>NW_005361459.1:1109922-1120724 GCF_000412655.1 Myotis brandtii | reverse complement strand
GCCCATCAGCAGATGAGTGGATTATAAAACTGTGGTACATCTACACAATGGAATACTACGCTGCTGTAGAAAAGAAGGAACTCTTACCATTTGCAACAGCATGGATGGACTTGGAGAGCATTATGCTGAGCGAAATAAGCCAGTTGGACAAAGATAAATATCACATGATCTCTCACTCATTTGTGAAATATAATGAACAACGTAAACTGATGAACCAAAATAGAGCCAGAGAAAAGAATTTTTAAGAATATAATAGAAGTAATCTTGGAGACCAAGATGGCGGCATAGGTAAACACCGCAGACTGCTGCCGCAAACAACCACTTCAAAAATACAACTAAAAGACGGAACGGACATCACCCAGAACCACAGGAAGGCTGGCTGAGGAGAGACTCTTCAACTAGAAGGAAAAATAACAGCACACCGAGGCTCAGAGGAGGCGCAGTGTGGAAAATACTCAGGTGCGGAGGTGCGCGCGCAAAGCGGGCTGGTGGCTGAGAGCGCGGTTGTCGTTTTCGGTCAGGGGGGAGTCTCAGACTCTGAGCTCCAGATACGGGCGAATCGCTGGGGACTCGGACCCAAACGGGAGAAGCGGGAGTGTCTGGCATCAGTTGGAAGGCAGCTTTCCCTCCGAGGTTTGCAGCGGTTCCGGGGGTTCTGAGAAGCAGAGCCTCTGGGAACAGGACTGAGGGCACCATAACGGCTCCCTCCGCCCGCCCTGTTGAGCCCGCCCCGCCCAAGCCCTGCGCAGAGCCATTTGCCGGATCGCCGCAGGCAAAGGCTAGATTAGCACCTCCCCAGAGGACAGAAGTTTTCCGCGGCAGACACAGCTGATTCACACAGCCAGTCGGCCTGGTGGTCAAATCCCTCTAGTATTAACTACAACAATCAAGGCTCAACTAGAACAAGACTGCGCACAAAGACCACTAGGGGGTGCACCAAGAAAGCATAAAAAATGCGGAGACAAAAAAACATGACAGAAATGGAGGATATAGAGCTAAAAAACGCAATTTTGAGGGCTTGCAATAAACTTCTGGAGAGCCTCACGAAAACTAATGAGACCCTCGATGCTATGATAAAGAAACAACTAGAAATTAAGCATACACGGTCGGAAATAAAGAATATTACACCCAATAGCAGACCAGAGGAGCGCAAGAATCAAGCCAAAGATTTGAAATGCGAAGAAGCAAAAAACACCCAACCGGAAAAGCAAAATGAAAAAAGAATCCGAAAATACGAAGATAGTGTAAGGAGCCTCTGGGACAGCTTCAAGCGTACAAACATCAGAATAATTGGGGTGCCAGAAGATGAGAGACAGCAAGATATTGAAAACCTATTTGAAGAAATAATGGCAGAAAACTTCCCCCACCTGGTGAAAGAAATGGACTTACAGGTCCAAGAAGCGCAGAGAACCCCAAACAAAAGGAATCCAAAGAGGACCACACCAAGACACATCATAATTAAAATGCCAAGAGCAAAAGACAAAGAGAGAATCTTAAAAGCAGCAAGAGAAAGAGACTCAATTACCTACAAGGGAATACCCATACGACTGTCAGCTGATTTCTCAACAGAAACTTGGCAGGCCAGAAGGGAATGGCAAGAAATATTCAAAGTGATGAATACCAAGAACCTACAACCAAGATTACTTTATCCAGCAAAGCTATCATTCAGAATTGAAGGTCAGATAAAGAGCTTCACAGATAAGGAAAAGCTAAAGGAGTTCATCACCACTAAACCAGTATTATACGAAATGCTGAAAGGTATCCTTTAAGAAGAGGAAGAAGAAAAAGGTAAAGATACAAATTGTGAACAACAAACATGCATCTATCAATAAAAAAAAAAAAAGAATATAATAGAAGTAATCTTGTTATTTGCAGATTTTTAATATTTCCTACAACTTTTGTGATAATATACTGTTAGTACAGTTTTGGTAGTATTATTATATTTAATATCTTTTTTCTTGAAATATTAATTTTATTGCATGCAATATTATATTTAAAATTGTTTTTCTTGAAATATTAAGGTTTATTGCATGTAACAATATTATATTTAAAATCATTTTTCTTGAAATATTAAGGTTTATTGCATGTAACATTATATTTAAAATCATTTTTCTTGAAATATTAAAAATAAATAAATAAAATAATGTTTCATCAATAAAAAAAGAGGAAAAAAAGCTTTCCAATTCCTCCCACCCTCATCCTTGTCAACTTAACAGCCAGTGAGAGAAGGGGCAGAATAAGAAAAAGTAACCCCCCACACAGCCAGGCCTACTCCCAGTTTCTAAGTCAGGCTGGAGCAGTGGGGAGCAGAGAGGTTTTAAACTGGATAAGGTTAAAGAGTTTGGATATTCAGCTCATCCAATAAGCCAATACCATACATTTTAATTTTGAGAAAAATTTTTGAATTATCTTTGAAAAAGACTGAATCAATTAACATGCCTTCAAGGGTATTTATTTCCCCACATGTTTATCATTATAGATCTTTTAAATTTGATCAGGATGATGGTCTGAGAACATCTCCTCGATTAATCTTTTACTTTCCTGATAACCAGAGTGTTTAAACATTTTCATGCTTATTGATGATTTGTATTTCATCTGTGAATTGCCTGTTTATAACATTTATCTATTCTATTAGGTTGCTTCTATTTCTCTTGATGATATTCATGTAATCTTTAGTGTAATCTGAATAGTGGGATTGATTCACAATACTGTGGATTCAGGGATTAGAGATCAATAGGAATACAAATGGCCAAATTTGCCATGTTTTAAAATCATTACCCCAATAGCTACCTTCTTACTTAGGACTTGTGTTTTCATCACTATGACAGTTACTATTTAGCTTTCTACGTTCATGGGCACAGGTGGCTAACATCTACATTTGTCCTTCAATTAAGCATGAACAATTCAAGAGACAGGCTCCACCCAGTTCTGCAAATCAGTCCAGTTATCTGCCCTGACGGAATTTCAGGAGTAGTGGGCCACTCCAAAGTGCAACAAGTACAAGTTGCTTCTAATCCTCAGGGGAAATATCCAGCTTCTCTCTGGGGTGGTACAATCCTGGCAACAGGAGGAAGGAGTAGTAGGAAATAGAGCAAATGAATAAACTTCAAAGCTTGAAGTCATTCATCTTCAAGTCAAAACTAAATCTGAACTTGTAAATAGTGGTGTTTCCCACTTAACCCCCTCCCCATCTTTCCACAAATATGCTTTTCCTAAAGAAGACTGACAGACCTATCTTGATTCTTAAAAGGAATGTGAAGAAGTGAGGGTGAAGTCAGTGAAGGGGTAAATCCCACAGTAAGCTCAGAGGACACGGGCCTCTATAGCATGATCAGTATGGCTCTCAAGGGCTGCAAAGTAAAGAATAAGGTCTGACTCATGGCTAACAGATACTAAATCTGGTGCCAAGATACTAAAAACTTACTAAGGAGAGTTCACACTCACCCTCTACCCACATACATTTTTCTTTGTCCAGTCCATTCCTGTAGCAACAAAGCAACTGTAACAAATGATTTGGAAGCAGCATGTGAAGATTAGATAGAGTCTCAAAGGTGTGACGCAGAACTTCAGGATCGTCATAGTTTTTAGATGTCTTACACTTTTCCAGGGGTGGAAATTTCAGTACAATTTGATTGCTTTCGGCCGTTTCCATAATGACCCACTGAGTTACAGAGAAGAACAAATAGAGAATTTAAAGAGTGAAGCCCCTGGCAGTTGTCCTTTCTCCAAGCTTTTCTCCATCTCCAAGAAGGTATCCTGGAGTCTGTTTTCTCATCTCTGACTGCTTAGCATTCTGAGAGTCACAATGGCCCAGACCCTAGCCTGGAACTCTGAGTGCTCATCCTGCAGCTTCAAACCCGAGGGAATCAGCCTGTCAAAAATACCTTGACAAGTCTTACAGGGATTTTTAGATAGAAACTCCTGTTTCTGCCTGGACATGGACTGTATCTGAGGAAAACAGAGTGCTTTCCTCAAAAGGAGAGGAAAAGGGGTGTGTACACATCCAGTATTCTTTTCCCACCTGGCACTTAGTAGAGGTCGTACACCTTGTGTGTACATAATTAAGGCTCCACCCCCCTGAGGGGAGTGGTTATATCAGCACAGTTCTCTGAGGAAAGAGCTTCATCGTCCAAAACCGAGGAAATGTCCAGATTAACACAGGTAAGCTGCCAACTGCTTCTTATTCTCTTAACCAAATTAACACCAAGGAGACAGAGTAAACAAACAAACATGCTCAATTCTTTCTTTACTGGTAGAAGCCATTCTTCATTGCGAACCCAAAACAGAGGACAGTCGAGGTAGTAAATCTTAAATCATCACACTTGATAGCAGCTCTAAGCAATAGCGTGGCTGCCAAGAACTCCCAGATTTGGGGCAAAAACACAAAGAGTAAGGTTTACTACAGCTACACCTCACTCTCAGCACACTTCATCAGCGGAGGCAGGTTCCCCATCATTGCTCTGCTCTGTGAACTGGCTGGGTAATGACACTGCAGGATGGTGAGAAGCAGGGAAAGCCATGGAGCCAAGCAAGCTACGACAAAAGCTGGTAATGTCCGGCTTTTCACCAAACTGAAAAACCTTTGGTCAAGACAGTAAAAACATTATAATTATATCATATCATTAGTGTCCAGAGCAAGAGATATACAATTTCACTTTTTTTATTGTTTTGTGTTTGTTTGTGTGTGGGGTTTTTTGTTATTCTTAACTGAGGATATATTTTTTAAAATATATTTTTATTGGTTTCAGAGAGGAAGGGAGAGAGAAAGAGAGAGAGAGAAACATCAATGATGAGAGAGAATCATTGGCCAGCTGCCTCCTGCACACCCCACACTGGCAATTGAGCCTGCAACCTGGGCATATGCCCTGACAGGGAATCAAACTGTGACCTCCTGATTCATAGGTCGATGCTCAACCACTGAGCCACGCTGGCTGGGCCCTGAGGGTACTTTTTCCATTGATTTTTAGAAAGAATAGAAGGGAGTGAGGAGAGAGAGAGAAATGATATGAGGGAGAAACATTGATTGATTGCCTCCCACACATGCCCTGACTGGGGCCAGGGATCGAATATGCCCTTGACCAGAAATCATACCCACCATCCTTTGGTGTGTGGGCCAATGCTCTACCCACTAAGCAACACTGGGCAGGGCCAATTTCACTCCTTAATTTTCAACTTGCAAACTTAAAAAGTAAAACTTTAAAAAATAAAAGATATACATTAAATACAAATATATTTAAACTATGTTACAGAACTAACCAGAATTACTTGAATATAATGTGATCCTCATAATTTCATGGGTGTTTTTGAAAAAAGAATGAAATTGGTGTAGGTCAGGGGGTTTGAATATTTTGATAGCCAGAGGCTTCTTTCTTCCAAGCAAGTTGTTTCTTACTATAAATCCTCATTTACATAAATAGCAAAGAACAAACCATGTTTTAAGCCCTCCAACGGGCTAAGGATGTGATCTATTAAAACTGATTCTTTATACCCCATGGAAATTGACCCATGTATTCTTAATCATTGCTCTAAATAGTAATCAATGGAATGTTTCTAGGTATCTAAAGTGTATTGGTCTTGGCTGAATTCAGACGTAGGCCACAATGATTACATTTTATTTTTAAATTAACTATCTGATGGATACATGTTTTTTGCAATGGGTTAGACTTCTTCAAGGAATCCATCTTACTCATTTTCTCTAATAATGGTGTGGTGAAAAGAACACTGAATCAGGATGGGAGTTAACAGTCAAGAACGGAGCCTGGTGCTAAGCCAGCGTGGCTCAGTGGTTGAGCACTGACCTATGAACCAGGAGGTCACAGTTTGATTCCTGGTCAGGGCACATGCTGGGGTTGCAGGCTCTGTGGTTGAGGGTCAACCTATGAATCAGGAGGCCATGGTTTGATTCCCAGTTGGGGCACATGCCAGGTTGCTGGCTTGATCCCAGTGGGGGGCATACAGGAGGCAGCCGATCAATGATTCTCTCTCATCCTTGATGTTTCTATCTCTTTCTCTCTCTCTCTTCCCCTGTGAAATCAGTAAAATAAAAGTAAAATAAAAAATAAAAAGACTGGACCCTGGCAATGCCTTGCTGCTGACTAGCTGTGTGATCTTGATCACATCCAGCCAGGTCCCTGAAACTAATGCTCTTTGATAAAACAAATCCATTTGTATCTTGCTTTGTATTCCACTTACTTCTAATTCTATTCTTCAATGTCCAGTATATTTACCTTTTCACAATCATGTTTGCAATATGTTACTATTCTCTCACAAGAAAAGATCAGAAAAATAATCCTCCTAAGCTAGCCCTCCTTGTCTTATTATGACATGAGTTGCTATAAAGGGGCAGTAGCACCTCTCAGCATAGCAGCTGCAGGACTCTGGGTTGTTTTCTAGTTAGGCTGATCTATTATTTTTAGGTAAATAGCAATTCCTCTTTTGTTTGTTTGTTCTTGTTCCCAAGAGGGCTGTTGCGTCCCCCAAACACCTTCCGATCCCCCTCTGCCATGGTGGATGTGACAAGGTCAGCTGGCTTCCAGAAGGCAAAGTATTCAGTAATGTTCAAAGAGAAAAGATCATCTCCAAGCTTCTTAAAGAAAGTGTCCTAAAGAGAGTGTTCCGTTCAAAGCAAATGAGGTGGGAGGGTCCCGACCACCGGAAAGAGGAGCCAAGCTCCAGCTTTCCTGGCACCAGAAAGTAAGTTCTGATCCTAAAATTTAAATCAAAATTCAAAGTAAATTCGACAGAAGCTAAGAAAACCAGTTACAGAATATATGCATCTGAAGGACAGGAAGACTTTTTAAACAATTCAACCTGTAGAAACCAAGTCTTGCAGAAAAATCTAAATAAAGGTGGAAATATGGTTGAGCATTTATTCAAAAGTACTAACTGAAACATATGCAGATGTAGAATTTACTGATGTAAATTTCTTACTTTTGGAAATATATTTATATGTATCACTATCACATTCATTCTAGGAGTAAATACATTTTAAACAAGATTTCTCATATTTTTGCAATAGAATGGTGGCCTATCAAATAAAGAAACAGAGTATTAAAGGATAATTTTTCAAACAAAAACACAACTTTTAACAAAATCTTTTCAATTACACTTCTTAAAAAGGGATTATAATTATAAAAATTATACAAGTAAGTTAGGGTAGTTAGAAATGGAATCCTAAATCAGGGATAAATATAATTGGCTATGACTGAAAGACAAAGGGAATAAAAAACAAGTTAGCTAAATCAGCCACTAAATACAAACTGCTCATAATTGAATTGAAATGTTCCCCACTCACTTAGCATCTACATGAGAACAAAAATGCATATTATTAATTGGAAAATATTATCCTGATTTTCTGAAAATCTATAATAATAAAATCGTAATATGCTAATTAGACTGGGAGTCCATCCTTCCGTCCTTCCGGACGAAGCTGGGACTGCGAGGGAAGCCTGGGTCCCTGCCAGTAGCTGGGGGGAAGCCCAGGTCCCGGGTGCCAGAGGAAAGCCAGTGCTGGCAGCCAGGGGAAGGAGGGCCTACTCTTGCACGAATTTCATGCATCAGGCCTCTAGTATTTACATAATTACACTGAAGAAGACTCTATTGTAATATATGACCAGCCATGACCTTGGCAATAATCTAGGGAAAAACAAAGGGAGGTAAATGGGCAACGTAAAAACATGAGAGGTATCAAAAGAGGTAGACTGAAACAGAAGCCTTTTCCCTCCAGAATAAATAAAAACTAAACAATGTTATTACTGGCATTTATTTGCATAACCCTGGACTATGAAAAAAAATGTATATCAAAGTGCTTTCCAAAATAGCTATCTGGTGGTCAGTATGTCACCTTTGTCACAGTAGGAGAAATTGAGGTGGGCAGCAAGGCATGCTTACCTACTAAGTGACTGGCCCAAGGCTTTTCTTCTTTTCCACCAATTCAGACCACCTTCCTTGTAATTGATGTAAGGGCTTGTTGAATGACCCTACACCATTGGGTTAGCTAAAGAGGTACTGGTTTCAGTGGAAGCCTGAGGCTACCACTAAAAATTGAATTTAGAGTGCCTTGGGATGACCTACAAGGAAGGTGTGTGCTTTGGGGCCGAGAACTGATGTTAAAGCTGGAACAGACCCAGTATGGAAAATAGCCCGCTTCTAATTAATCCCCTTGCTCTCAAGGCTGGACTTGAGCCAAACTATACTCAAGAGTTTGGAGAAGGCGTTGTTCTCTTAGTTGTTGCCCTTATATTTCACAGTACCACATTTCACATTTAGTTCTTCTCTCTCTTAACCTTGTCTCCTCACCACTTAGAATGACTGTTCCCCTATAAATACTGTACAGGGACTATCCTGTCACTATCATTTTAAACATGTAATGCTAAAAACTATCAGTTCAACAAGTGGAGGTGCGGGGATGGTACATGATTTTGAGGCTGATGTCAAAGTGTTCAAAAGTTCTCCAGAGAAAGGAAGATTTTAGGAATACGGGGGAAAAAGAATCTTAGAGGATGTATTAATGGATGACAAACTCAGAGGGACTTTAGGGTCAAGAATCAGCTCAAGTTCTGAAACAAAAGAAAAAAGCAGAAGTAGAAACATGAAGCAAGAAAGATGGGAGATGTGTGAAATGCATGCACACACACACACACACACACACACTTCTTGTCTCCTATCTGGAGAACAACAACAAAAATTCCCAACTAGATATATTTGTAAAAAGCATTAGCTGGAAATTCATGAACTCTAATATTTTGCCACTTCACTGTTTTTCAAGTAACTGTAAGTTGGGAAAAGTTGCTTAACATTTTTTAGTCTCAGTTTAGTCATTTATAAAATAGGAATAACTAGTAGTATCAACTTCATTGTGTTGTTAAGAGTATTAAATTGGTTAATCTGTATAAAATGTTCAGTATTATGTCTGGCACATAGTAACCACATCATACACTCAAGCAAATGTTATTTTTGGAGTAAATTATTTCAAATATTTAATGAGTGCCTAGAATATGCCAGCACACTGCTAGCTAGAAGAAGGCCAGGTCTTGCCTTCAAAGCATTGAAATGAGTGAGATATTGTAAATGTATAATTATAATGTGACAGTAAGGAGTTGTAAACAAGTCATCATAATATAACCCAAAATAGGGTTCTTGGAAGAGGTAGCAATTTATTCTTCCTGAGGTATCAGGGAAGATGATTTGTGAGCTACATCTACATAAACAGGACTTAAGCAGACAAAAGGAGGGAGGATGTAAAAAAGAGGAGCAATTATAGAAAAAGTAAACATAGTGTATGTCCTGGGGGAGAGTGTTTAGAAAAACTGCAAAATGTGTAACGTGTTCTTCTTCTTCTTTTTTTTTTCATTGACTTGGGAGAGAGAGGGAGGGAAACACCGATTTGCTGTTCCACTTATTTATGCATTCATTGGTTGCTTCTTGTATGTGCCCTGACATGGGATCAAACCTGCAGCCTTGGGGTATGGGGCATTGAGCTACCCAGCCGGGGCCTGTCTAATGTGTTTGCCCTGTTGTAGGCACTGAAAAGGTGATGAGCAGATGCTTAAAGCCTGGCTACATAATTTGGACTTTACCTGGGGCATGAGGAGGGCATTTGTTTTAGATCAGTGGTATAGAAAACAGTCTGAAGAGGAGCACGCTTAGGAGGGAGATATCCAAAGAGGCATAGGCTAATCTTACAATTATTCTTCTATATTTAATGTGCTGCTACTGGGTGCCCAGCACAATTTAAAGTGATGGGATTCAGCAATGACCTAGACAGGAAAGGCCCCTGCCCTCCTCTAGGGTTATATAGTCTACGGGAAAGAGACAGATCATTTAAAAAGCAAATAAGACTGACAAGATCATGAGATGTACAGAGAAGAAATAAAAATGGTTTTATGAAATAGAGTAATGTGAAGGTCTTTTTAAAAATGAAGTCAGGAAAGCCCTTTTTTTTTTTTTAGTTATTTTACTTTATTTTATTTATTTCTTGAAATAAAAAAAAAGGAAAGGCCTTTCTTAGAGGAAAATGGAAATGCAGAGGAAGGAGGACACCTCTGGGAGGGGGGTGGAGATGGGGACCACAGATCTGAGAAACCCATGTGCATTTTCCTTGGAAGACACTCAAAGGAGCATGGGACCCCTTTCCCCAAATGTTAAACCAGTGCAATTAGATGCTTAATAAAACATTTTGGGGGTTGAATCTAGAGCTGGGTGTTCAACCCAACAGAATGCAATAGTATCCATCAGCAAAGCAAAAAATTCGTCTTCAAATGACAATGCTTTATTATATCTACATCTGACAAACATTTTTAGTATTTAGTTACATGTACAAATATATGGCTGTCACAAATGTGTAAATATTCACTTACATACTTATTTACATAATATATGCATATATAATGACATACCCATATTCTATATGTGTATATATACATGTATTCTTTCCTCTCCTCCCCCTACTCCAAGCACTTATTTCAGGGAACTAAACTAAGGGATATGAACTTGGAGGGCAAAATGGGCCTCCCACAATCTAAATGTATTATAGAAACAAACAAACAAACAAAACGTCCGTTCTTTCTGTTGTGATAGCAATGACTTAGCTGGAACTGACCAGAGGTGGGCAGGCCCGCTTTGGGCGGGAACACCTACTTCTTCTACTGTTAGTATTTATGGTTCTACATATTATAAGCAAAGTGGCACTTGACATACAGCTGCACGTGCACTCAGATGAGCCTTGTCTAGCTTAGCACAGGGCACAAGCCCCGGCTGCCCGTGAGCCGGGAGCGGGTGGAGGCTGGAGGCTGAGGGCGGGC
>NW_005361459.1:1106365-1109247 GCF_000412655.1 Myotis brandtii | reverse complement strand
GGGGTCCCCTCCCCGCCCCGGGCAGCGACCTCCCTGCCCTCCTCCACCCAGTGCCGGGCACAGAGCCGGCGGCTGCACACCCACTGGCCCAAACCTGCCCGAACTGTGTTCCGTTTCTTCGGGATGCACCTCCCCCTCCAGGAGGCAATAAAATGGAACCGATTGGCACTAGACTGGCACTGCAGTGGCTTTACTTACGGTCTCGCACTCTCCTCTTGCACAGGAGTGGGCCTGGGGCCAGGACAGTTTGCTGTGGGAAATAGTGTTTGGTCCTGCGGGCCTTTCACTGCCTCTGAAACGGGCCTGTTTGGAGGCTAATTCTGTTTCACAGGGAGCACCTGTGGGTGATTAATAGCAGAGTTCACCGCCCTGCTTTTTAAGTTCCAGATAATTCACCATATTTTTTTGTGATTTGTATTTTATTTTCCTATCTGATAATACCTCCTTTGTCATCCCAGACCTTAATTTCCTAATCTTCTGTTAGATCTTCCAATTTGCTTTTGTCTATACACCTCCCCGCTGCCCCCCGCCCTTTTTTGGTCTGGCTTGCCCCTTGTTTCCGGTTGATTTTGTTACCCTCACCCTACCCTCATAGTCCCGTTCTTCTGCTTTCTAAATATGTTCTTACTCTCCTTTAGATGGGGAGCCAAAGTTCATGCTTTCTTTAAATCAATATTGTACCTTACCCATAAATGCGCTTGTTCCACAACCTGTATAGGATTTTAAGGACACAGAGGAGCAAAATGGGGAGAAGAAATGGTGAGAACTATGGCACCAGCCTGCGTGTGTCAAACATCTCTCATGAGGTACAGCACATGCTATTGTCCTTGAGCGTTTGGGCAGCAGCTCCCGTTGTTCAAACCGAACCCCATGGACTTGCTGCTGAGGTCCCTTGCTGCTGTCTCTTGGAGAACAGTTTGTCCTGTGCTTTTAACCCCTTGGCACATTTGGAATCCCAAATGGGAAATTTTTATGTCTTGTAACAAAGAAAAAGTTAACCAGCTTCTCTCCAAGTCTGGAGACATTTCTAATGACAATTGGATTTTGTTTTATTTTCCCTCACATATTTTGTGAAAAATATTAGTAAAGCAGGTGGAATACCAAAAATAACCAATTCCCAACCTGTAAGGAATTTGCAATCTCGTTGGCTTCATGTGTGGTTGACGGCCTTCTTCCAATGGACAAACTTGGTTATATTCCTTTTTTGTATGATCTCCACAGCACCATCCAGCAGCTCCCCTTTACCATGTTAATTTAAGAATGTTTCTCTCCCTTGTTATTTGAAACAGTAGTATACCAGGTCACAGACATAGCTGAGAGAAGCTTGAGCATCTGTTGGAGACATTTTAAAAATACAAATAACAGGGCCATATCCTCATCCTACTAAATTAGAATTCATAGTATTTTTTTCAACTGTTATTTTTTAAAAGCTCCCTAAGTAATTCTCACATAGAGATGAGACTTCTATTATTTCAGAGAACATAGAATAATTTACTAATTTTATTTTTCAAACACCACCAAACAAAGATAATCTACAGCCTGCCTCCCAAGATTCAGCTCCCCTTCCTATCAGGAAATGATCCTTGTGGATCAGTTAAATCCTCAAACGGTATTTAAGCTTAATTCTCCCTGTTCCTCCTTAGTGTGGGGATGACACCTAACACTACCTAACATCTTACTTGTATATTGCTTAGAGTTTAATTTACAAATGATTTCCTCATTTGAGACAGAAAAAAAACTGAGTTCATTTCTAAAAACATTACTTTAAAAAATAATCACCTCTTCCAGGATAAATTATTACAATCCTCTCCTACACATCCCACATTTTCCCCCCATAGCACTCAGCACAATGTCTGGAACATAAACACTCAGTTGATATTTGTACATTTTCTTACTCATTTTTTGAGTATTTCCTCAGTGTTTTCAACATCTGAAGCCCAGAATGAGTAGTGGGCTGGTCATTGTTGAGTATAATGTGAGGATTAGGAATTTCTTTTGGTTGATTTATAGGCTTTCAGATACAGAAACTGGTGAATTTTACACAATGAAGTGGACATTATATTTTAAACTCAATTTTGAAAACCCGTGTGCCATTATTTTTAAGAAAGTGAGAGTGAAACCATAAGTTATTGTAAAAGCCTTTCCATTTCCTGACTAATAAGTGTTATCAAGCTGATAATAACTTGATAAGAGAACATTGATACTCCTCAAATATGCTGGTAGTACCCTTATAGGTGGCAGAGGGGTCATGAAACTTTGTGCCTTTTGTCACACTCTACCCAAAGGACATGTCAAATGATGTACTTGAGCTTTTTAAAATTTTCTTAACATTAAGTTTATCCTAAAACAAATATTGTTGTAGAATTTATCTCACTGGAATTTGGATTCAGAAGTACCTGTTCCTGAGAATAAAAACCTCCCACCTGGAAGGGATAGTGCAGCAGGTGGTAAGAAATCCTAGATATCTATATACTTATATTTATAAATATATGAAAATGTACTCATATGAATAACCACTCATATAAAAGGGGGTTTGTTTTTAGTACAACCAATTTTATGTAACTATTAATTGTTATTTTTTTATACACATTCTTACAGGCAAAATTAACAAGGTAAGGATAAATGTTTGGCTTTAAATAATTCACAAAACATTATTTTAAAATTAAATGTTATATTCTTTAAAAAATTCTTTACTCAAAGTTCAACTTTATATTTCATGTCTGTAGAATTCTTTTTTTTTTATTGATACTTTTTTTTTCTTTTTTTTTTAACCTTTATTGTTCAGATTATTACATTTGTTCCTCTTTCCCCCCCCCCATAACTCCCCTCCCCAGTTCCCACGCCCAACCCTCCGCCCTCCCTCCCCACCCACTGTCCTCACC
>NW_005361459.1:1101395-1104976 GCF_000412655.1 Myotis brandtii | reverse complement strand
AGCAGTTATGGCTGCTCTCAGTTCCGTCCCCAGGGACTCTGCCTCTCAGAGTCCCAGCAACCACTGCAAACGGAGGAGAGAAAGCTGCCTTCGAGTTCCGACCGAAGCCAGACAGTCCCGCTTCTCCCGTTTGAGTCTGGGTCCCTAGAGACTCCGGATCTGGAGCTCAGAGTCTGAAACTCCCTCCCGATAGAAAGCAACAACCGCGCCCTCAGCCTCCAGCCCACTCCGCATGCACTCTGCACCTTAGTATTTCACTTCAGCACTGCGCCTCCTCTGAGTCTCGGTATGCTATTCTCTTTCCTCCTAGTTGTAGAACTTCCACTCAGCCAGCCTTCCTGTGGTTCTGGATGATGTCCGTTCCGTCTTTTAGTTGTATTTTTGAAGTGGTTGTTCGAGGCAGCAAACTCCGGCGTTAACCTATGCCGCCATCTTGGTTTCTCCTGTAGAATTCTTTAATCAAGTTAAAGCTGTTATTTTTTATGGCTGCAAATTAGTCATTAAATTACTATTTGGTTATGTTGTTTTTTTAATATACAATACTATATATGGAAATTAACTTTATAGTGAATATAGTGTTTTCTAATCATTGCCAAAGGTAATGGTCTCAGCACTTAAAATATCTTAAAGCAGTTGAAATAGTTAATATTTTGAAGTAGTGAGAAAATTAATTTCATTTACCTTTTTTTGATCAAACTATAAAACACTTAACTCTTAGTAAAATACTGATAACCTTAACAGTATTCAAGGCTCATTAGTTAACACTGTTTAGTTGGTATTTATAAGATTATACTAATTCCTATGAAGACAGCAAAAACAAATGATATCTGTATGTCTTCAAAGGAAAAACAAATGACATCTGTATGTCTTCAAAGGAATATATATTACTATATATTTCTTTATTGGAACTATATATCCCTTAGTTACAACAACTATCAGTCTTAGAATAAGAGTAGGGACAGAGATAGATTGTGCTTAAAAGTCTTCTGCTGCTTTATAGAACCATTTGGAAATTCCAGTAGAGCAACTGATGCTAGAACTTAATTTGTCAGAGCATGCTCACAAAAGAACACAGGTGGGATTTTATTCATCATACTCCTTTCCTAAAGTATTATTTTCTTTAAATGCATGTTACTAAAGTGTTGCCCATGGCTTTTCTGTTATCAGAATAGTAAACAAAGGACATTTCAGTTATGGAGTTATCCTCTTAAAGAAGGAAGTATCATGGACAACAGGTAAGAGGATATTTTTGTAAACCCCTAAATTAGTGAAATAAATTTAAATACAGATGAGTTAACTATTTATCTGAAATACTAGGACAAAAAACTACTAGAAGAAAATGTAGTGTGTCCAAATAATGGGAAAGTATAGAAACTCACATTAAACTAGAAAGTGACTGGCAGACACCACAGAGATAATCAGTATATGGGTAATTGAGAGTTTACTATGCCGTTACAATTGAGGGTTTCGATGGATAGAGTTTAGAATTCTTATTGAAAAGGAAAGGAATTGTAATAGGAAAGTAATATTCCATGTGCTAGGAACAATTATAATTTCTTGTATATATTAACTCATTTAATCCTCACAACAATCCCATACATAGGTAGCTATCATCATCCCTGTTTTACAGATGAAGACACCGAGGCATGAGGACAAGTTAAAGAACTTACCCAAAGTCATACAATTAATGAATGGTAGAATGTAAAAGTAGCTTGATTCATGCTCATAATCACTATCGTATATTGCTTCTCAGACCTTACCTGGATTTGAATTCTTATATTTTGGTTCTTAAACTTTAGTGTGCATTAGAATCAGCTATAACGCTTCTGAAAAATGCAGGTTACTATTATTTGCAAATTAACATTTATTGAACACCATTATGTGTTACTTTTACATAGAGTGTATTATTTAATGGAGCACTTGAGACAATAGGGTGGGTACTTGATAGCAGACATCTCCTAGTCAGAGGGTTTTTACACTTTGTGAGGCTCAGGATACTGCTAAAATTTGAAGGGGGAAACCAAGAAATGTGAAAGAGATTGTATTGATTAATGTCCTAAGGTAATGTTGGTGCTGATGAGGATAGGAAAGGCTATTTTTACTAGAAAGAACTCGGCTGGGAACAAGGATTTCAAGGTAAGAGGTCAAATGAAATGATTTCTATTATACTAACAGAAGAGCAAACAGTAGATTGCAGGCTAGGGTCCCAGACATGGGATCCTACCACCTGAGTTTAAATCCCAGCTCCACTAGATGTGTGACCTTAACTGCCTTGCCTCATTTACCTTACCCATAAAAGGTAGAACATAAAAATGCCTATTTCATGAGGTTATTGTGAGGACTAAACAGAATAATGTGTTTGACAGGCATTTGCTGTTAATATTACAGAGTTGGAAATGTTATCAATGAAATATTTCATTATGGAGATTTTTTTCTCTTCAATATAACAAGTAAAGAGAATAAAAGTAATGGTAACTCATTCAGTGTTTAACATTTTTGCAAAGTATGTTCATATAATCATTTTATTTCTTAGACCACCTCCAAGGTAGGCGTTCTCATTTCCATTATGCTCAATGTTGAAAAAGGGGTTCAAACCTAGGTCTTCTGTCCCTAACCATGTTCTTTTTACTACACTACAGGGATTGTGTCTATTATCAATTGCAGATTTAAAATAATCTTTCTGTGGTTTTTCAAAGGCAAGTCGGGGGTTGGGGAACGTCCAGCCCCGTGAAATCATTTGGTCTGGCCCTGCCAAGGTATTAGGGATGAGTTAAATGTTTGACCAAATATAGCAGGCTAATTTTTAAGTTGATCATTTTGTATTGTCCACTAATTGTGTTATAAATATCCAAATGACCCTTGGCAAAAGAAAAAAGGTTCCCCACCACTGAAAATGAATAAATTACCATTTTCTGTAGAAATGAAAACATTTTTCATAATCTTTCGAGATTACTTTGCTGTCTTTACTATAAACTGGCTTTAAAAGAAGCAAGAATTAATGAAACTATATTCAGTGTGTCCCCCCCAAAATGTATACACACAATGTCTATAGATTCTATTACATTTTGAAAATGAAATATATTTTAATAAACACTGCCTTTATAATTATTCAAAGTATATATACATTTTTTAGAACACCCTGTACATATGTCATTTAATCGATCAAATCTTTCAATGTCAGTATTTCTAGTAAGCCTTTTTTAAAAAATTAAATCTTTATTGTTCAGATTACAGTTGTTCCTCTTTTTTCCCCCCATAGCTCTTGCCACTCCCTTCTGGCCTGCAAAGTTTCTGTTGAGAAATCAGCTGACAGTCGTATGGGTACTCCCTTGTAGGTAACTGACTGTCTCTTGCTGCTTTTAAGAGTCTCTCTTTGTCTTTTGCTCTTGGCATTTTAATTGTGATGTGTCTTGGTGTGGTCCTCTTTGGATTCCTTTTGTTTGGGGTTCTCTGTGCTTCCTAGACTTGTAAGTCTATTTCTTTCACCAGGTAGGGGAAGTTTTCTGTCATTATTTCTTCAAATAGGTTTTCAAAATCTTGCTCTTTCTCTTCTTCTGGCACCCCCATAATTCGGATGTTGG
>NW_005361459.1:1070793-1100458 GCF_000412655.1 Myotis brandtii | reverse complement strand
GAGGTGCCCAGATGAGGCCCAGCTGTGAAGCAATGCAAGCTGCTGTGGGGCCTTGGGCCTTCTTTTGGAAGTTCTGGGTCTCTCTGACCCAGCTGCAGTTTGTTAGGTAATTTTCAGATTGCAAAGGGCCAGGGCATTCATATGCAAAAGCCTCTGTGCACAGCTTGGGTGGGGCGGGGTCTCAGGGAATCAACAGGGCGGAGCAAACAGCTATGGCTGATCCTCAGTCCTACCCTAAGGGGCCCCGAGTCTCAGTGTCCCGGTAATCGCTGCAAGCACCTCTGAGAGAAAGCCGCCCTCGAGTTCCGACCGATGTCAGACAGTCCAGTTTCTCCCAGTATGAGTCTGGTTCCCAGAGACTCGCCCGGAACTGGAGTTCAGAGCAGTCGGGAGCTTGAGACTCCCTCCCGATTGAAAAAGACAACCACGTCCTCAGTTGCCAGCCCTTTCCACGTGCGCCTCCGTACCTCTGCACTTTACTTCCGCACCTCCTCTGAGTCTGTGTGCTTTTCTCTTTCCTTCTAGTTGTAGAATTTCCACTCGGCCAGCCTTCCTGTGGTTCTGGATGATGTTTGTTTTATCTTTTAGTTGTATTTTTGAAGTGGTTGTGCAAGGCAGCAATTTCCGGTGTTTACCTATGCCGCCATCTTGGTTTTTCCTCTAATAAGCTTTAACAAAAACTAACTACAAACTAAACTCAGTATTCTATGGCCTGGCTTTTTTGCAGTTTTCGATTTAACATAAAACCCGGAAGTATTTACTCCTAAAGCAAAAGAGCACCATCAGATGAAAATTACTATGAACTATATCTGGGGTAATTTTTGTTTGATTGACATTGCTTTGCTTTCTTTTTTTTTATTAGAATAATTTTTAAAAACCATAATGGCTAAAGTAGAATCCGTTATTAAGTAGCCTAACTAATTTCTTAGTCTCCTTTTATCTAATTCTGAGTCAATAAACATTTCACTATAATTTCAGTTTGAGTTATATATAGCCTCCTTTTCAGACAGCATAATTGCATATTCAATATAGTCACAGGCAAACAGATAGAATTAGCCACTTTTAACCTATGGCCATTCATAGCCACAGTTAACCATTTGTAATGGTTACAATGATCTCATAACCTGTGTATGCACAAGGGGATGCCCAGTTAACATTTTAATTCTTTTAAAATGTATAGAGTTTATAATTAGAGCATATTTGAAAATTAGCATATTTCTGTTTAGATAGATATGCACATGCCATTGGGAACTAAACATTAAGTAGTCTTTGATAAAGGTTACATGTTATCATTTAATAGCATTTTAATTATAGTCAACAAGCCATTCATTAATTAAATCATTTTTAAGGGATTTCAAAAAACCTTCAATGGAAATTGGCTTTAATACAACCAACAATCCCATAAGGCTCTTCACTCTGAACCACTCACTAACAAGTGCTCCAGCTGATAAGCAAGTTGGTTCTTACTCTGAACTGCTGACGCCATTAGGTCTCTGCTGGCCCTATGCTGATGGAGATTTTTTTAAGGACAGAAATGACTCTCTTAATAATTTATGTTCAACTGTAGAAAACAAGAATGGTGAAACTTTATCTGCTCCAACTTGGAATTTGAAATATAGGAACAGCAGTGTAGAAGAAAATTTAACAGATGAAAGTGATTTATCAGAAAATGAAAAAGCAAATGATACTTTACTCAGCTGTTTTAAAAAGATGGACCTGAACTTAAAGCCAGAAACAATAGAAAATGTTGAAGAATCTTTCACAGAAGAACCAAGTGAAGTATTTCCATATCCTGATTTTCTCCCTCCTCCTTTCAATACTCTGGACTTGCACAAATTAGCCCTCTCAAAATCTGAAAATTGGAAAGCAACAGTGGAATCTCCAGAAAGCTGTATTGAACCTTTGATAACTCGTTTATTAGAAATGGAACGATTACAACATACTACTATACAAAAAGAGAGGCCAAGATTACAAACTACCTTCTGTACTCCAGCAGTTAGTGAACGACCCTTTTCCTCTAAAACTATACCCAAAACGAGACAGCCAAAACTTTCTGACTCTGTAAGTCTTCAGACAACTTGTGTAGATAAAACTAGAGAAAAAAGGAAAAAGAATTCTGCTTCTTGCAAGCTTGAACAAAATGCTTCACAATGGAATTGGAGCAGTGCTGGCAAATATAAATGGAATTCTAGACCACCATCGCTAAAAAGTTCATCCACAACAAAACAATTGGTGGCAACTTATGATGACTTTAAAAATCCCCAAAGCTCCATTTTAAATCCATGCCAAGAACTCTCAACCAATGCTACTACTGCCCAGTCAACTCAATCACTGGTTAAAGTGGTCTCAACAAGACCCTGTCTGCCACCAAGGTCTCTAATACCAGTTTCACCTATACCTCTGTCTTTTTCTGAAAATCAGAGGGAAGAAATGAGGGCACCAAGGACCAAAAAGAAACTTTACCGAAAACATATAGCATTGAACAGGCCATTCTATATTCAGAATCTAAACTGTCTATCACCTTCATTTAGAGCTAAGGGTAAGTGCTCACCCATTGAGCAAAAATAACATTTCCCCCCATACATCTCTATATGAGCAAATCTTTCAAGAAGCCCAGCTAAAATATGATTCATCATTTCGAGATGCAGGTATTAAACACACACACTACTTGATGTGATATGGAGCAGAACCTGTGGAAATCACTGCTGGGATTGGTGACGTATCAACCCAAGGTGACATATTGGAAAATCTTTTGCATGTTGTTTCAAAATGTTTCGCTTAGTAAACTATTCTACTCAAAAGATTGTTCTTTTGTTGTAATTGTTTCCCAGTATAATTCCATCAATAAATTGCATAATTGACTTGTTGCTATAATTATCCTTGTGTTCTATTATACACACGTAAGAGTTAGTTATCTCTATCAGTGATTTTAAAAAATTCTTCCCACTCTGTTATCTTTTTTTCTTTCCCTTCCCATCTCCACAATCTCTTCTATTATTTTGACCTATCCTTTGGGTATTTGGCCATTAAATGCTAAGGAAGTTGCTGTTTTGTTAATATACAAGATCCTCATGGTTCTCCTATGACTTCTTAGAAACTTTCCATTTCCCACGCCCTTTTTATTTGAAAATAAGATTGATTCTTTTTGGGGCCTAACTGTAGGTTTAGGCATGAAACAACCCTCTTCCACTGAAATATAATAGTTTTTAAATGTCCAAGGAAAAATGGGAAAAAAGTCACTGTCCACAGAGAAGCCAGAATTTCATGTAATGAAATCCCCCCACCCCCGACCCCGGCTCTTTGTTGCTGTAAGTCTTAACCCTGGCTAGTTGAAACTAAGCTAAAGCTTAACTCATTAACTGGTAAAAAGGGAAACTATGGATTGACACTTACTGTACCTAAGAATCAGGAACACAAAAAAGTAGAGTTCAATTGCAGGCTTACAAAAACAGAATCTTTGGGAGTGGGGCCTGGGACCTACAAAATAAACATCCCAGATCATTTTAATGCAGGTGGTTCTCAGATCATACTCTGAAACACACTGTAAAGGAAAAACTTGATGTAATATGCTTAGCTCAGAGTTTTTTTTGGGGGGGGGGGGGGGGATGCTTTGGTTTTAGTGAATGGTTTAGTTTTTCTTAAATGTTAAAATAAAGCCACACACGATTGAAACTCCAAACATTACCCCCCAAAGGTAAAAATGAAAAGTAAAAGTCCTCTCCCCATCCCCAAACCCCACACAAAGGCAGTCAGGGATTCTCACTCACACACACACACACCAGATAAGATGGAATATTTGTGGCAGAGATGAGATGAATAAAAGGATAATTCAAATAAATGTTGAGGAGAGCAACTATAGTTTAAATCCACTCTCTATAGGAGAGTAGGGAGGAGCATTTTAGAGGCAGTGGTAATCAGAGACCAGTCTGTCAGGAGTTACATGAAGTTGATCATACACTAAAGGACTGCTTTGATTCTTTGGACTGTGTGCGTGTGCGTGTGCGTGCGCATGTTGGGGATGGGAAGGGAGGGAGGTGTACAGGGAAGATAAGGGCAAATTTTTCTTTGGAAGCAACCAGGCTACTTTATCTAGGACAGTGATGGCGAACCTATGACACACGTGTCAGAGGTGACACCCGAACTTATTTTATTGGTTGATTTTTCTTTGTTAAATGGCATTTAAATATATAAAATAAATATCAAAAATATGTCTTTGTTTTACTATGGTTGCAAATATCAAAAAATGTCTATATGTGACACAGCACCAGAGTTAAGTTAGGGTTTTTCAAAATGCTGACACGCCGAGCTCAAAAGGTTCGCCATCACTGATCTAGGATGTCATTAGACCTAAATAAAAGGAGCTACTGCAATACCTTCCAGATCATTAAAATATATTAGCAGCATTGATGATTTCAATTATGAAGCAAAGAGACAAATAATTTTAATATCATGATCACTTAGTAAAAATATAGTCGCCAGGAAATCTTTTTTCCGTTTAAACTGAGCTCTAAAATGAGGCTAAGTTGTGTGTAGGAAGTGCATGTAGGCACCTCAAGTCCATTTTGTAGGGTGATGGGGGAAACAACTTGGTTCAAATAGGCAACACATACGACTTAGAGAAACTCACCATGGGTGATGGGATGAGGGGAATGTAGTTATAAACAAATTCAAATATTTGTCTATTTACCAGTCCTGTTGAGACACACTTTCATGATTATTTTTGAATAAACACTTGGAAAACTTTGTAACAGAGACATATAATAAATAATTCTGTTCAGGAAATGTAAAACTTGGCTTGCTCATAAATTCCCACGTTTAGATCTCCAGACCTAAACTTAACTTTTTGGATCTTAACAGAGAAATTCTTTTTCATCACTAAGAGAAAGCACATGTAGAAAATGGCTTTTCTCTTGAAGGTTTGCAGCAATGTCCTCCCCAACCCAATACTCTGAATTACTTTCCCTAATAAAAACAGTATCTCATGGCCTTCGTCAACCACTTTAGATAATTATACAGCTCTTAATCTTCTGCCAGCCCAAGTAGAAAACTACACTCGGGGCCTTTACAAGGCTAGCCAGAGCCACTGCCTTTTAGCCCATTTCTTTTAAAAATCAAGGCTCAACCAAACTAGTCTACTGGCCTCTCGGTGGCGGGTAGCTCCTGGTGGTCAAGTATATTCTACAAAGCCAGACACCGGCCCTTCAACCTCCAATCCTGCTTTGCATGTGTTAAAGATGCACAGGACCTCATAAATATTTTATTCACTGTTTTAAAACATTGAAGACATTTTCTTAAGAGAAGAAAATGAAGAGTGAGTAGACTGAGGATAAGCGTCAGGCATCCCCATCTGCAATAAAGTAATTTATTTAAATCATTACAGAAAGGGAGTTATCTCATTGCTTATTATGCTTCTATTACTAAGAAAGCCAAATTAAAAATACATGTAAAAGAAAATATGAACACAATTCCCTTTGGTGTATGTTCTGCACTTAGTTGCTTAGAAAATGTTTTGATGTCTGAAAGGCTGATCATACTAAATTGGCTGATTCCAAGCTGCAGGTTCGGTGAAAGGACAGATTCTGCAGAGTAGTTTGGTAAGCTTCTCTTCCACACCTTTCCTCATCACTGAGACTCACATAGCACATCAGATGTCTTCTGAGAACTTTTAAAGTAAATATTTAACTTTAATTTAACCTGGCAGTTCCCAATCATATTTTAGCACAGAATAATTTTCGAAGCACATCTGCGACCAGCAGTGAAACAGCACCTAAGAAACATCAGGTAAGAAATGGTGTCTTTAATTTAAAACTTAACATAACCAAGCAAAGAAAAAAATCAGGAGACAATATAGTAACAAGTGGCATATTTTATTATATTTTCCCCAATATGTTGATTGGGAACATTGCTGCTAAAATGCATGTTACAATTCAAATGATACCACAAACAATTAGAATGCATACTGAGTATTTTCAGATTTCAGCTTCCATATCTTGATCACTAAATGGAAAGATTCTTCAGAAGAACAGTCCCTTACCCTACATATAGAAGGAAAAGAACAATTAAAGATGCCATGATGATATCTATCAAAATAACTGGAAAACATTTTAAAACTCAATTTAGTGTGTTATTGACATGTGAAAAACACAGATGAATGTGTACTGAACATTTCTATAAGGAGGACCTTCTATCTAAGACAATGATAAAATTCATGTTGAATATCTGAACTGAACTAGGATACTATGAAGAAACATTTTATGAAGCCCAATTTTAATAATGTCACTATAACTAAGGGAAGGAGGTTACACATTTGAATAACTGGCTTCTTTCTTATCTCCAACATTTAAAAGGGCATTCTGTAACTACTTGGCATAACTTTTCAGGTATGTGATTCCTTTGTTTCATTTCAGAGATTTTATTTCTACTTAGCCAGCTAAAGTTCTGCTACAAAATGATAGATTAAGTATAGTATTTGTTCTCAGTCATGGAACACATCTGAGAACATTACATTTCACTGCCTCTACCACATGCCATAAAACGTAGATTTTCGTATTATAAAAATGGCCTGAGTATTTGTTTTAGTTAGGGGGAAAAGTGGTGATTATAATGGTAAAAAGTAAAAAATTCTTTTAAAACATAAAATTATTTTTGAGAAAAAGTAGAGTGGAATGAGATAGGCATTGTGGAATGAAACAGGATGCTAGCAATGAAGATTTAAGGGTAAATAAAAATACTGGATGGTTTTAAGATTTATGACAAGATGCTTCATCCTTTCAAAGCCTCAAAATTCCAACCTACTTTCTGATAACCTTCAAGAATAAGGTCTACCTAGGACAGTGATGGCGAACCTATGACACACGTGTCAGAGGTGACACTCATTTTATTGGTTGATTTTTCTTTGTTAAATGGCATTTAAATATATAAAACAAATATCAAAAATATAAGTCTTTGTTTTACTATGGTTGCAAATATCAAAAAATGTCTATATGTGACACGGCACCAGAGTTAAGTTAGGGTTTTTCAAAATGCTGACACGCCGAGCTCAAAAGGTTCGCCATCACTGACCTAGGACCTTATTTAGAACTGTGTCCAAAATGTATATGCTTCCTTAAAATCTCAACTATTCCCCCAACTACAGAAAGAACTATGACACCTTTGAGAGTTATGTCCTAAGATGTACGAGCCCTGAAGTCTGACAATCACTTGATATACTTGATATCATTTTTGCCATAAAGTGTGTAATAAAGCAAATCCTTCATGAGATAATTATATTTGAAAACTATATAGCTACTCTGAAACATGAATGCAGGTTTTTAAAAGATTATTCACTAAATACCTCAATCCAACAGAGGTCTTAGAGTTCCAAATTTCTTCCTCAGCAATATTACAAATTCAAATAATGTCATTTATATAGACTGTTTACAGGGTTCCTGTTTAATAGATTAATCTAGGAATACTTTATTTGGGAATATAAAAGATCAAAATTATATCACTTCTCATTTCCCTTAAGAAGAAAAACTGACAATGGCTCTAAATATTTTGCCTACTTTAAGACCATGTCTGGAGGAGCACTTGTTAAGAATAAAATTACTGCCCTGACCGGTTTGGCTCAGTGGACAGAGCGTCAGCCTGCAGACCCAAGGGTCCCAGGTTCGATTTCGGTCAAAGGCATGTACCTTGGTTGCGGGCGCATCCCCAGTGGGGAGTGTGCAGGGGGCAGCTGATCAATGTTTCTCTCTCATCGATCTTTCTAACTCTCTGTCCCTCTCCCTTCCTCTCTGTAAAAAAATCAATAAACTATTTTATAAAAAAAAAAGAATAAAATTACTAAAGGACAAGTTGGAGAATAGTGTATTATAGGAGTTGAATAGTGTTCTTAAAATTCCAGTTTCTATTCTTTTGCATTTGCCAAGGAGATAAGATACCCAAAGCTAAAGACTACGTTTTATGTAAACTATTTTGATGTTTGCTGTTTTCCTAGTAATCCTTAGGAACCAAACTTAAAAACCATGCTTATATAAGGAAGTTCACCATTCAAGAGTATTATATATCACTAAATTTGACCACTATTTTTATTTTAGGAAAGGGAAGATGGGGGAGAGCCAGAGCATGATAAAACAAGCACTTTACAAATGAGCACAATAGCACTACTAATCTAAGTACCAAACATTAATGAGACCCAAATCATAATGCTGAAAACTAAAAAATTAGACAAAAATTAAATGGAGTATTTTTTTAAATCTTTTATAGAACAGAAACCTTAGCTCATGTCTTCTGGTTGTCATCATCTTCCACTGAGCTGCACCTAAAACACAAAGAACAAGTAACAAGCAACTTTGTTTTTTAAGTAGTATGTAACAGTTTCGAAGGCATAAGATGAACTGTTTCTAGTAGAAGTTAACTTATTAAATAATTATATAAAATGAAGCCATGAAAATCACCAGAAGCATCAAAATGTTAACTATTTTGAGTGAAAATAACTACAAAAGACTTGAATATGCAGCATATTATTACCAAAATAAAGTAAGTAATGGTGGGAAATCTCTACCCATTCCATTAGGTAGAAAGCTGCACCTGTGATGCCTCATTTACAAGGCTCACTCTACCTGAAGATGAGCACCACCTTGTATTTAGTTTAGTTAGTCTAAACCGTGAAGAGATGGGGTGTAGATTCAAAGTTGGCTTATTATATCATCTATCGCTTTCCTGGCTGTAGTTCATGTCTTTAAGTGGAGCAAAACCCACCAGAAGAATGCTGCTATTCTGATTTTCCATTCTTGAATGCACCAAAATGTGCATGCTTGTTGTAATTAGTGCCTGGGTGAATAAAAAAATCCCATTTACAATTTAAAAATATTATTTAAGCCCATAAAATCTGATTATTTTCCATATTCCTCAGGGAGACAAGAATTAATCTTACCACCCAAAGGAAAAAGATTACATAAATTTCTGAAAATTCTCTTCCACCATGCTAAAAATATAAATTCCTTTGTGTTGCAAAACCAAACTGATTTACATGATTTTTGTTTTAAACTGTTGCTAAATGTTTATCTACACATGCTGTCAGAAATAACCTTGTTAAGAAGGTGAAGCTGGTGTCTCAGCAAATCAGACCCCTTGGAGAAGGCGTTGAATGGCCTGTGCCCCGTTTTCCTTTTTTCTCTTTCCGCACCATCAAAAGGAAAAGTGAGAAAATAGCAGAAACATTAGTTAAATCCTGATTTTTATACCCCCTAACCTACAGGAATTATCTCACTACACTGAAAGCTGACAATATTTGTAGAATTTTTTGATGAAATAATTAGGATCCTAATTAGTAATAAAATAATAAACTTTGGCTAGGCTTACATCTTTAGCAAATAATTCTATTAAAGACTTTAAGGAAGAAACAAAGGTTGCTTTTAACTATTTATGGTTTACCTGACTTACCAGCACTGAAGACAAAAATTTTTAAAAATGGCTACAAATGCCTTGTTCACAAAAGACTTTATTATCTAGTGATGCATACTGAGAACATACAGAAATCTGCATGGCCACTTCACATGCAGTAGAACAATCTTCACTTTACAATAAGTGAGTGTCAACTGTTTTATGCAATAGACAACACTTTAAAGTCACATTCTTAAAGAAAAGCTTCATTTACAAAAGAAATAAAGGTAAAGAAGCAATTACCGCTTTTAAAAAGCAGCTGCTTTGTTCAAGAGTGGAAGGTTTATGCCTGTATTGAAAGACAACATGATCACAAATAATGAAAACAATGAACAAATGAAAAGCACTTTTACCATAAAGCAGTACACTTTCAAAATGACATACAAATAGTTAAAAATTTCATTAGGTTGTCTATGTAACTTTTAAATATGAGGACTTTCAGAATTATGCCTCAACATTTGTAATTTAGTAAATGAAAACTATGCATTGTTTCTATCTCACTAGGAACTGCATTTAACAAAATGTATATAAAGTCTATAGCAAGTTGATTTTTAAAAATTAAAGTTAATAAGAAACAGTACACTGAAGGCACTCTATTCATCAAGCGCATACTCTTCCAATTTTAAATGTGATGACCAGAACAGAAATTGTAACTATGCCACAGTTGCAATGCCAAAAAATAAAACAAGATCAGGTATCACACATGCAGGGAATTCTGCCACAAAGCTAATATCCCTCATTTGTCAATTGTTCCAATAAAATAACATCTTAAAACACCAGTGATGTTGATGGTTTAGCTTACCTTCAGTGTACTGAATGTTGTACACAACCTGCTTTAAAAGAGGAGACCATCCCTGCAGGCAGGCTCAAGAAGGAACAGACCCCTTTCGGCAATGACTACACCAAGGGCATGCTGCTGTGGCCTGCACACACATACCTAGGAAAATGTGAATATAAACAGCATTTATGCTGGCCATTTTACCTGAAGACCAAAATGAAGCCAAGTCTGCTAAAAATAAATCAACCACCCAGCATTACTACTTATTTTATAACAAGATGCTTTTGTCTTTTATGTGAACTGCAACCATATACATTAGCACTATAATTTTGTGCAGTCTTGGCAGTTAAAACAGTTCTACAGTGAAATTTCACATAAGACACAAAACAGATTAACTAACATTTCTAAAAGAAACATCACCCTTGGTGTTAATTCAAATATATCATGCTTCCTCAAATTTGATGGAGAAATATTTATAAGTTTATATACATTAATAAACTGCTGTGAAATTTCTTCAGTCTTTGTATTTAATTACTCAAACCATTGGAGCTTCTTCATCTCATTTAAATTTTTTCCTGGATAAAGGCATGCTGTAGGGCCTGGTTGATGCTAATCCGTTTAGCTGGGTCCAACATTAGGATCTGGTCCAACAAGTCCTTTAGCTGGTGTACTTTTTTACGTTGGTCTTCAGGAAGTCGCTGGCACCCAATCAAGTCAGCCAAAAGGTCCTTAGTTGGATTAATGGTGCTCATGACAGTAACTTTCTCCTAAAAATAATTTTTAAAATGCGTATCTCTAAATAAAGTTACTAAAAACATATAATACATCAGACTTTTGTCTACCAAAATATTAATTTATAAGAATAACCATTTACTCATTTAGAACTTTTACGTGACTTCCTATATCCTGTCTTTTCAAGAAGCAATAAGAAAGCCTAAATGAAAAAGGTTAACCATAAGTTAGCTATGAGTTTTGTTTGTTTTAAATCATACTGTAATATAATTTTATAAAAATAATAACCAACTTGCCCTAACCGGTTTGGCTCAGTGGATAGAGCGTTGGCCTGCGGACTCAAGGGTCCCAGGTTCGATTCCGGTCAAGGGCATGTACCTTGGTTGCGGGCACATCCCCAGTTAGGGGGTGTGCAGGAGGCAGCTGATCGATGTTTCTCTCTCATCAATGTTTCTAACTGTCTATCCCTCTCCCTTCCTCTCTGTAAAAAAATCAATAAAATATATTTAAAATAATAATAACAAACTCTAAAACTTAGTTAAGTACTTAAAATTTGAGAATTCAAAAATATTGTTAAGTAATTAAAAATAGCATAGTAAGTACTTGCTGTTAGAGAACTGTACTTTTCCTACCCTGAAGTGGAAACAGATAGACCTGTAGACGAGTTGATACCATGAAGTGGTAAGTGCTCTGACAAAGTTAGGGATATCCTATATAATAAAAGGTTAATATGCTAAGTGTCCAGCCATTCGTTCAACCAATCAAAGCATAATATGCTAATGTATGCTAAGGCCGCTCAACCGCTTGCTTTGACATGCACTGACCACCAGGGGGCAGACGGTTAACCAGTCACTATGACAGTGATGGCGAACCTATGACACTCATTTTTTGGTTGATTTTTCTTTGTTAAATGGCATTTAAATATATAAAATAAATATCAAAAATATAAGTCTTTGTTTTACTATGGTTGCAAATATCAAAAAATTTCTATATGTGACACGGCACTAGAGTTAAGTTAGGGTTTTTCAAAATGCTGACACGCTGAGCTCAAAAGGTTCGCCATCACTGCACTATGACGTGCATTGACCACCAGGAGGAAGACGCTCTGACCAGTAGTTGCTGCTTGGGTCTGGCCAATCAGGACTGAGCAAGATGGGCCGGGCATGCCCTGGAGCCCCCCCCACCCCCACCCAGGGGACCCTCCCCGGCCCCAATCATGCACCGGTGGGGTCCCTCAGCCTGGCCTGCGAATTCTTGCAATCCAGGACCCCTCGGGGGATGTTGGAGAGCCAGTTTCGGCCTGATCCCACAGGCCAGGCCAAAGGACCCCACCGGTGCACAAATTCGTGCACCAGGCCTCTAGTATAATATAACAGGGCCAAAATAAAGAAGTCCTTACTTCAACCTGGAGGTTTTGGAAAGGCTCACACAGAATGTATATTTCATATGAGGCTTGAAATAGAATAAATTGAATACATATTCTTTTTAGGGGATGAGGAAATACAGTAAACCAATAAGATGAGGATGGTCTGTGAACAGAGAGAGGTCTTAAAGGTCATGCCCTTTAGCTAATTGCCAAGTATGGAATGATAGGGTTTACAGAGTTCAGTGAAGAGAGGGCACACTGTTCATATCATAGAAGACTTAGTTTGTCATTCTGAGAAATTTAAATATATTATCGTCTAGGTAACAGAAAGCCAATGAAGGGTTTTTAAGCAAGGAGAGTAACATGATCAGATTTGTTTTCAAAAAAGATCACTATGACAGCAATATGGAAGGTAGATAGATGGTGGGCCAGGCCAAGAGTGATCCGAAAGAAGAGATGAGAAGGTCCTAAATATGACCTATAATAAAAATAAACTCATACTATACAAACATTTTTAAATTTCTTCATCTTTTTCACAACTTGATGCATTTTATTCAGGAATCAGCCAACACCAAAAAGAAATTATTTTAATGTTTCAAAATATTCATAGCTCCTAGTATGACCCAGGTCTTTTGTTAACAATAAGATTATCATTTAATCTTGCAAACTAAAAAGAGACTTACCCTCTCTGTTACTTTATCAACTTCTATGTACATGAAATTGAGGTTTTGATCAAAATGTTGGTCTTTGAATACACCTTTCCGAATCATCTGGAAATAAATCAAAATAAAAAACTTAATTTTTAAACTTATGCAACAGTCTGGCTTACTAACAATTTAATACATAACAAGTCACAGATATTTAGTCTCTTTGGGTTTACTTTCTCTTTTGAAAATGATCTCATATTTCTTGCTCTCAAGAGTTTAACTCTTTTATTTCATTTTTTAAAAAAATTTTTTTTTCTGATTTCAGAGAGGAAGGGAGAGGGAAAGAGAAATAGAAACATCAATGATGAGAGAGAATCGTCAATCGGCTGCCTCCTGCACACCCTCTACTGGGGATCAAGCGCACAACCGCAACCTCAGGCATGTGCCCTTGATCGGAATCAAACCCGGGACCCTTCAGTCCGCAGGCTGACACTCTATCCACTGAACCAAACCAGCCAGGGCAAGAGTTTAACTAAAAAGCAAATAAGTCCTAGTCGGTTGGTTCAGTGGACTGAAGGGTCCCGGGTTTAATTCTGGTCAAGGGCACATGCTCGAGTTGAGGGCTCAATCCCCAGTAGGGGGTTAAGTAGGAGGCAGCCGATCAACGATTCCCTTTCGTCATTGATGTTTTTCTCTCTCTCCCTCTCCCTTCCTCTCTGAAATCAATAAATATATATTAAGAAAATAAAAAGCAAATATAATTGTCGTGCCTAAAACAACTTAATAATATGAAATTATTATATTCCCCCCAGGCAGTGACTTAAACCAATTATGATATGAAGTTGTGCTTTCACTATTCCAAATTGAGGATTAAGCAAAGACTTAAAATCATTTGTTCTTAGATAGAAAAACGATTACACAATTTGGGCCTTTTCTATTGGCAGTTAAGTAACCTAATGACATTTTACAAATTATGCTCGAATAACTCTAAAATGAAACAGATTAGATCTCAGTAAAATAAACACCAACAGCTAATTTCTGTGTTGTTTATTCTAAATAAATCCAACATAACATAAACTGAAATCACAAAAGTCTAAGATATGGCTCTCAGACATTTTTATAAATCTCTAAAGTTCTTGCTTTGTGTTAATCAAACAGAAATTGATATGATAGCTGAAGCACTACGAATAAGTTTTATGTCAGAAAGATGTCATTTCAAGTGAATTTTCTTGATACCTTCATTTCCCAACTAACTTCCAATCTTTAATAAACTGATGGCCATCAAGTTCCTCTTTCAATGTTTACCCTTTCCTCCCCTGATAACTGAGTCCTTCCTTACATCTAACTAATCTGACCTGCATCTTTTTTTTCATTTCAGCTCTCAAGCATGTTCATGCTGTTACCAATAAGGGTGTTTTCCCAAGAACACTGTTGTTTCTGGAAGAACAGACACATGAAATATATATATATATAGCGCTTAAATTTATGTTCATCAATTCTCTCTTCCTCAATTACAATTCTACCTTAAACTATAGGTCCCTACCATCTGCTTAATTCAAGAGGGTAGAGAAAAACATAAGACAGACTTTAGAGGGGAAAGGAAAAGAGTTCTATTCTCTTTTGATAGTTCTTGGCTCATTAGAACCACTAATGAGAAGGAACTAAAGGAATCAGAGTAGCCACATACCTGCCTCTCTCAAATCGTTTTATACCCATTAGTGATGAGTTAAGGGTCAGCAATCGGCCAGTCTATGGGAAACTACTGCTGAGATCTTCAATAAATACAAGTTCAGATTAATGTCCTACCTTATTTGGCATCTTTCCTTTGAGATCCATGGCGAGCTTCAACATATGGTTGTTGGTTTTGCCAGTAAATAAAATGTTTCCAGTATAGAGTTCATATAAGGTACAACCTACAGACCACATATCTATGCCATAGTCATAGCTTTTACCTATAACTGAAAACAAAATAGAAGTTAAATATAGGATTAAAAAAATCAACTACTATTTATTTCCATTAATGGGATATTAATTTTAGCTTGAACTATATAAACACAATCTTAATGCCACTTATGGCATTAGTTTCACGTTCTTTCCCATTAGTTCTTAATAGAACCACAAACTTAAAACCTAAAAAAATGAGGGCGTGGGGAAGGAATTGAAGGGGCAGAGAAAAATGTGTATTTATTCTTTTATCATTTCACCTTTGGTGGAGGTGCTAATCAGCCTCTACCAAGGAGAAAAAACAAAGGTCCCACACAATTCATATATTTGATAATCAGACCTTGAGTACTCAAGAGCAGTCTTCTAAAGTCGAGGATTTTCCACAACTGTTTTTGCTACTCTTGCCAGACAAGACCAAGACTCCTGTCCCAACTACCATCATTCCACCTGAGGAGGATGAACTTGTTACGGTTCCCTTCCTCGTGAATGACCTCGTGCAGCTGCTAAAGTGCGATGAAAACAGTACTTAGACATTAAATATGCTGTTTCCACCACATATGATGGCCCAGGTCAAAAACCATTTGAAGAAACTTACTGATTTCAGGAGCACGATAAAATCTACTGACAAGATAAGGAGTTATGTCATTATCCGCAACATGTGAAGCCGACCCAAAATCACAGAGCTTTAAAATAGTTTTTGATTCATTAACCTGAAAAACATTTCATCATGGAAGTTTAATTCATGCCAGGAATAATTAAGACAAGTAATCAGATAAAAATAATTGGCTTTGAGAAGTTATTTCCAATATTGAGAACAAAGTCACTCGTTTGAAAATTCCTTTTTAAATTATTTTAAACCTCAATTTCCTAATTATGAAAAATTAAGGGCTACCAAATATTTGATTATCATTAGTAAAAGAACTTTTCTCAGTGAATAAATTTGAAATAATACCAAGTAAAGTTAATTTTAACCAACACTATCTGGAAAAGGATGGGGTAGTAAGAGAAAAATCTAATTGACGCAAAGCATCTTCTAAAAATCCCCAGAACACCTGCATAAAGTCAAGTTACTATATAAAGGAACACGAAGACATTCATTAATAAGGGCTCAGACTTAGATCAACTTTCATTTGATTTAAGTTAACTTTCAGTTGCCAAAAAATTATGATGGCAACAAAAGCAAAATGCTTCAGATTAAATTTGGACAAAAACAATAAAAATATTCATGGGAAGCTGCTAAGACCATCCCAAATTTAACAATCACTTCAAGTCTAAAAATTATTAAATCCCTTAAATATAAAGAAAGTTATTAGTCAAGAAAATGTTAAATATACTTGGCAAAACTGATAAACATGAACTCTATATTAGTCATTTGTTTCTTTTGTCCTTTGTAAATACTTCAACATACACAGTAACAGTGACATCTGCTGAGAAAGGCTGGAGCTGCTCCCATGACTGCTGCCACTCATGAGTCAGAAGCATGTTCAGGATTAACAAGTGAAGATAATTCATATTCCAGAGTCCCTTCCCCCCTTCAAAAGAGACACACACAAATTCCGAGTTGGGACTTGAACTTGGCCTACTGTTCCCACCCAAAAGAAACATAACGCTTTAAATAAATAACTCTAGTACTCTCTACTGGGACGTTGTAAAGCTTGATCAATGTAACTAACTGGTCCATTAAGATGATATCCATGGAATTAAACTAATGATAGAAATGATTAATTTTAACTGTCACATCCATATCTCTTCATCTGGGGGATCAGGAAAACAGGTATCTTCAAAAGGGAAAGTACTTTCAAAGCTTTTTAAAGTATAAACTGCATTTAGCTACTTAAGAATGCAGTTGCAATACCCAGAAATAAAACCAGGACCATTTTAAAATGAGAAATCTACCAGTGGAACTCTTGGTCTAGGTAAAATGCCTTAAATAGTAGCAGGCTATCCACACTTATGTGCCCTTTAGTTTGGCTACACAACTACTACCCCCTCATGAGGAATATGGTACTTCTACCACACTAGTGGTTTAAAGATTTGGATTTTCATTAAACAGCTCCATGTGGTCTCTGATAATCTATTTTTTCCTTTTTCAGGAAGAAGGGAAAATATATTCCATTTCAGAATCCATGTGAAATCTAGTTTAGCATTAACTCAAGGAAAAATGAAGTTTTAAAAGCAAGAGCTTCTAACATACTAGCACAAATGTTATTCTTTAACCTCCATGGTGGTTACACAAATGTTCACAGTCTATCTTTAGACTGTTTATATTTTATACATTCTTTCATATGGATGGTATATTTCACAATTTAAAAATGAGAAAGGAGGGAGAGACCAAGATGGCGGCATAGGTAAACACCGCAGACTGCTGCCGCAAACAACCACTTCAAAAATACCCATTTCAGAATCCATGTGAAATCTAGTTTAGCATTAACTCAAGGAAAAATGAAGTTTTAAAAGCAAGAGCTTCTAACATACTAGCACAAATGTTATTCTTTAACCTCCATGGTGGTTACACAAATGTTCACAGTCTATCTTTAGACTGTTTATATTTTATACATTCTTTCATATGGATGGTATATTTCACAATTTAAAAATGAGAAAGGAAAAAAACTGAGGTAAAAATCAACTATGAAGTTGACTAGGCAAGTCTACAATTCATTCATAATATACCTACCATTTCACTGTAATAACTCAGCTCCTCTAACCAAGTTATATTATATATGTAATACATTATAAACTCAGACTAAACATATCAAAATGGAATGCCTCATTATTAATGTGATAGTGTGAAAGGAAATACTCTAATCAGATCATAATTTTTCTAAAGCGTGGAACATGTGATTAGAAGATAAACTTGGAATTACCCACATTTTGCACATGCCCCAACTCTGAAAACCTTAGAACAGGGTGAAGAAATGGGGTCAGGGAGGGAAAGAGGTTGTGTGTGCATTAATCACTCCACTATGATGATATATATTTCTAAATTTCAAAAACATAAAATTATATTGTAAATTTGCATGCTACCACATCAGAAGTCTTAAGCTAAAAGAGGTCAAGACAGCCCTGACTCAGAGTTGCAGGTTCAATTCCCTCAAAGGCAAATACCTAAGTTGCGAGTTTACTCCCCAACCCCCGCCTCCCATGCAACATGCGGGAGGCAACCAGTCTATGTGTTTCTCTCATTTGATGTTTCTCTCTCTCTCCTTCCTTCCCTCCCTTCTTCCACTCTCTCTGAAAAGCAATGGGAAAAATATCCTCAGGTGAGGATTAAAAAAAAAAAAGATGTAAAGACAGTTTTAGGAGAGTGAGCTTTAGTGTGTTTGGGCTCCCAGAAGGCACTGCTTCTAAAACAATCCTATACAATAAAAACCCAATATGCTAAGTGTCTGGTCGTCTGTTCAACCAATCAAAGCGTAATATGCTAATGATATGCGAAGGCCACGCAACCACTCACTATGACGTGCAATGACCACCAGTGGGCAGAAGCTCCGACCGGTAGGTTAGCTTGCTGCAAGGGTACAGCCAATCAGGACTGAGCGAGATAGGCCGGACACAGCCTGGAGCCCTCCCATGGTCCCTCCTCCCCAGCCCCAATCGTGCACCAGTGGGTTCCCTTGGCCTGGCCTGCGCCCTCTCGCAATCCAGGACCCCTCAGGGGATGTCGGAGAGCTGGTTCTGGCCCAATCCTGCAGGCCAGGCCAAGGGACCCCACTGGTGCACGAATTTGTGCACTGGGCCTCTAGTAAAGAATAATGGAGCCCTAGCCGGTTTGGCTCAGTGGATAGAGCGTCGGCCTGCAGACCGAAGGGTCCCAGGTTCAATTCCAGTCAAGGGCATGTACCTTGGTTGCGGGCACATCCCCAGTAGGGAGTGTGCAGGAGGCAGCTGGTCGATGTTTCTCTCTCATTGATGTTTCTAACTCTATCCCCCTCTCCCTTCCTGTCTGTAAAAAAATCAATAAAATATATATTTTTAAAAAGAATAAAGGAAAAAAGAATTACCCCTGGACACCTTTAAACTCAACTTCTTATATCTGTTTAAGGCAATTCTCTTAAATGTCCCAAACTCCATCAGTCTATAAAATTCCCTTAAATGTTCTTAACTCCATTAGCCTACAAAATTAAAGAACACAGAAGTGTAAACACACCTTATTTCAAAACAGCAAAACATGCAGCACTTTTTATTCACTACCAGAGGAAGCCCATCATTACTATATTAAAGCACTCTTGAGATTTGCATGTACTCTAAATCCACAATAAAAAGGAAAAATTTGAGACAGTGGCCTATCTCTTCTTTCTTCTTTCTTTATACTTTAAAATTTCATGGCTCAATTTCCAAAAAAGTAAAAATTGGTAATTTATAATGGGTAATAAATATATACTTTAAGATGTTATTTTTAAAATAATACAGTGGTAATCTCACATTACTGAAAAGAAAATACATGGATGTACAATGCAGCCTTAACTGTTTCACTTACCAGGATATTGTCTGGCTTGATATCAGCATGTAGAATATTGCATCTTTTAAGGAGTTTCAATGCCAAGAACAACTGCTGACTATAGGACCTTACAGCTGTAATATGAAGACCAACATCCTTACCATATTTTTTTAACACCTCTCGTAAATTCATGCTTATAGGAGAGAAAAAAAACACTAAGGGTTAAAATGCAAAATGGACATTTAAAAAACGCAAAAACATTTAAGCATAAAGTAAAATCAAGCCCAAAATACAAATTACAATTAAATATTCTGTTCAAGAATACCTCCTCATATATTTGATAAATTTTTCTACACTGAAATGAGAACATATGAAATTGTGTGTACATAACACAATTTTCCAATAAAACTCAATTTTTAAAATAAATTGAAGGAAAGATATGCAATGGTAAAATCTGTATTGATTTTAGAACGGATTTATATTTGAAAGACTAACAATGAAGCTATACTTTAGAAGATCAAAATTGTATTTCTTCCACGATTCCCATTTCTTATCATTCTGGCTTAATCCTTCCTTGAAATATTTAATTTTCAGAGAATTTCTCTTGTTGAGCTGAAGGCTAAAAGCAAGTAGTAAACTGGCACATAGTATGCAGTCAATTAATGTTAATACATTAATGACTATCAAGAAACCAACTCTTAATACAAGGTTAAAAAACAAAAACCAGAACTAAATTAAGTCTATAATAATAAAAGCATAATATGCAAATCGACCAAATGGCTGAACAGTGGAACAACCGTCTGGATGACCACGCTGACACCCACTGGCGCTAGGCCAGCCAAGGCAGGTGCAATGCGACTGGTCAGGGGCCCAGCCATTGCACCATGATCGCCATGCAGAGGGAGGCCCAGGCCACCAGCTGGTGGGACGATCAATTGGGGGGTTCCATGATTCCCCGCAGAGGGAGGCTCAGGCTACCTGGCAGCGGTGCTGCAGTGAGTGGGCAGGGCCTCCCTCTATGGGGGAGATCCATTGCAGAGCCCAGGCTGGGTAGGCAGGGCCTACCTCTTTGGGGCGATCAATTGCAAAGCACGGCGATTGATTGCCCCAAAGAGGGAGGCCCAGGCTACCTGGCCGGCGGCACTGCCGTGGGTAGCCTGGGCCTCCCTCTGTGGGGGCAATCCACTGCGGAGCCTCGGCCAGGTGGGCGGGACCTACCTCTTTGGGGTGATTGATCATGGAGCCCTGCAATCGATTGCCCCGCAGAGGGAGGCCCAGGCTACCCAGCCTGCGGCGCTGCAGCGGGTGGGCAGGGCCTCCTTCTGTGAGGCAATCAATCACGGGGCTCCCAGACTGTGAGAGGGCACAGGCCAGGCTGAGGGACCCCACTCCCCAACATGCACGAATTTCGTGCGCTGGGCCTCTAGTAAATAATTAAGTAAATAAAAATCAAACACCCAGAAAATCTGTCATTTCAATTGTTGTTTATCTTAAGTGAGGTTGGTAGAGATGAAGAAGCTAAATTTTCAGTTTATGTAGAGGTTCTGACACTGTACCTGAGAGGCTCAAATACGAGACAGAGATGCTGTTTGTGATAAAAGTGTCTGAAGAGCCGCAAACAATGAAATTTGTCATCAGGATCAGCATCATTAAGTTTTTTCAAGAATTCTAGTTCTTTTAAACCAGTTTTCTGCCTGAAATAAAAAAGAAAATTAGGTCAAAATTAAATACATCTAGAATTTATAAAAACTTAATAATATATATTTGCTAGTTCTGGTCTGATGTAGCATAGTTGATGTTAATTAGTTCGTATTTTTTTTTAAGTAGTAATAATAAATCTGTTGAGGAATGACAAGTCTCTGTATCACATAGAAAATACTTTATACTTAATCAAATACAATTTCCTGAAGTTAATTTCCAAAATAACCAATCAACAAAACAGAAACACTGAGGAATAAACTACCTTGCATAAAGGGAAATCAATAATTTTATTCTCATTTTATTGAATAAATAAAATTTATTTATTTTATTGCACATTTTATTCTCAAGTCTTGATGTGAATACTGTCTATCTATCTATCTATCTATCAATCATATATCTCAGTGGTTCTCAACCTTCTGGCCCTTTAAATACAGTTCCTCATGTTGTGACCCCCAACCATAAAATTATTTTCATTGCTACTTCATAACTGTAATGTTGCTACTGTTATGAATCTTAATGTAAATATCTGATATGCAGGATGGTCTCAGACAACCCCTGTGAAAGGGTCATTCGACCACCAAAGGGGTCTCGATTGAGAACTTGAGAACCGCTGATGGATCTATTTTATTTATCTGTCTGTCTGTCTGTCTGTCTGTCTGTCTATCTATCTATCTATCTATCTATCTATCTATCTATCTATATAAGGCTAAGCGATCCTCTGACCGATAGCTATGACGCACAATGACCACCAGGTGGCAGAAGCTCCGACAAGTAGCAATGACGCGCACTGACCACCAGGGGGCAGACAACACAGAGGATGCAGAGCTGCAGTGACTTGGCAGTGGCGATTCTCGGATGATGCACCCCGGAACCAGAGAGGAGGGAGCCCGATTCGGAGATGTGTCACCCGAGAACTGCTCTCTCACAATCCGGGACCCCTTGGGGGATGTCGGAGATCTGGTTTCGGCCCGATCCCCACAGGCCAGGCCAAGGGACCCCACCTGCTTGAGGAACCCCACTCACTCCGCAGATGCCCTTTGAGCCATGGCACTGCCCCAGGTGCAACCGGCTGGGGAGTGACCACAGGAGGTTGGCTCCAGGGCGTGTCTGGCCCGTCTTGCCCAGTCCTGCCCCACCGGCCACCTTCTAATTAATTTCCTTTCAATGTGCACAAATCTGTGCACCAGGGCACGTGTGTTTAATCAAAGTGGAACCACATTGTATACAGTTTTGGTTCCTTAAGGGTCTAAGTAGGAAATGTCTCACCAAATATTAATATTTGGTTATCCTCTAAAATGCTTGTTATAATTTGTCAATAAGCTACATTTTTTAAAAGTTAGTGTCTATAAAGCAGGGGTTGGGGATAACCATCAAAACAAAACAACAAAGAACTTTCTAAGCATGGGGCGGCTTAAGACTTTAGTATAAATCTACAACATTTCTTTCCAGTGGTTCAAAACCAATACTAAGTTGAGTTTAACACCAGCTCAGTGTGTGGTATAAATTATGCATTAAAACATGTATGTGACAATTAAGTAACCCTAGTCTATTAAGAAAAAGGCAACAGAAAGATACAAATAATTCGCCAAACTATCTGATAAACTGGCTGTCCCCTTTTTGTAGGCCACCTTATGCTAATCAGTGACAGCTAATTAATATAATACTTTTATTCCTCACCTCTGGTCTTGAGTTTAAGATATTCACAGCAAAAGATGGCCATAAGACAAACAGTAGAAAGAAGTAGTCTAAGTTAACATTAGTGCACAGTAGGTACTGAAATGAATTAAATACAAATCAGCCTATAGTTCTAGTACTTCACATAACACAGCTATAAATATCCAGTCAAAAAGGAATACTACAGTCATTTTATAGTTACAGTACTTATTTTACAGAATGTTACTTTTTTAAATGGCATTTAGAAATATTTTCATTTGAACAAAACATGTGTTAAAGGTTTCATCACATTGACTTACATGAGTTCATTGTTTCTGATGATCTTTACAGCCACTTCTTGGTTGGCTCTTGCATTATCTCTGGCTCGTACGACATTACTGAATACACCTTGACCAGTGTAGCCATATACATTATAGCGCTTATCTAACACTTCACCTATGTTCACACCTAAAAGAGTAAATTAAAAAATTAGAATTTTGAGTAAATAAATTATCAAAACTATGATACACAGAATAAATTAAAAAGTAGGAAACACAGTGCAATCACTCAAAATGCATGTCAAATCCTACTTCGTGCTTGATTTCCCAGACATCATAGAGAATCAAGCCCATGCCTCCACTGTCACTCTCTTCCATGTGGTTAATACTGCATGCCCACTTCCAATGATTACAAGGAGAGTTTTTGCTGTCTTATCAAATGCTAATGATTTTAACATTGAATATGGGAGAAATGTGCTGGTTGAAGTGTTTCCAACTGCAGTCCTGTATGACTAGTACCCCAAGTTCCTTGTATGTTGTTTTTCTTGGTTTCAGATCAAGATGAGCAAGTGATGTACTAACCTCTTCCTTCTGGAGGATTATCTCATGGCTGAAAATAACTGAATAAAATTAGGTTGCAAATCAAGTCTTCACTTTAATTTGCAATGCTTCTGGGGCTGCCTACATAAATTCAGCAGCTGCTAGATGAGGCAAACTTTTTAGGTGATGGCACTATGAAGAAGCTTTTACAAAATGTTACAATGAACGCTAGAATTAATAAGAATTGTGAAGGAAGGGTAAAAACCATCTAGAGACTGTTAGGAAGGGCACGGTCACAAGAGGGGCTGGCCCAGCTTCCAAAGGCAGCAGGCCAAGAGTGAGGAGAGATTTCCCGGCTGCAGAGTGGGGTTTTCCCTGTGAAGATCAAGGCCTGGATCTTGATCCAGAGTCCAGAGCACCAGAGCCAAGAAAAGTGGCCCATGTAACATCCAGTTGTGAAAAGGTGGCGGGGTTTCTGGCCCCTGCGGAGACTGGAGCCAGTCAGAGATAAAGCCACCATTTTGGTGTTTTTTAAAAAAAAAACACAGAGCAGCCTGGCCCGCATGGCTCGTTGGTTGAGTGTCACCTATGAACCAGGAGGTCACAGTTTGATTCCAGGTCAGGGCACATGCCCAGGTTGCTGGCTCGATCCCCAGTGTGGGGTGTGCAGGAGGGAGCCGATCAATGATTCTCTCTCATCATTAATGTTTCTGTCTCTCTCCCTCTCCCTTCCTTTCAGAACTTAATAGCAAAATATGTATTAAAAAAATAGTAATAAAATTAAATAAAAAACCCAGAGCACAGGGTTTTCCTTTGCAGCCATTCACCTGAGGCTTTGGTGGAAAGAAGGCAGTGTGGACTGGAATTACCTGAGGAGTGGCTAGGGTCGGAAGCATTGAGGGGAAACATGGAAAACTGGTGGCAGAGAGACCTGCAATCAGTCATCCCATGGCCATACAGAAGGGGACATTGTTCCTGATAGTCGCAGACCCCTCCCAGCAGCTACAGCTGGAGGGGAGGGGAAATGCAATATCCTGCCCTAAGGGATACCACTGACCCCACACTCAGGAATCCCACTTGTCACACCCTACATCTTGACCCCTGCAGAGGCTACAATAGCAGAGGCCAAGCCTATGGGTCTGAACAATCTCAGAAGCATCACTGACTGGCTTGGAGGGGGAGTCATCTACCCCACTGTCCTAGGAACCTAACTACTGCTTCTTCCTCACAGGAGAGCAGATAGAAACTCCTGGATGCCCGGTGATCTCCCTGGACTGCATATGAGATCTCTGCCCAACCAAGGGCAGGGAAAATTTCTGGGGCACTCTCAGAGGAATAGCTATAGAATGGAAAAAGACACCCACCATTTTTCCTGAAATCTGAACATCCCTACTCACGGGAGACCCAAGGTCACATACAACCAATTCCACCAAAAGTCCTTTCAGAAACAGCCTTTTCAGTGATTAAGAGACAGCTGGCCAACAGATGAAAGGGGGTGGAGGTGGAGACCAAGGAACAAGTTTGCTGACCTGAACCTGGGCCCTGTGGTGCTAACAAACTGGCCCTAGAGTGCAGCTGGGTCCCTTCTGCCCATAGCCAAGTCCTGTGAAGACAGACACAAACTGTGGATCACTTGAAACTTCGAACAGACTGCACAGAGCCAAACATGGACAGCTTCTGACCATGGCTAGCACCCAAGTACCTCCCAGGAGGCCCAGAAACAGCAGACAAAACAGTCAACATCAGTCAACAGAAGACCAGAATACACAGGCACTAACTTTGCTGAGATAAATATCACTTTTTTTCTTCTTTTTGGCATTACCTTCTTTTTATTTATTGCTGTATTATTTTTGTCTCTCCTTTTTGTTGTATCTCTTATTTTTCTATTCCCTTTTCTTACTCTATTTTTCTCCTTTCTACTAGTATTTCTTTTTCCCTTTTTGTAATTTTTTATTTTTATTTTTTTAATTAATTAAATCTTTATTGTTCAGATTATTACATTTGTTCCTCTTTTTCCCCCATAACTCCCCTCCTCTCAGTTCCCGCCCCACCCTCCGCCCTCACTCCCCTCATCCATAGGTGCACGATTTTTGTCCAGTCTCTTCCCGCATCTCCCACACCCCTTTCCCCCCCAAGGATAGTCAGTCCATTCCCTTTCTATGTCCCTGATTCTATTATAATCACCAGTTCATTCTGTTCATCAGATTATTTATTCACTTGATTCTTAGATTCACTTGTTGATAGATGCATATTTGTTGTCCATAATTTGTATCTTTACCTTTTTCTTCTTCTTCCTCTTCTTAAAGGATACCTTTCAGCATTTCATATAATACTGGTTTGGTGGTGATGAACTCCTTTAGCTTTTTCTTATCTGTGAAGCTCTTTATCTGACCTTCAATTCTGAATGATAGCTTTGCTGGATAAAGTAATCTTGGTTGTAGGTTCTTGCTATTCATCACTTTGAATATTTCTTGCCACTCCCTTCTGGCCTGCAAAGTTTCTGTTGAGAAATCAGCTGACAGTCGTATGGGTACTCCCTTATAGGTAACTGACTTTTTTTCTCTTGCTGCTTTTAAGATTCTCTCTTTGTCTTTTGCTCTTGGCATTTTAATTATGATGTGTCTTGGTGTGGTCCTCTTTGGATTCCTTTTGTTTGGGGTTCTCTGCACTTCCTGGACCTGTAAGTCTATTTCTTTCACCAGGTAGGGGAAGTTTTCTGTCATTATTTCTTCAAATAGGTTTTCAATATCTTGCTCTCTCTCTTCTTCTGGCACCCCTATAATTCGGATGTTGGTACGCTTGAAGCTGTCCCAGAGGCTCCTTACACTATCTTCGTATTTTTGGATTCTTTTTTCATTTTGCTTTTCCGGTTGGGTGTTTTTTGCTTCTTCGCATTTCAAATCTTTGACTTGATTCTTGCGATCCTCTGGTCTGCTGTTGGGAGTCTGTATAATATTCTTTATTTCAGTCAGTGTATGCTTAATTTCTAGTTGGTCCTTTATCACAACATCGAGGGTCTCACTAGATTTCTTAAGGATCTCAATACATTTATCGGCGGTTTCCATAAAATTCTTGAAAAATCTTAGAACCGTGGTTTTGAACTCTATATCCAGTCGTTTGCTGTCCTCCATTTCTGTCATTTGTGACCTGTTTCTTTGTCTTCGCATTTTGTCTGCTTCCCTGTGTTGGTAGAGTGGTTTTGTGTGCTAGGTGTCCTACAGGGCCCAGTGGCTCAGCCTCCCCAGTTACCTGAGGTGGACACTCTTGGTGCACCCCCTTGTGGGCTTTGTGCACAGTCTTGTTGTAGTTATGCCTTGATTGTTTTAGGTGTCACTGGGAGGAATTGACCTCCAGGCCAATTGGCAGTGAGAATCAGCTGTGTCTGCAGTGGGAGAACTTCTGTGCTGAAGACACCCTTCTGGGGCAAGACTTGCTTCAGTGGGGCTTTGGTGCTCACTGAGTCTGCCCCCTGAGTGTGTTCCTTATGAATCTGAGGAGTTGTAATCTGGGTGGTCCCACTCTGACCACTGGGTACACTGGCTCTTGGATCTAAGGAGGTGCTAATTAAGCCTCTTCCTGAGGTTACCCAGCAGGAGCTATGAAGAGATATGCAGATTCCCCTTCCTTTTTTGGGGGTTTGGGGGTGCCCAGATGAGGCCCAGCTGAGAAGCAATGCAAGCTGCTGTGGGGCCTTGGGCCTTCTCTTGGAAGTTCTGGGTCTGTCTGGCCCAGCTGCAATTTGTTAGGTAGTTGTCAGGTTGGAAAGGACCCGGGCATTCATATGCAAAAGGCTTTGCAGCAGCCTGGATGGGGCGGGGTCTCGGAATCAACAGGGCGGAGCAAGCAGCTATGGCTGATTCTCAGCCCTGCCCTAAGGGGCCGCGCGTCTCAGTGTCCCGGTAATTGCTGCCAGCACCTCTGAGGGAAAGCCGCCCTCAAGTTCCGAGTTCTGCCTGCTGCCAGACCGTCCAGTTTCTCCCTGTATGAGCCCTGGGACCCCAGAGATTTCCGGAACCGCTCTTTCCTCCTAGTTGTAGAATTTCCACTCAGCCAGCCTTCCTGTGGTTCTGGATGATGTCCGTTCTGTCTTTTAGTTGTATTTTTGAAGTGGTTGTTCGAGGCAACAAACTCCGGTGTTTACCTATGCCGCCATCTTGGTTTCTCCCTTTTTGTAATTTTTCTTCCTCTTTCCCTTTATAGCATTTTCCTTCTCCTATCCTTTATTCTTATTTTCTTTCTGGGTTTCCCTTCTGCACTTTCCAGTTCTTTGTTCTTCCCCTTGCTCTTTTTCCATCTCATATCTTTTTTTCTTTTATTATTCTTGCTCACTCTTCTCTTTCCTAATTCTTTTTTCTTTTGTGGTATCTTTTGTTGTTCTTGTAGGAGTCATTTTTTTTATGTTTTTGTTTTGTTCTGTCAGCACCTGCACAACAGCTTGCATGATGTGGTCGGGGTGAGCCTCATAGTCAACCAGCCTGAGAGGAGATCCCAACAATGAATGGGACAACAAACAATACCCAATTACAATGGCAGATTCCAAATAAGCCACACAAGGGACATGCCTAGAGCATCCAACTCAGGAGATAAGAAAATCTGCACTATTGGGCACCACAGAACACTTACTATATAAGGCCACCCAAAGAAGATTCGGAGGCATAGCAGTTTGATCTAATAACATAGAAACAAATACAAAGGGAAATAAAAAATGGAGAGACAAAGAAACAACCTCCAAATAAAAGAAAAGAAGGACGCTCTAGAAGAATAATATCTGATATCAAAAATACATGAGAAGGAATCAAAGGCAGAAGTTCCAATCAGTGATTTGGAAGATAAGGTAGAAAAAAACACCCAATTAGAGTGGGAAAAAAAATTAGAAAGCAGGAACTTTGGGACACCATGAAACATAATAACATGCACATCATAGGGGTAACAGAAGAAGATAGTGAGCAAAGAATCAAGAACCTGTTATAAGAAAAACTGACATTAAACTTCCCTAACCTGGTGAAAAAAAAAATCATACAAGTTCAGAAAGCACAGAATTCCAATCAAGATGGACCCAAATAGACCCACTGCAAGACACATCATAATTAAAATGACAAATGTTAAAGACAAAGAAAGAATCTTAAAGGCAGGAAGAGACAGAAAGTTACCTACAAAGGAATACCCTTTAGAATGTCAGCTGATTTCTCAACAGAAACACTTCAGGCCAGAAGGAATTGGCATGGAACATTCAAAGTAATGAAAAGCAAGGACCTGAACCCCAAGACTACTCTATCCAGCAAGGCTATCATCTTAAATTAAAGGTAAAATAAAAGGCTTCCAGGACAAAAAGACTAAAGGAGTACATTACCAACAAACCAGCACTGTAAGAAATGTTAAAGGGAGTGCTTTAAGAAGAAATTGAGAGAGGGTAACATGGGTATAAAGAAAAAAATGTCAATAAAAAGGTACCTATCTATAATAATAAAAGCATAATATGCTAATTAGACCAAACATCCTTCCAGACGATGCCAGGGCTGCGAGGGAATACCGGGTTCTGGGTGCCTGCTGGCGTCCAGAGGGAAGCCCGGGTCCGAGATGCCAGAGGAAAGCTGGTGCCAGCAGCCAGGGGAAGGAAGGCCTACTCTTACACGAATTTTGGGCATCGGGCCTCTAATCAATAATAACCATAAATATAAAAGAACTAAAAGCTCCAGTCAAAAGACATGATAGCTGAATAGATAAGAAAACATGACCCACATAAATGCTGTTTAAGAGACTCATCTCAGAACAAAAGATACACACAAACTGAAAGTGAAGGGATGGTAAAAATATTCCATGTAAATGAAAATGAAAACAAAGCTCAGGTAGCAATACTCATATCTGACAAAACAAACTTCCAAATAAAGACCATAACAAGAAATAAAGAAAGATACTACATAATACTACATGATCCAATAAGAGAATATACCAGGTAATCCTGGTAAACATATATGCACCTAATATAGGAGCACTTTACATATCCTATCTAATAAAAGAGAAACATGGTAATTAGCCGTACATCCGCTACCCTTCCCATTGGCTAATCAGGGCGATATGCAAATTAACTGCCAGCCAAGATGGCGACCGGCAGCCAGGCAGCTTGAAGCGAACATGAGGCTTGCTTGCTTCAGTGACGGAGGA
>NW_005361459.1:1063846-1069773 GCF_000412655.1 Myotis brandtii | reverse complement strand
GGCCCTGCTCTGAGCCCGACCAGGGGCTGCACCTAGGGATTGGGCCTGCCCTCTGCCACCCGGGAGCAGGCCTAAGCCAGCAGGTCATTATCTCCTGAGGGGTCCCAGACTGCAAGAGGGCATAGGACGGGCTGAGAGATCCCCTCTTCCCCCCGAGTGCACAAATTTTTGTGCACCGGGCCTCTAGTATATATATAAAAACACTCTTGGAAGAATTTAAGGGAGAGATCAATAGCAATACAGTGATAGTAGGGCAATTTAATACCCCACTAACATCACTGGATAGATCTTCCAGATAAAATATCAACAAGGAAACATCAGCCTTAAATGACACACTAGATCAGAGATGGATTTCACTGATTTTTATAGAATATTTCATCCAAAAGCAGAATACACATGCTTGTCAAGTGCACATGGGTCATTCTCAAAGATATACATGTTAGGATACAAAACAAGTCTCTACAAGTTCAAGAAGAATGAAATCATATCAAGCATATTCTCAATCACAATGGCATGAAATTAGATATCAACTACAGTAAAAATACTAAAAACATTCAAACACATGGAGACTAAGTAGCATGTTATTAAACAATGAATGGGTTACCAATGAGATGAAAGAAGATATCAAAAACTCCCAGGAAACAAATAAAAATATAAGCACAGCAACCCAAAACCTATGGGACTAGTGAAATGAGTCCTGAGAGGGATGCTCATAGTACTAGAGGCCTACCTCAAGAAACAAGAAACATTTCTAATAAATTATCTAACTGTACAACTTAAAGAATTAGAAAGATAAGAAAAGCCCAAAGTAGAAGGAAGGAAATAAAGATCAGAGTAGAAATAAATGAATATAAAGACTAAAAAACAATACAAAAGACTTTTTAAAAAATATATTTTATTGATTTTTTTACAGAGAGGAAGGGAAAAAAATAGAGAGTTAGAAACATCGATGAGAGAGAAATATCGATCAGCTGCCTCCTGCACACCTCCCACTGGGGATGTGCCCGCAACCAAGGTACATGCCCTTGGCCAAAATCGAACCTGGGACCATTCAGTCCGCAGGCCAATGCTCTATCCACTGAGCCAAACCGGTTAGGGCCAAAAGATTTTTAAAAAACAAGAGCTAGTTCTTTGAAAAGATAAACAAAATTGATTAACCTTTAGCCAGTCTCATCAAGAAACAGGACCCAGGCCCTAACCAGTTTGGCTCAGTGGATAGAGCCTGCGGACTGAAAGGTCCCAGGTTCGATTCTGGTCAAGGGCATGTACCTTGGTTGCAGGCACATCCCCAGTAGGAGGTGTGCAGGAGGCAGCTGATCGATGTTTCTCTCTCATCAATGTTTCTGACTCTCTATCCCTCTCCCTTCCTCTCTGTAAAAAATCAATAAAATATATTTTAAAAAAAAGAAAGAAAGAAAGAAACAGGACCCAGTAACAACTGACCCCACAAAAATATAAAGGATTGCAAAAAAAAAAAAAAAAAAATCATACACCATGACTGAGTGGGATTTATCAGTATTCCAGGGATGCAAGGCTGGTACAATATTCGCAAATCAATAAATGTGATACATCACATAAACAAACTCAAAGACAAAAATCTCATATCAATAGACGCAGAAAAGGCATTTGACAAAATCCAACACCCATTTTTGATAAAAACTCTCAGCAAAATAGGATTAGAGGGAGCAATACCTCAACATAATAAAGGCCATATATGACAAACCTACAGCCAACAACAATGTGCAAAAACTAAAACCATTTCTCCTAGGAACAGGAACAAGACAGAGATTTCCGCTTTTACCACTCTTATTCAATGTAGTAATGGAAGTCCTAGCCACAGAGATCTGACAAGAAGAAAGAAAAGGCTTCAAATTGGAAAGGAAGAAGTAAAATTATCATTAATTGCAGATGACATGAAACTGTACATAGAAAACCCTGAAGACTCCACAAATAAAACCCCTAAATTTAATAAATGAATTTGGCGCCCTAGCTGGCTTGGCTCAGTGGATCGAGCATCGGCCTGCGGACTGAAAGGTCCCAGATTCGATTCTGGTCAGGGGCACATGCCTGGCTTCAGGGCTCAATCCCCAGTAGGGGGAGTGTAGGAGGCAGCTGATCAATGATTCTCTCATTAGTGATGTTTCTCTCTCTCCCTCTCTGAAATCAATAAAAATATATTAAAAAATAAAATAAAATAATAAATGAATTTGACAATGTAGCAGAATACAAAATTAACACCCAGAATCGATGGTATTTTTATACACCAATAATGAACTCTCAGAAAGAGAAACAAAAAAAAAATCCCATTTTCCACTGCAACAAAAGAGATACTTAGGAATAAACTTAAGCAAGATGGTAAAAGACGACCTGTACTCAGAATATGACAAGATGTTGAAAAAAGAGATAGAGGAAATTATAAACAAGTGGAAGAATATACTGTATTCATGAACTGGTAGAATCAACATCATTAAAATGTCCATACTACTCAAAGCAATTATTTATAGATTCAATGCAATGCCTATTAAAATACCAATGGCATATTTCACAGACCTAGAACAAACATTCCAAAAATTTATATGTAACCACAAAAGACCTCGAATAGCCACAGCAATCTTGAGAAAGAAGAACAAGGGCATGGGAAATACATTACCGGATATAAAGTTATGCTACAAAACCACTGTAATCAAAAGAGCCTGGTCTTGGCACAAGAACAGACATATACGTAGATCAATGGAACAGAACAGAGAACTCAGAAATTGACCAAAGCCATTTTGCGTAATTAATATTTGACAAAGGAAGCAAGAGCATACAATTGAGTAAAGATAGTCTCCAATAAACGGTGTGGGAAAATTGGAGAGATACATACAAAAAAAAATGAAACTAGACCACCAACTTATACCATACACAAAAATAAACTCAAAATGTATGAAAGATTTAAATGTAAGCCGTGAACCAATAAAAATCTTAGAAGAAACTATAGGCAGCAAAATCTCAGACATTTCTCGTAGCAACATGTTTATGGATACATCTCCTAGGGCAAGGGAAACTAGGGAGAAAATAAACAAATGGGACTACATCAAAATAAAAAGCTTCTGCACAGCAAAAGAAACCATCAACAAAACAACAAGAGAGCCCACTGCATGGTACAACATATCTGCCAATGATATATCTGATAAGGGGTTAATTTCCAAAATATACATACAAAGAACTCACACAAATCAACAAGACAAACAAACAAATTAAAAATGGGCAAAGGATCTGAACAGACACTTCTCCAAAGAGGACATACAGATGGCCAAGAGACATTAAAAAATGCTCAACGCCTCTAATCATCAGATGAAAATTAAAACAATAAGGTTATTACTTCATACCTGTCACAATGGCTACTATCAATACATCAACAAACAACAAGTGCTGTCGAGGATGTGGAGAAAAGGGAACCCTAATGGACTGCTGGTGGGAATGCAGACTAGTGCAGCCACTGTGGAAAACAATATGGAGGTTCCTCAAAAAATTTAAAATGGAACTGCCATTTCAACCAGTGATCCCTCTTCTCGGAATATATCCTAAGAACCCCAAAAAAATCAATCAGAAAGAATATATATACCCCTACGTTCATAGCAGTGCTATTTAGAATTGCGAAGATCTGGAAACAGCCCAAGTGCCTATCAATTGATGAGTGGATAAAAGAGCTGTAATAACATTTACACAATGGAATATTATGCAGCTATATAAAGGAAGGAGCTCTTACCCCAGGAGACAGCATGGATAGACCTGGAGATTATTATGCTAAGCGAAATAAGGCAGTTAGAGAAGAATAAATATCATGTGGAATGTAATGAACAAAATAAACTGATGAACAAAATAGGTCCAGAGGTATGGATACATGGAACAGAATAACAGATCTCAGTGCAGGGATAGGAAGAGATTAACAAAAGAGCATATATGCGTAACCCATACACAAAGACAACAGTATGGGGAAGGCCTGAGATGGGGCAGGGGTTGGGGGAAGAGGGGCAGAAAGGGAGAAAATGGGAGACTCCTGTCAACAATAAATACATACATACATACATACATAAATAAAATTCATAAGAATTGTGCACTTACGATAATAGCCTTCTGCATCAGTCCAGTTATCCCTGAGGTTAGGATTCTCTTTAAAGTCTTTTCCAATGCCAGCAGCCCGAAGACGAGCACTCTAAAATTAAGGAGGCAATATTAGCTATTTACCCACTAAATCAGGTTGACATTTCAAGTACTTTCTTTAAACAAAAATGGGTGAATCAGCTATAATTTAATAAGACATTTCATGCTAAATTAAATAAACTCTTACTGTCACTCATGTAAATGTGACAAGGATGAAATATGAATACCAGAGTCTTCTGCATTATCATAATATCATTTAGGGGAAAGAAGTAATGAAGTATCTTTAAAAACTTTTGGGAATATGATGAAGACATTATAAATAAAAATAAAAACTCAAACCAGATCTGATTTTCCTTAGCTATTGATAGAGGACAAAAATTACAGATTGGCACTCGGTTAAGTGTACAACTCTCTCTCTACCAGTTTTCACATTTCTTTTACTTCCTTGTCCATGTAACACCCCTTGCTTGTCTTCCCATATATGTATATGGAAGGTCACTGGCTGTACTAATTAAACCTGCAAGGGAAATTAAAGAGTATCGGGTACTTCTGAAGAGTCTATCACACATCATTCTCCAAGATATCCAGAAGATGCCTTAACATCAACCAGACAAATGATGGTTCAATAATAATTTTATCCTCTCTTAACCCATCCTTTTTTTTGGGGGGCAGGGGGGTCCTTTTGCAAAACATGAATGTGATACATTACTTAAGCTAATTACCAATGTCTGCTGGGATCTGGGCACTGGCTGCTTATCCTATTCCATTTTAAAATTCTGTTATATGCTTATCCTTCCCACCTCCTCTTACCAAAGCTTCCTATTTCTCAAGTTTCCTTATTTTTGAGTATTAGTTTTAAAACGTTTTCAAGAAAAGGCACTGATAAAAATGACTAAAGGACCAAAATTTCTTAACCCATTCCTTATAACATTTTTAACTCTTCAATGAACTTTATTAGGCCCCAAATCCTTAAGTTCTCCATCATGTACAATATAAAAGCACAAAGTGAATTCTGTTTTAATAAAGGCCTGGAAATTATTGATATCATCTGGTCTCACCTAACTACCTCCCCCCACATACACACAGTTTGTAAATCTAAGAAAAAAGTTGTTTCAAAAAATTAACTATACCTTTAAGTCATTAGGCATTTAACTTTCATGAAGCTCTCAAACTATTCTGCTGTACCTGTTTTAAAATTGTAACTTAATTTCAGAATTAGAGAAAAGTTACAAAACTAGTACAAAGAGTTTCCAGGTACCCTTCACCTAGTTATCCAAATGCTAACACTTATTAATTTGCTCTATTCATCTCTTTATCTTTCTCTCTCTCTGCACACACACACACACAAATACAAATTTGTTATCTATATTTTTTGGTTTAATAGCTGTGTTATGATTTAAAATTACTTACATCAAAATATGCAGCAAACATATCATCAGATTCTGTAAACATATCAGGTGCCAACAGCTTTTTCTGAGCTGACCCTTAATGGAAATTAACATTAATATTTGAAAAATGAAGAGATACAAATTAAAGTACAAATAATGGAAAAACACCAATAGCAATTCAAACTTTTTTTCTTCTTGTACATGAGTTTTTCATTAATAATCAACTTAAAATCACTTTATAACACTTAAGATATATAAAGCCATCCACTTTTTACTAAAAGGGAATCTACACTAATAAAAGAGAAACATGGTAATTGGCGTACGACCGCTACCCTTCCCATTGGCTAATCAGCATATCCTTATGCAAATAACTGTCAGCCCAAGATGGCGGCC
>NW_005361459.1:1057097-1063216 GCF_000412655.1 Myotis brandtii | reverse complement strand
GCCCTGCTCTGTGCCTGATAGGGGGGAGCTCCCCAATCCCCTGATTGCCCTGCGGCTCTGTGTTTGACAAGGTGCAGCACACCAACCCCCTCCCCGCCACGGGCCCTGCTCTGTGTGTGACAGGGTAGAGCCATAACCTCTCCATCAGCCCTGCCCCGAGTGTGACAGTGGTGGCGCCCCAACCCCCCTGATGGGCCCTGCTCTGAGAGTGACAGGGGGCAGCTCCCCAACCCCCTGATCGGCCCTGCTCTGTGTGTGACAGGGGGGAGCTCCCCAACCCCCTGATGGGCCCTGCTCTGTGCATGACAGGGGGGAGCTCCTCAACCCCCTGATCGGCCCTGCTCTGTGTGTGACAGGGTAGAGCCATAACCTCTCCATCAGCCCTGCCCCGAGTGTGACAGTGGTGGCGCCCCAACCCCCCTGATGGGCCCTGCTCTGTGAGTGACAGGGGGCAGCGCCCCAACCCCCTGATCGGCCCTGCTCTGTGCGTGACAGGGGGTGGCGCCGCAACCTCCCCATCGACCCTGCCTTGAGTGTGACAGGGGGCGGTGCCCCAACCCCCCAATCGGTCCTACCCTGAGCGTGACTGAGGGTGGCATCGCAACCTCCCGATCCGCCCTGCTCTGTGCACAGGAGGGGGCAGCGCCCCAACTCCCCAATCAGCCCTGCTCTGAGCCTGACCAAGGGCTGCACTTAGGGATTGGGCCTGCCCTCCACCCGGGAGGAGCAGGCCTAAGCCAGCAGGTCGTTATCTCCCGAGGGGTCCCAGACTGCGAGAGGGCACAGGCCGGGCTGGGGGACCCCCCTCCCCACCCCCCCGGAGTGCACAAATTTTTGTGCACCGGGCCTCTAGTCCTATAGAAAAGAGAAACGTGCAAATTAGCTGTCCCTCTGCTACGCACAAGCCATGCCCACAAGCAAATCAGAGTGACTATGCAAATTAACCCAACAAAGATGGTGGTTAATTTGCATACGCAGGTGTCAGGCGCCCCAGGAGGCGACGGCAGCAGCCAGCTCCCAGGACCATTGCCGGCACAGGAGGCAAGGCCTACCACGCCAAACCATGCCCGCGGGTTCCCAGGACTTTCCTCAGTCGGGGAGCCAAGGCCACCCGCACCTAGACACACCCACGGGCTCCTGGGACCTTGCCAGCAGAGAGCAGGATGTTTGGAGGACTTGGCAGAGCAGGAGACCACTGGATGTAGAGCAGAGCGAGAGAGAGGGCGGCTTGGAGGGCGTGGCTCCCTGTCTCCCCAGCTTCCTCATCACAGCTGTGGAAACTGACAGCAGGGAGGAGGAAGTCCACCCCCACAGAATCAGCCAGAATCAGCCTTTAGTCAGACAGCTCTCAGCGGCCTGATAGCCAGGACTCTCATTCCCCTGCCTCTCAGACGGTGACAGTAGAGAGGTGGGACTATGTCTAAAGAACAACTATTGATATAATGTAGCTCTGCAGCCAAAAGATGCCAGCATTATCAACAGAAAGTGTCTGCAGAACAGCATGCGTCTGATCTTGAAAGAAGGTGGCGCCTGCAACAGAATGCGGCACCTTCTCAGCAAAAATGGAGTACATGAGGATGCAATTCTCGAACATAGTTGTGGTGGAATGACTGTTCGATGTGAATTTTGCCTATCATTAAATTTCTCTGATGAAAAACCATCAGATGGGAAATTTACTCGATGTTGTAGCAAAGGGAAAGTCTGTCCAAATGATATACATTTTCCAGATTACCCGGCATATTTAAAAAGATTAATGACAAATGAAGATTCTGACAGTAAAAATTTCATGGAAAATATTCATTCCATAAATAGTTCTTTTGCTTTTGCTTCCATGGGTGCAAATATTGCATCGCCATCAGGATATGGGCCATACTATTTTAGAATGCACGGACAAGTTTATCACCACACTGGAACTTTACATGCTGCGGATGGTGTTTCTCGGAAGTTTGCTCAACTCTATATTTTGGATACAGCCAAAGCTACAAGTAAAAGTTTAGCAATGTCAGAAAATCAGGGCTGCTCAGAAAGACTCATGATCAACATCAACAACCTCATGCATGAAATAAATGAATTAACAAAATCGTACAAGATGCTACATGACGTAGAAAAGGAAGCCCAATCTGAAGCAGCAGCAAAAGGTATTGCTCCCACAGAAGTAACAATGGCGATTAAACCGAGCGTAACAGTGACTCGGGTAGATATAATTCTCCCCGTGTAACCGAGTTTGCTGTCATATTCAGAAACGAAGATGGAGAACCTCCTTTTGAAAGGGACTTGCTCTTTCATTGTAAACCAGATCCCAATAATCCAAATGCCACTAAAATGAAACGAATCAATATCCTGTTTCCTACATTGATGCAATGACATATCCTATTCTTTTCCACATGGTGAAAAAGGCTGGGGAACAGGTATTGCATTAAGACTCAGAGACAACAGTGTAATCAACAATGATACTAGACAAAATGTAAGGGACACGAGTCACACCAATGCAGTATTATGGATTTCATCTCTCCGTGCAGGACACATTCAATCCTATTTTAAATGCAGGAAAATTAACTCAACAGTTTATCGTGGATTCATATTCAAAAATAGAGACCAATGGGATAAATTTCATCAAAGCAAACCAATCTAAGTTGAGAGTTGAAAAATATAGTGGTTTGATGGATTATCTCAAAATCTAGATCTGAAAATGACAATGTGCCGTTTTATCAATGGTAAAATGATAATACTTCCATCATCTTCTGAGGGTAGTCCCAAAAATATGCAGCAGCGATATCAGGATGCTATGGCAATTGTAACAAAGTATGGCAAGCCCGATTTATTCATAACCATGACATGCAACCCCAAATGGGCAGATATTGCAAACAATTTACAACACTGGCAAAAAGGAAAACAGACCTGACTTGGTAGCCAGAGTTTTTAATATTAAGCTGAATGCTCTTTTAAATGATATCTATAAAGTCCATTTATTTGGCAAAGTAATATCTAAAATTCATGTCATTGAATTTCAGAAACGCGGACTGCCTCACGGTCACATATTATTGATATTAAGATAGTGAGTCCAAATTATGTTCCTCTAATTAATTCCCTTTCAATGTGCACGAATTTCATGCACCGGACTACTGGTCTATATATATAAAAGCCTAATATGCTAAGTGTCTGACTGATTGGTCGACCACTTGACCACTTGCTATTACACACACTGTCAACCAGGGGGCAGATGCTCTGACCGATAGGTTAGCTTGCTGCTGGGGTCCAGCTGATTGGGACTGTGCGAGAGGGACCGGACACACCCTGGAGCCCTCCTGCAGTCCCTCCCCTGCCGGCCAGCCCCAATGGGGACTGGGCAAGACGGGCCAGACATGCCCTGGAGCCAACCTCGCGCACTCCCTCCCCAGCCTCTAAAATATTTCTTCTAATTAATTTCCTTTCAAAGTGCACAAATTCGTGCACCAAGCCTCTAGTATTTCATAAAGTTCTACTATATAATACCAATTCTTTCACCAACATGATTATGTATTAAAGTGAAAACTCCTCTTTAGAAATTGTATTTCTGCCCTGGCCAGTGTGGGCTCGGTTGGGCATCATCCCACATGCACAGAAAGGCTGCTGGTTCAATTCTTGGTCAGGGCACATGCCACAGTTGCAGGCTCATTCCCTGGTAGGAAGCATGCAGTAACACATCAATGTTTCTCTCTCTCTTCCTCTCTTTCTAAAACAGTTAAAAAAATAAAAAAATAAAAATTAAATTCTAAATTGTAACTTAAATCTCAAAATATTAATATCCCCATTATAGATATAGGTCTATATCTATTTCTCTTCTAAAAAGTCCAATAAATCCATAAAAATCAGGGCAAAAAAATTAAAGAGTTCTTAGAAAAAAATAATACAAATTAAAATTACAATGAAATACCATCTCTCTCTTATGAGACTGACTAAAAATTCCAAGTATGACAACATTTTGTTAATAAGGCTCTCAATAAACAAGCATTCAGACATTGGTTGTGGATGGCAATTAATTGTACCTCCATTATATAGGGGAATTTAGAAATATACAGAAAAATTATATATTCATTCACTCTTCTGGCTCATCTATCCCACTTCTAGGAAACCATTTCAAAGGTACAGTGGCAAGCATAAAAAGAAAATGACTTAATGCACAACACTATTCTAACTAATTCTCCAATGAATAACCAACTGGACACACCTCACATATCCACCATTAGAAGACAGGTTAAATAAACTATGTCACATTCATTTCACTGGAATAGATCACAGTTATAAAAAGTAAAGATATTTTCATACAGATGAGTATATATAGTATACTTTTAAAAAATATTTCTTTTTATTGATTTCAGAGAAGAAGGGAGAGGGGGAGAGAAAGAGAGAGAGAGAGAGAAACATCAATGATGAGAGAGAATCACTGATCGGCTGTCTCCTGCATGCCCCTACTGGGGGTCAAGCCCGCAACCAGGGCACGTGCCCTAAGTGGAAATCGAACCCGGGACCCTTCCATCCACAGGCTGACACTCTATCCACTGAGCCAAACTGGCTAGGGCTTTGCTATAGTATGCTTTTGTTGTGCCTGTGTAGGTAGATTAAATAAACTATAGCACATTCATTACATTAGAATAAAATGCAGTTATAAAAAGAAGTAAAGTTATTTTCATAAAGATGAATGTGTATACTAGTGTGCTTTTCTTTGTGCCTGTGTAGGCAGAACACAAATGCATACACTAAAAGATTTTTTAATAATTTTTAAAAACCCAGAAAATTATTAAAAAGCAAAAGCAAATAAATCTAAACCTATCAAATTGGCAGTACAACTTTAAAACTGTTGTGACTATATATCTTGGAATGCATTACAAGAACAAAAATAACTATTACATTTCAAATTGCATTCAGTACATTTTATATCAGTAGTCATACTGACAACTCTGTATATATGAAAGTTTGAAAATAAAAACCTGAGTTATCAGGTTATTGGTACCAAGTTTTTCACATTAAAAGAGAAATTGAAAATCAAATTATTTAATAAAAACTCTATAATCTCAAATTTAATTGGCAATATCAGTATAAATTCCTCCTTTCCAAAAATGTATATATTTTTTAGCTTTGGCTGCAAAAAAGGTCCAGGAGTAATGAGCATCTCAAATTGCCCTATGATCTCTAAATATCTGCCTACTAAAGGAACCAGGAGCAATAGCTGATTCTGTTCTGGGTCAAGATATGCACAAGGTGAAATATCTTACTGTGGTAGAACAGGAGTCAGAAAATAAAAGACTGGGCCAAATTTGGCCCCTGGCTTATTTTTGTATGGCCCATTTGTACATTTTTAAAGGTCTGGGGAAAAACATGAAGAATATTTTGTGACATGAAAATTTTATAAAATTCAAATTTCGGTGTCCATACAGCTTTTTTAGGAACACAGCCATTCATGGTCATTCATTCGTTCTGGCTGTGGCTGCTTCTGTATTACAGCAGCAGGGTTCAGTAGTTGGGACAGAAAACAATAGTCTAAAATAATTTACTACCTGACCTTTTACAGAGTTTGCTGAACCTAACCTAGAAAATATTAAATACTGCAGGATTTAGGTAAAAAAACATCAGAAACCAACTTAAAAGGGCTCCTTCCCTACCTTAGCTCAAGAGAGAAAAATCTGAACTTCAAAAAGAAAACTGACACATGTATTTTAATACATGTACAAAATGATACCAACTAAAACGCAACAAAAATCTCATTGGTCATCTGTGGAAGCACGATGGCACCAACTTTATTCAATACTAAAAATTGTTCAATAAAGAAAAATAATCAAGCATTTATCCTGCCCTTTCCTGTACAAACTACACTTTGGGGTAACCAATGAATGGAAAACTTAAGACAACCACACACATCACTTGATGTAATGATGAAAGTACACACCACCACTTATGAAATATTTTTGCCAAAAAAATTAAACCTAAATCCATTTACCTCTCTAACACTAACCACTAGTTTTCAAGAAATACTGAGGACACAGGAAATGAAATAAAGGACATAAGAATGTGAACAAACAAAATCAGAATGGAAAAGTTTACAGAACACATGGCCCTGGTATCCTCAAGTAAATGGGGGGTGG
>NW_005361459.1:1033968-1057041 GCF_000412655.1 Myotis brandtii | reverse complement strand
GAAATAGAGGAGAAAAAAACAATTAAGAATAAGAAAGACTTAAGACATTAGAAATCAACTATTTATATACCCCAAATATATGTGCATCTTATTTGGGTTTTGATTCAAATCAGCCATTAAGTCTTTATCTAACAAAGATACAAACTGAAATATGTACAGATGAAGTGAAATCGTGGCTAGGATTTGCTTTAAAACACTCTAGCAAGTAAACCACAAGGTTATGAATATGAGGGAATTCAATATACTGTTGAGGTTATACAAATAGAAAACATCACTGTGATACATTAATACTGTATTACTGTAAGGTTGGCAGGAGTAACATTCTTAAATTCTTTCACTTTCCCCATCCCAAAACAATCTCTCTCAATCACAGAGCTAAAAATTCAGAGAAAAGCATGGTCAAAACAAGAATCTAACTTACCATTATTTTGTTCAACTGTCATTAGATTATGCTTGGCTTTTACTGAGGCCTCAAATGTATCAACATTTTCCCGTTCATACTCTTTAACATCAGCAGCTACCCTTTCCAGAATGTCGTCTGGAGAAGGTGACCGTGTACGAGTACTACTCTGGGGGCTGCTGGGTTCAGATGGCACAGACATATTGCTATCTTCGGCAAGATATTTATATTTCTGTAATAACAATACAGTATATTATTTTCATAAAATCTGATGCTATCTAAATGTATCTGTTAAGAGGTGCTATATTACAAAGTCAATTAATGTTAAAACTTTTAAAAGGTATTGATGCCTTCATTGAATCAGATCCACAATCCCTTATATAATTCCAAAATCCATTAAACTCTAAAATAGTTTTTTTTATGTATGGTGCACATTCATTAGTTGGCAAAGCTGATTAAAACAGTAATGACACTATTTATAGTCTTATTTATTTCTCCCAGAGTAAACATAATAAGCCTTACTGCAGAAATATTCATGTATTTGATGATGGAGTGCTGTTCTAGACCCATAGATGGGGCTAATGTACATAAATGCACCATATTACCTTTCTAAAATTCAAATATTTCTGAGTTCTGAAGCACATCTGGCCCCAAGGGCTGGAGATAAGGGATTGTGGACCTGGGCAAAACCAAAAAAAAAAATTCAACCAAGTCTTTAGGAATATCAGTTCAATAACAACAATTTCATCAATGATCCACAAAAGGTATGTTTCCTCTGGAATTCCAGTTTTGCCCTACAGCCTCTGGTGATTTAAGTTATTTCCGTCACTCTAACATACCGTTACCTGATTTATGGTTTGCCAGGTGTGTTTAGGTGAGCTGCCATGACTGTTCTTTACTTCTGTGTACTGTCCTTATAGTATAAAAAATATCTACTCCCTCTGTCCCGTAATAATAGTAGCAAGTAAATATTTAAACAGGAATTATTGGTGAATGCAGGTGTAAGTTATGTTGTAGTGCAAAATTGCGAAGCCTTCAATCAAAATCAATGTTTCATGACATCTGTCATTTGTTTTGACACATCTTTCAATTTTTAGGTTAATCTAATTATTACGAATTATAACTATTTTTCTAATTTCATACACTGATTGAAATCAATTGTTTTATTTCAGTTGATTATCAACCCATTGTAAAAGTAAGATGAAAAAAAGAGAGTTTTCAAGCAAAGATCGAGTTGCGATTGTCCAGTTCTTGATGCATCAAAAGAAAAAGGAAAAGTTGCAGAAAGGTGCAATTACATTAGCTGCAAAACAATTTAAGTGCAACAGAATGAGCATATCAAGAATTTGGAAACGTGCTTCCGAAAATAATTGTCAAGGAGAATCTTATGCTAATGTTGACTCTTTGAAAAAACAAAACTGTGGACGTAAATGCAAAGATTATGGAGAAAAACTTGAAAAACTTAGACATATTCCTCTTAGCAGAAGAGACACCATATTAGCCTTTGATAATATTTCTCCCGAAATACTGGATAATACATTTCTGTCACTTCAACAAGTTACGCTGGAAGCAATGAAGAACGATGGCTCCAATAATTTTAAGCTCACGCATATAGAGAAAGCAAAGCTTCGCAGCCAAGGGATCCTACCTACAAGTTTAAAATGCAGTAACGAAATTATTGAAAAATCCAGAAACTATCTGAACACTCAAAATAAAAATCAGGAGTACTATTTTTAATTTATTGTTTAATTTAATCTAGTTTTTTTATAATAAATGTTGTGTTCTATATTTATTTTCTTTTGCTACTATTATTATGGGACAGAAGGAGTATCATTTTTCATGTATTTCAGAATTCTTCCTTTCAACTTCTTCACTCACCTTCCCATCATTAGAAGAAAATTCTCCTAATGATGATGATAGAAGGCACTTTACAGGGACCGATATCCACAAAGGATCTCGTGGCCATGGCTTTATTTTAGGATGGCCAAGGAAGAAGAGACAATCTTCCAAGGCAGCTCACCTTATCATTAAATTACTATATCAAGAACAATGTATAGCACTTTCCACCCATTTTTTAAAAAAATATGTTTTTATTGATTTCAGAGAGGAAGGGAGAGGGAGAGAGAGAAACATCAATGATGACAGAGAATCATTGACTGGCTGCCTCCTGCACGGCCCCTACTGGGGATCGAGCCCACAACCTGGGCATGTCCTCTTGACCGGAATCGAACCCGGGACCCTTCAGTCTGCAGGCCGACGCTCTATCCACTGAGCCAACCGGCTAAGGCTTTACCCATTTTTTAAAATAACCTAGCTTTAAACTAGTCTTAAAGTTACTTTTCAGATGTTCCATTTAAATAATCACATTTGGATTAAAAAATCTGTCATTTTATTAAACATTAAAGTTTTTTTTCCTTTCAACTAGTAACAGGTATAATTTTTTGCTAAATGAAATTCCTCCAATTTATTTTATATTCATTTATGAGGGTTTTCGTATTCATTACTTTAAAAATGGGTAACTATTTCAATTTTATTAAGAAACTACCATTTTTTAAGACCTATTGAATTGCTACTATTGTCACTTTTTTAAGTAAAAAACCTTTATTTTACTAAAATATTATTTAAGGAGGATTGATCAAAACTGTACTAAAATCACATACCTGAACAATTGCTTGCCTTTGTATTCTTCTCTGCTCTATTAGGGCCTCTTCATCTTCTTCTTCTACATCAAAGTCTTCGAGGCTTAAAAAAATTACACATATATACATGTCATTAATTTTAAACATCCTTAGAGATTCCAAAACCATAATTTTATATGTTTTAAAAATAAAAACTGAAAAAATCCTCCAGTACAAAAAACAGCCGGTCGGTCATTTGTAAATTTGAGCCTAAGTCTTAAGCTACCTTACTCTCTTTGTTTCTAAACTGTCTCAGTGCCTGGTTTGAAATCCTGGCAAGTAATTTAACCTTCTGTGTCTCCTTTTTCTCATTTGTTTCATGGCACCAAAATTGGGAACAAAAGGAAGATTCTTAAATTTAAAAAATGTCATCACTGGCTCTGCCATGACCTTAGTATTAGTAAAGTCATTTCACCCCTCTATCTTCAGTGTTCACATCTATAAAACAAGAGGGCTAGGACAAATAAATAAATTGGTACCTTTTCTGGGCCATAGAACCCTTTGAAAGCTATACATCTTTCCCCATCAAAAAGCACATGCAAACATTTACATACAATCTGAAGGGGAATATAGCCCTATCTCCAAACACTGACCCTGACTAATCCCGACTACCCACTAAAGAACTCCTACAATCTTTATCATCCCTTCCAGTGCAGCCTTTTCTACCATCTGTTAAATGTCCACTGCAGAAGAAGCAAACTGGACCCTGAAGGTGGTAAGACCTATGTATAACACTTTTTTCCAATTCAATTTTCTCATCACCTAGCTCTAATCAGGGTTTCTTGACCTTAGCACTGTTGACATTTTGACAATTCATTATGGGGGCTGTTTTTTGTACTGGAGGATGTTGAAGAGTATCCCTGGCCTCTACCTACTGGGTGGCCTAAAATGTTTTCAGACATTGCCAAATAAAGAGGCAAATAATTCAGAAGCAAATTAATGAACTCACTTACAATATTCAGGTAGAAAATAAAGATTAAAGTTAAACAGTGTTTCTCTAAAAAGATAATTATGGGAAAATTCCACTCTTACTTATCTTCAGATGAAGATTCTTGCTCAACTTTCATTCCTTCAGAAAGACTTCCTTTAAATTTATCTTCCTTTACTTTGCTTCTGCTCCTACGTCTACGACCACCCCGTGATCGAGACCGCCTTCTCAAACGTGATCTGCTTCTCCGACCTCTGTCCCTATTTGAGAGAAGATGACATATATATATTTTTTCAAAAGCTCAATTTTTCTGTGAATCTAAAACTGTTCTAAAAATAAAGTATTAAAAAAGTTGATTAAAATTTAAAATAACATAGTATCAGAAAAACTGGAATAAACAGCTTAACTGAAAATAACTGAAACATAGATACCCTACTTACTGACTACACCGGAGCACAGAGAACTACAGGGGTGATAGAAATGTTCTATATTTTGCCCTAGCTGGTTTGGCTCAGTGGATAGAGCCTCGGCCTGTGGACTCAAGGGTCCCAGGTTCGATTCCAGTCAAGGGCACATGCCCTGGTTGCGAGCTAGAAGTTAGAAGTCGGGGTCGTGCAGGAGGCAACCAATCAAAATTCTCTCATCATTGATGCTTCTAATTCTCTCTCCCTCTACTTTTCTCTCTGAAATCAATAAAAATATATTTTAAAAAATGTTTACATCTTGATTATGGTGGTAATACAGCTCTTTGTCAAAACTCATAAACTGTACACCAAAAAGGGTGAATTTTATTTTATGTAAATGATGCTTCAATAAACCTGATTTTTAAAAAGAGAGCTGCTGATAAGGTATGGGAAGGATAAATATGATAAAATTCCAAGTTTAATTAATATGGCCCTCAGATATTTTTATAAAGACCTAAAGGTATAATGCCTCATATTAAACAAACATAAACTATTATAGTTCAAACATTAAGGGTATAATTTATGTTAGAAAGATGTGGCACTCCAAGCACACAAAGGTGTGAGTCTCCATAAAGGATCAGCAAACTCCCTGTTAATCACATCTAACCACCATGTTTATCTCAAATCTCTTCAGAAACCTCACCAAAAGGGCAGTAAAAGGAACAATTAAAAAGAAAATCTTCAGGCTAAGAAAATGTGAGAGACATGACAGCTGAGATGCCAACAAAATCTTGAAATGTGCAAATCAAAAAGAGTAGTTCCAAAAATAAAAAAGTAGTTACAGATCAGATCTAAGTATTAGTCCAATAGGAATGGACAAGGTAAAAAAGAAACAAGTCAATGTATGCCACAAAACCCCAGAAAGCCTCAAGAATTAGAGATACTATGTCCTCTGAAGGATAAAACTTGAGATAAAAGATAAAAATAATTGTTTGAAAGCCTTTAGGAACACCTTAATTCTGTCTAGTCCCCTTCCTGACTCAGCAGAAAATGCCACTCCCCACTTCACATTCTGGCAGAATACTTAAGATTTTTTTATTATAGAGGTGCTAAGACTTATTTTATAGAGCAGTGCTGGTTGTAAAAACTGGCCCAAGGTACAGGAGAGACACTCTACTGAAAATAGGATTAAAGGCAAGTTGACATTATGAAGGACCAAAACTTCAGGGTAGCCACATCTATCCTCTTCAGCAGGAGATGAGGATTCTGGGAAACTCACACACCCAAAAGAAAAGATACATAGTTGTTGATATGATCAAGTCCCCACTTCATCACCCTCAAGAGATACCCACTAATCCACAAGTTGCACATTGTCAAAATGGAAGAAAGCTTCTGTTCAGTAGTGCCTAACTTTCAAATCAGAACAGGCAGCAAGCAAAGATCCAGCTATCTGAGCACATTGATTGGTTGCCTCCCTAATGTGCCCCTACCGGGGCTGGGGAACCTGCAACTGAGATATGTCCCCTGGATCAGAAATCAAAATTTCGACCCTTAGGTCCAGAGGATAAGGCTCTAACCCAGTGATGGCGAACCTTTTGAGCTCGGCGTGTCAGCATTTTGAAAAACCCTAACTTAACTCTGGTGCCGTGTCACATATAGAAATTTTTTGATATTTGCAACCATAGTAAAACAAAGACTTATATTTTTGATATTTATTTTATATATTTAAATGCCATTTAACAAAGAAAAATCAACCAAAAAAATGAGTTCGCGTGTCACCTCTGACACGCATGTCATAGATTCGTCATCACTGCTCTAACCACTGGGCAAATGGGCCAAGGCCAAAACATGTTTTAATCAACTGTTTATGTTATCGATAAGGCTTCCAGCCAAGAGTAGAATATTAGTAGTTAAGTTTTTGGAGAACAGAAATTTATACGTGAATTATCTATGCCCCTAACACCCATGTTGATCAAGAGTCAACTGTATAGGTAAGAGAAGACTATAAAGAACAAAAAACTCCACAAAAATTCATTATTATCTTTGATATTAGAGGAACTATTTCCATAAAACAAAAGTAAAATGTTATATAAAAAAAAGTAAACAGCCAACAAGATCTTGGGAATAGATAGATAGATATATATATATATGGGCTTGGTGGGGGGGGATCAGTAGAAGAGTAAGAAGGCAGAATGAGAAAAATCTAGACTGAAAATAGAACAAAACAAACAAAAAAAGATGAGTAAAAAGAAAAAAGAATTAATGGAATAATACAGAAGGTCCAATGGGGGCTGGAGGAGAGAAAACAATGGGAAATGGGAAAGAAAGCAAACAAAAACAAAAAAGAGAGAAAATTTCCCAAAATAGGAAACCATAATCATCCTGCATTAAAGGGCCTATCTAGTGCCCAGAAAAATCAATGGAAAGAAAAAGCAACACACTAAGGCACATTATAGTGAAATTTCAGAACACAGGGCATATATATATATGCCTAAGCGACCGTCCAACCACCTGACCGTCGACACGTAGCTATGATGTGCAATGACCACTAGGGGGCAGACTCTCCGATCAGTAGCTGTGACGCACACTGACCACCAGGGGGCAGACACTCAACGCAGGAGGTGCTGAGCTGCAATGATTTGGTTCTTGGGTGACGCACCCAGAACCAAAGAGGAGGGAGCCCCATTCCGGGGTGTGTCACCTGAGAACCGCCCTCTCACAATCCAGGACCCCTCAGGGGATATCAGAGAGCAGGTTCGGGCCCAATCCCTGCAGGCCAGGCTGAGAGACCCCACCAGTGCACGAATCCGTGCACCGGGCCTCTAGTTTATTATAAAAAGAGAGGGAGAGGGGGAAGAAAGCAAGTCCTGTAAAAACTAACATCAGGCCCTAACCGGTTTGGCTCAGTGGATAGAGCGTCAGCCTGCGGACTGAAAGGTCCCAGGTTCGATTCCGGTCAAGGGCGTGTACCTTGGTTGCGGGCACATCCCCAGTGGGAGGTGTGCAGGAGGCAGCTGATCAATGTTTCTCTCTCATTGATGTTTCTAACTCTCTATCTCTCTCCCTTCCTCTCTGTAAAAAATCAATAAAATATATTTAAAAAAAAAACAAAAACAAAAAACCTAACATCAGAATAGGACTTAATAGCAATATTGGAAACTAGAAAACAGCAGAATAACAATTTCAAAATTCTTTTTTTTCAGAGTAATAAAAAACAATATCAAAATTCTAAAAAAAAATGACATCAACCTAGAATTCTATCCCTTGACATATCAGCAATGAGAATAAAGGACATTTTTTAGTGACCTAGACCCCAAAATATAAGTCTTTTCCACATACTTTTCTCAGGAAGCTCCTGGAGATTCATTTCCAAAGCAAAGGGGTAAAACATGAGTAGACACTGGATACAGGAAATGGAATCACAACACAAAAAGAAAAACAAAGGAACACCAAAAGGAGAAGAAGACAAATTCCACAATGATAACTGCATAAGGAGGCCTATCAGCAGTCAGTTTGGAGCCAGAAGGCTGGAAGCATTAGAATGAAGGTCCTCTCCTCCCCCAACTATTTGCTCAGCAAGGAACAATATGCTTATGATCATAATATTGATTATATCTGGAAGCATACAGGTGATGAAATCAGGCAGAAGAGAAACATGTGAGATTAAAAACAAACTGTCCAAAGTAGGAAATCGATAGATAATGTGGCAATAACTTAAAAAAGTGTAAACATACACATGCTTAGACAAAGCATTTCTACTTTAGGAATCTAGGATACAAAATACTCAGAGATATGTAAAGATATATCCAGTAGTTGCAATATAAGCTTCTGGTGCACTATCTCTTTAAATGTTATTCTTGTATTAGTTCAATTAAAAATGTTAAAGATTAAATAGATCCAGAGACATAGAAGCATGGAACAGCCTGTGGAATCTCAAAGGGAAGGTGGGGGAGGGTGGGTAGGTAGAGAGAGATCAACCAAAGAACTTGCATGCATATATGCTTAACCCATGGATGCAGACAACAGGGTGGTGATGGCATGGGGTGGGGGTTGGGGGCTGGAGGTGGGCTAGAAAAGGTCAATGGGGGATAAAAGGGGACATATGTAATACTTTCACCAATGAAGATTTTTTTTAAATGTTAAAAGATTGGCAAATGAACAATCATTTATGCTTTAGGTTAAAGTATTTAATGTATATGTGTTATTTTAAATGGATTCCCTGCTTTAAAAGCCAACCTTTTCGATTAAACAACTAACTACTGACTATGTTGCTTCATATAAAATGATTTCTACTACGGTAAATTAAATAGGTTTTTGCCCAAAGAGTCTTTCATGCCTACTGAGGATATCATCTTGAGGCCATGTTCTTAAGGTGATCAAATACAAGTTAACAGAAAAATAAGTACAGAACTGTAAGACAGACAGAAAACTGGGCTACCTATTTATTATTCTATGATTTATCCTGCTAGTTAAAAATAAACACACCTAATCCTAGCTCATTTAATATTTATCTCTTAAAAAAAATAAAAAATGTCCTACTTTTAAAAGATTGAGTTTTTAATGAACACTGATTTATTTAAATTTAAAGGAAAACTATATTAAACATTCAGAGCAGCGGTTCTCAACCTGTGGGTCGAGACCCCTTTGGGGGTCGAATGACCCTTCCACAGGGGTCACCTAAGACCATCGGAAAACACATAATTACACATTGTTTTTGTGATTAATCACTATGCTTTAATTATGTTCAATTTGTGACAATGAAATTGGGGGTCACCACAACATGAGGAACTGTATTAAAGGGTCGCGGCATTAGGAAGGTTGAGAACCACTGATTCAGAGTTTAATGAAACAAAAGGGTAACATCTTTACCTTCTCCGAGGGGACCTGCTTCTTCTTCTAGGAGACCTGCTCCGCCTGAGTGGGGAGCGAGACCTCCTTCTAATGGGAGATCTACTTGCTCTTCTTCGGGTTGGAGACCACTTACTTATCGGGGTGGCATCTTTTGATCTCTCGCGTCTACTGAGGATATCGTCACGAGGTCGTGTTCTTAAGGGCACCAAATACAAGTAAATAGGAAAATGAATTAAGTCAAAATAAATGAATTTCATCTACATGTAATGGACATCTTTAAAAAGGGCACGCTATTACAGTGATTTTTTAAAATCATTTTTTGTACTTTTAGGTATTATTCTAATCTTCTATCATTAATGTTTATATAACTTTTAGAATCATGCAAAAATATTATTGTGAAAAAAATTCTATCTTTCCAAAATGTTTATTAAAATGAAGACAACCTTTAAAAATAAATATTCACAGTGCTTGGTTTGGCAACATATACATTAAAACTGGAACTGAAATCAGCATGACCCCTACATAAGGATAACATGCAAATTCATAAAGTGTTCCATATTTTTTAATATAAATAAATAAAAACAAATGCTCATAAACTTAAAAAGAAAAAGAAATGGCATACTTTACTAAAGATACTAAACAAAAACTAACATGTTTCGTAACAAAACTTAAATTCAAATGATTATAATGATATCTTGGTGTTATGATAGGCACACACACAAAAAGACCATTTACTCTGGTCTCAGAATTTGAAGAATTATTAAAGATTATTCTTAAGGTTAAAGCCACTGACTCCAATTCCAGATAAATAATTTAAAACTTCCCCAAGTGAGTGATAATATTCCATTTCCTAAGTTTAAAGACTTTTATTTCTAAATTTTGACATTTTTGCAATTAAGAGTCTTATTTTTAATATATCAATTACATATAATAGCATCTTACAATCAACACCAACCTTAGAGCAAAGAAAATATAAAAAGGGCAGTCCATCTAGTCATGGAAGTATATATTGGTATAAATTTCCTACAAGGAAATTCAGCAATAATTTTCTAAAATGTATAAATGTACATAACCATAGACTTTGCAGTTTCATGTCTGTGAATTTATTCTACAAAGAAACCTCACACATAACCCATGGATATCTTTGCATACAATCATGAAAAACTGTAATCAACCTAAATTTTCATTAGTATCAAGTGAAATGCATAAGTAAATGGAACAACAAATCGATGTTTCTCCCTTTCTCTCTCGCTAAAGAAAAAAAAATCAACCAATTTAAAAAATTTTAAAAGATCTGTATGTATTAACAGAGAAGTGTTTGATGAAAAAAGCAAATCACTGTTAACATGAATAGTATGACTCCATTTTTGTAAGAAAAAACATTAATATAATTGTATGGGCATAGAAAAAGGGCTAGAAAGATTCCTCTTAGGAGTAGCAATGGAAAAAGAGAGAGGGAAAGAATTTATATGCTTCTGCATTTTTTGAATTTCTCTTTAATTAATATTTCTTCTGTAATTAAAAAAATATTTGTTTTAAAAAATTCAACTCTAGTCCTTAATAAATTCTTCAAAATATCGTTCACAAACTGAAAGCAAATTGACGGAGACCAGGATCATTAACTTTACATAACAAATCAGTAACACTAACAACTGCCTCAATGCAAGAAAGCTAATGGGGCCATTTCATTACAATGTAACTTAGAAGTAAAGAGTCAAGAGTATCTCTTTAAAATAGAGCTCTTTAAAAAAAGAATTATTGAAATTTCTTGAAAAATATATAAACTGAGTCTAGCTTTTTTATTTAAACGCATAGATAGTAAATGTTAATATGTAATAATAAATGAACAGGAATTCATATCCTTGGCCGATAATTTCACATGCCTAATCACTGAATATAAAGATAGCTAAAAATCTGTTTCTAAAGTACTTTAGAGTAGTCTAAACAATTCCCCAACCCCTCCCTTCCAAAATCCTTTCTGTGTCTTAACTATTTATTACTTCTATAATCCTAGTAAGTAGGATCAATCTATTTTTTTCCCTGGTAAATAGGATCAATCTATTTTTTCCATTTATAAATTAAGCATGACAGTCACTTTCCTGAGAGAATCACGAGAATTTGAGAAAAGAACTGATGGATCGAATGTATTATACAAATATGAATTATTTTCATTATTATTAGTAGTAAAAAATAGTTTCTTATACCATTCTTCCTAAACTTAAGGGGATGTTGTTGTTTTTTGCAACAGATTATAAATATTTAAATTAACAAAAAAAATTTCCACTTTCAATTTCATTGTGTTTGGGGGCCACAAGCAATTATAGTTTCAATTAATATTGTTAGAACTCAAAATCATGCCAATTCAAGAGAATAGACAGATCACAAACCTTAAAACTGATACCTCTTTTTTTAACTTTTTAAAGTTGAAAATTTCAGCCTATATTGTCCAATGAAGTAATAATCCCCTCTAGGAAATATACTCCCTCCCCATAAATGGGTATACAGAGCTGTCAATTTACTTGGATTTAAAGGAATGAGTCTGCAAGTTAGATACTAAATTAAGAACTTGAAAACATAAAGGTTTCTATCATCAAGTTCAGTATTTATAAATTGTCCACAACCAAGATACACAATGACAAAAGTACAAATGTAAATACAGTAAATGGAATGGATTATACCTAAAACTGTAAAACTCATTACTATCTCATCTTTCATTGTCACAAGTTCTAGTTTCTCCTTTAAAATTTGGTGCATTGGTAAAAAGCACTAACATTTTGAAAACAAGTTACCTTGGGGAAGAAAGTCGTCTCCTTTCTGGTTCTCTTCGCTTTCTTTCCAAGGATCGGCTCTTAGCTCTTCTACCGGGAGACAGAGTTCGAGAAGGTGACTTGCTCTGCTTAGACCTTCTATCATTTAAAAGTGGAGATCTACTTCTTCTGGATTTATCACGTTGTTTTGGAGACAAACTTCTTCTTTTAGGACTACGACCAGGTCTTCTACTGGGTGACCTATTTTCTTTCCCAGAAGAAGCATCTTTAGAGGGAGATTTAATTGGCTTCTTTTCTTTATCAGTTTCAGACCGTTTTGACTTTCTCTCTTTGGACCGTGACCTTCTGTCTTTGGATTTACCTCTTAAGTCAACTGGCGATCTGGATTTTTTGCCTCGATCACGACTTCTTTCATTTATAACTGGGGATTTTTTTCTATCTTTTGACTTACTTTTATCTTGAATCTTAACCTTGTCATCAGTAGGAGATCTGGCCTTCCCAATTTTCTCTTGAGATCGCCTTCTAAGGGTAGGAGATTTTGATTTTCTTGCTTGATCTTGAGACTTACTTCTTTTGGATGGACTTTTAGACTTTTTCCTCTCCTTTGATTTGCTCCTAGTTGTCTTCTCTTTAACTATTTCAACACCTCCCTTACTTTTCTTTTTATCAGACCTATGTCTAGTCCGTTCTTTGGATCTGCTTTTACTTCGCTTTTTTGTACTATTTTTATTGTCCATAAGTTCAAGTTTCCCCTTGGTAGTGGAAGATCTAGTACTAGACCTATTTCCATTTCTTGCCTTTTCATGAATTTCCCCCTCTTCTTCAGAGCCAGATTCATAACCTTGTAATATGAGCCCCATCCCTGACTGGACCTTTCCTTCCATTAACTCATTATCAAGTTCAGCTTTAATCAAGGCTCTCTGTTTTTCCAAGTCTTCCAGCAACGCTAAATCATCAAGTTTAGTTCTTTTTGCTGGAGACAAACCTTCTTTGTCAGAAGCATCTATAACTTCTTTTCTTTTGTGTTTCTTATGTTTATGCTTATGTTTATGTTTTTTATCCTTGTCTTCTTCTAAGGAATGTTTATGTTTCTTATGTTTACTTCTGTGTTTATGCTTCTTTTTCTTGTGACGACTGTGCTTATTTTGAGATTGGTCTTCTGATACTTCTCCATTTTCTTCATGTATACTCTTTTCAGAATTATCAGCATCTTCCATCCTATAATGTATCAAACACATTTTAAAATCATATAATTTATCAAGCATTCATGATCATAACAAAATAATGATAAAATACATTTCAATCGAATACACAAAAGAATGCCCCATTTTCTTTTATTAAACACATAGACCTACTTGGGAGACTAATCTCTTTTTCCACTTTAAATTCAGAAGCATACTTAAAAAAAAAATCTCTGGGGCCAATATTGAGCATACCCAAAATAGCACTCCATCATGTGCACTGGTGGCTGATGTTGATAGTATAAATACACCTTCCACGTGTTAAAACTTCATAGTAAACTAACCAGGAGTTACAGACTCTTGACCTGTAGCAGCCACTGAGAATCATGTCATTGAGCCATATCAAAGGGTCTTTTGCAGGTTAATAATAGTTCAAATCAATAATAGTTCAAAATCAGCAATTTCACATGGTCTAACCCAGTATTTGCTCAGCTAAGTTTCAAATGAAGAGATTATTTTCCAAAAATATGTTCAGTGGCTTTTGTACTTAATTGTTTGAGCTATGCTCAGTTAAAGAATTTATGATTCTAAATTATTTTGCTAAATCCATGCTGTTCAGTATTCCCAGGTAAAACACAGGCTACGACAACAACATTTAAATTTACCCTTTAAAGTCACTCCAGGACCAAGATGGCGGCATAGGTAAACACCGCAGACTGCTGCCGCAAACAACCACTTCAAAAATACAACTAAAAGACGGGACGGACATCACCCAGAACCACAGGAAGGCTGGCTGAGGAGAGACTCTTCAACTAGAAGGAAAAATAACAGCACACCGAGGCTCAGAGGAGGCGCAGTGTGGAAAATACTCAGGTGCGGAGGTGCGCGCGCAAAGCGGGCTGGTGGCTGAGAGCGCGGTTGTCGTTTTCGGTCAGGGGGGAGTCTCAGACTCTGAGCTCCAGATACGGGCGAATCGCTGGGGACTCGGACCCAAACGGGAGAAGCGGGAGTGTCTGGCATCAGTTGGAAGGCAGCTTTCCCTCCGAGGTTTGCAGCGGTTCCGGGGGTTCTGAGAAGCAGAGCCTCTGGGAACGGGACTGAGAGGGGCTATAACCGCTCCCTCCGCCCGCCCTGTTGAGCCCGCCCCGCCCAAGCCCTGCGCAGAGCCATTTGCCAGATCGCCTCAGGCAAAGGCTAGATTAGCACCTCCCCAGAGGACAGAAGTTTTCCGCGGCAGACACAGCTGATTCACACAGCCAGTCGGCCTGGTGGTCAAATCCCTCTAGTATTAACTACAACAATCAAGGCTCAACTAGAACAAGACTGCGCACAAAGACCACTAGGGGGTGCACCAAGAAAGCATAAAAAATGCGGAGACAAAAAAACATGACAGAAATGGAGGATATAGAGCTAAAAATCGCAATTTTGAGGGCTTGCAAAAATGTGCTAGAAGCTGTCAATAAACTTGAGGAGAGAGTCACGAAAACTAATGAGACCCTCGATGCTATGATAAAGAACCAACTAGAAATTAAGCATACACGGACTGAAATAAAGAATATTATACAGACACCCAATAGCAGACCAGAGGAGCGCAAGAATCAAGTCAAAGATTTGAAATGCGAAGAAGCAAAAAACACCCAACCGGAAAAGCAAAATGAAAAAAGAATCCGAAAATACGAAGATAGTGTAAGGAGCCTCTGGGACAGCTTCAAGCGTACCAACATCAGAATAATAGGGGTGCCAGAAGATGAGAGACAGCAAGATATTGAAAACCTATTTGAAGAAATAATGGCAGAAAACTTCCCCCACCTGGTGAAAGAAATGGACTTACAGGTCCAAGAAGCGCAGAGAACCCCAAACAAAAGGAATCCAAAGAGGACCACACCAAGACACATCATAATTAAAATGCCAAGAGCAAAAGACAAAGAGAGAATCTTAAAAGCAGCAAGAGAAAGAGACTCAATTACCTACAAGGGAATACCCATACGACTGTCAGCTGATTTCTCAACAGAAACTTTGCAGGCCAGAAGGGAATGGCAAGAAATATTCAAAGTGCTGAATACCAAGAACCTACAACCAAGATTACTTTATCCAGCAAAGCTATCATTCAGAATTGAAGGTCAGATAAAGAGCTTCACAGATAAGGAAAAGCTAAAGGAGTTCATCACCACTAAACCAGTATTATATGAAATGCTGAAAGGTATCCTTTAAGAGGAGGAAGAAGAAAAAGGTAAAGATACAAATTGTGAACAACAAACATGCATCTATCAACAAGTGAATCTAAGAATCAAGTGAATAAATAATCTGATTTACAGAATGAACTGGTGATTATAATGAATCAGGGACATAGAAAGGGAATGGACTGACTATTCTTGGGGGGGAAAGGGGAATGGGAGATGCGGGAAGAAACTGGACAAAAATCGTGCACCTATGGATGAGGACAGTGGGTGGGGAGTGAGGGCGGAGGGTGGGGCGGGAACTGGGAGGAGGGGAGTTATGGGGGGGAAAAAAAGAGGAACAAATGTAACCTGAACAATAAAGATTTAATTAAAAAAATAAAATAAATAAAAAATAAAGTCACTCCATACTGTATTATCACATCCTAGAATGAGATCAAAACAAGACTGTAATTTATCTGAATTAATGAACTCATACTATTTTTGGAGGAAAATAGGAATTATTTTGTCAAAATCCTTCTAATTATACACTCCTGTACTTTCAGTAAGTTTATCAAATAGCTCCTTGCAAGTTATGAATAAATCTATTCATTCAATCTCTTTTACCATTTTTTAAAGATCACCTATACTTAAATGTAGATATTAAGGTGGGTAGCAGAAAAACAAAAGATGTACAAGACCAATACCTGCCTTCCTCAAGAAAATGATAGTCCAGAGGAAAACAAAGTGTAATGATAATTACACAAATAAGGGCATTATGGGATAATGACATGAATAAAGGAACACTAAAGGAAAACCTAAAATCATTTTGAAAATGGTCAAGGGAAGTATCTTGAATGAAATTACAGGAAAAAACCCAAGCTATTTGTTAAGCAGGTACTTTGGATAGAATAAGAAATGTTTATCGGGAAGGTACATGAGTTGGAAGTAACACTGTAACATTCTCCTAAAGAATGAGTAAAAAATTAACCAGAAGGGGAAAGAGGTACTTTAGGGTGAAAAAAAAAAGTGAAAAGGGGGATAGTTATATATAGCCAACTGTAAGCAGATCAGTGCTGTCAGGGCATCAAACATGTGGAAGTAAATGGTCTAATGAAAGTTAAGATCTCAGTGGACCAATTCCAGATGACAAGATATAGCATGAGATTCTGGGAGGGAGTGGCTGAGATACAGTTATAGGCTCACTGTAATCAAAGGCCTAGGAACTGCAAGGTAAGGTTGTTGGATGGATGGTCTGTAATGACATTGTCATTATGGCAGGGTTGAAGAAGAGTCTGACCTTCCAGCCAAGTCTGTGCTCAATAAAGGACACACTGGAGTTTGCTTGAAAAGTTTTCAATTAACAACAAGGGGGGGTGCAGAATATGGAGAACATAACTACCACATGGCAAGTACTTTGAATTTTTTAGGTGTCAGATTGCCAATATCCATTTCTGGTACTATAGACTCTGGGAAATAAAAAAAATATTAAAATAGAGCTGCAGAGGAAGCTGTGTCTTCTAGTGAGAGTCAGGTTTTAGTTTGAGCTTACTTCTAATAGGGTATGAGAAGATAGAATAAATATAGTAGTGTTCTCTGGATCATCAAATGTTCTCAAAAGACTTGGAAAAAGAAAGTGTAATATCTTTGTATTAAAACAAACAAACATAAAAACATAGCTTGATTGTGGAGGAGGGAAAAATCACAAAACTAGAAAATAGGTTACACCTTTGTATAAGGCTACACCCTCCTATAGCCAATCCTTGCCCAGAAATCTTTCATGCCACAATCCATGTGAGATATATGAACCTTGACTCACAGGGGGAAAAGTCTGAGACAAATTGAATTAGGCTAATTCAAGATATGGGGATAGGTATGGAGAACCTTTTAAAAGGTTGAGAATGATTTTCAGGTAAAACACTAAGTGCTCCAAGTATAAAATTCAGATCAAGCTACTAGTAACTGAAGACCCTTTAAGTAAAGAAGAATAGTTGGATGGTTAGGCAGTTTCCACAGACAAACTACCTGGATTCAAATCCTGGGTTCTACTTACTAGTTGTGCAGACTTAGGCAAGTTTAAGATTTCTCTGGTCTGTAGGCACCTCATGTATAAAGTGGAAAAATTATAAAAATAATAGCATCTACCCCTAAGCTTGTTGTGAAGATTGCACAGGGCAATAGATGTTAAGGTTTACAACAATGCCTAGCACAAACCAAGTGCCAAAAAAGTAAGCTGTTATTATTGTTCAGATACTGGATAAATAAATATATTTACTCATCATGACACTGGAGCTGGCAGGACTAATACTAAGAATGTTATTTTAAGGAATACTATCAAAGATCATGGATGCTCGAGTCAAACTATCTTATTAAAATGTCATCTCCAACATGGCACACCTAGTATAACCTTAGGCAAGTTACTTCTGTGCCTCAGTTTCCTCAATTGTAAAAACTGGGGAAATAATAGTATTGACAAATCAGAGATTTGTCTTGGCAATGGTTCACACAAAGTACTCAAGAAATATTGTCTCTCCATATGTCTCCAAGACAGATGAGATATTAAAGTTCAAGGGACTTAAGGAATGTGCCTAAGGTCACACAGCAAGCTAACAAGAAGGCTGGTATTACATTCCAAATTAGTCAAGAGCTCTTCCTTATGATGGATGCTTTTAAAATGAGAGCGTTATCACTACTCTGCATGACACTTGATTGTTGCCTCCTACTCCATTCAGAGTGAAAACTAAATTCTTTACAAGGCCTCAAAAAATCTGCCCAACTTCAATATTTTGAACCTATTACTTTCCTCTCACACTCATCCACTTCAGCTACACTGCTCTCCTTGAACAGGTATATCTCAGGGCCTTGGTACTTGTACTTACTGTTTCTTCTGCCTAGAATGCTTTCTCCAGTTGTATATATTGCTGGTTCTTTTGCCAACCTCAATTCTTTGTGCAAATTATATTTCCTCAGTTAAGTTTCCCTGATCAATTCATTTTAATCGCAACACCCACCCTACCACACATATATTGCCTTTCTTTGCTTAATTTTTCTCCAAGTTGCCACAACCTAATATAATTCTGTTGGTCTCTTCCTATTATAACACAAACCCTATGAGAGCAAAATTTTAATGTTTAATCCACTGCTCTATCCCTAAGACCTATACTATCTAACTTATAGAAGGTACTCAATAAGTACTTGTTCCATCTATTAAATGATCCTATATAATAAAAAGGTAATATGCAAATCAAACGGCAGAACTATCGGTTGCTATGATGCGCACTAACCACCAGGGCGCAGACACTCAAGGCAGGAGCTGCCCCCTAGTGGTCAGTGCACTTCCACAGGGGGAGCGCTGCTCAGCTAGAAGCTGGGCTCATGGTTGGCGAGTGCAGCTGCGGTGGCGTGAGCCTCTCCAGGGTCCCAGACTGCAAGAGGGCGCAGGCCAGGCTTAGGGACAGCCCTCCTACCCCAGTGCACAAATGTCATGCACTGGGCCTCTAGTTTATATAGAATAACATATAAAAACTGTATTCAATACACTACAGATGGTTTATACTGGCTATACCAGTGATGGTGAACCTTTTGAGCTCAGAGTGTCAGCATTTTGAAAAACCCTAACTTAACTCTGGTGCCGTGTCACATAGTCACACATAGAAATTTTTTGATATATTTTTGATATTTATTTTATATATTTAAATGCCATTTAACAAAGAAAAATCAACCAAAAAAAATAAGTTCGCGTGTCACCTCTGACACGTGTGTCATAGGTTCGCCATCACTGGGCTATACCATACTCTTACCTTTGACAGCAAACACTTTGTTCTTGCTCAGGTATATTTCCAGTGCTTCACAGTACACATACCTATTTCTTGAATGCAGTACCCTAAATGATTTAATCACCTCCCTCACCAAGAAAAACCTGCTCTTTGAACCTTTTTCTAAAGCTTTCTGTAATTTACAAGTCTGCCAAGTTTCATTCAAAATTCTTAAGAATTTACCAAAAGCTTTTCTAGCTCCTAATGCTTATGAGAATCAGGATGTACATCATGATACCCAGTGTCTGAGAGTCATTCCCATGAGTGACACCGTTTCTATTGTAATTTAATGTTATCTCAAGAAATGATTAGGTTACTGATAAAAATGCTACAAGCATCTTAGGGTCAGCTAGGTTAACCTTAATAATCCTAGAGTTCTCCCACACTGGAATTAGGCATAGAGCAGACATTTACCCTCCTCAGTTGATCTCTAAGGCAAATTTCATAGATAATAATAATTGCAGTCTGACGAGGTAAATCAGGAAAACTTGAACTCAACAAGTCAATGGCATATTACATATAATGACCTTGTGCTAAGGCAGCTAATTTAGGATCATCATTAACAACTTTCTTCTAAAGCTTTAGGGAAAGGTTTCTTGTAAGGTAATAGTATCATCACAAGAAGGGTGAATACAGTAAGTAAAATATTCTGAGAGCTAGAGACCACACTCACATAACTTTTACTACAGTATATTGTTATAACTAGAGGCCTGGTGCATGAATTTGTGCATGGGTGGGGTCCGGCCGGCCCACCCCAATCAGGACTGATCTGACCTGGCTAGCTGGGAGGAGGGGACACAGGAGGTTGGCCGACCCTACCCTCTGGTCAAACTCCTGGTTGAGGGGACAATTTGCATATTAGCCTTTTATTATAAAGGACTGTTCTATTTTATTATTAGTTGTTATTGTTAATCTCAAGTTTTTCACAGATATGTATGTATAGGAAAAAACATAGTACAGGTATACCTTTGGAGATATTGCAGGTTTGGTTCCACATCACTAAAAGAAAGTGAATGTCACAATAAAGACAGTCACAATGCTTATAAAAGTTATGCTTTAGCCCTAACCAGTGGTTCTCAACCTTCCTAATGTCGCAACCCTTATGGTTGTGGTGACCCCCAACCATAAAATTATTTTCGTTGCTACTTCATAATTGTAATTTTGCTACTGTTATGAATCGTAATGTAAATATCTGATAGGCAGGATGTATTTACATTGTTTGCGACCCACAGGTTGAGAACCGCTGCACTGGTTTGGCTCAGTGGATAGAGCATCAGCCTGCAGACTGAAAGGTCCCAGGTTCAATTCCGGCCAAGGGCATGTACCTTGGTTGCGGGCACATCCCCAGTAGGAGGTGTGCAAGAGGCAGCTGATCGATGTTTCTCTCTCATCAATGTTTCTAACTCTCTATCCCTCTCTCTTCCTCTCTGTGGAAAAAAATCAATAAAATATATATATTTTTAAAAAGTTATGTTTACACTATACTTTAGTCCAGGGGTCCTCAAACTACAGCCCGCGGGCCACATGCGGCCTGCCGAAAACATTTGTTTTTTTACTTCAAAATAAGATATGTGCAGTGTGCATAGGAATTTGTTCATAGTTGTTTTTAAACTATAGTCTGGCCCTCCAACGGTCTGAGGGACAGTGAACTGGCCCCGTTTAAAAAGTTTGAGGACCCCTGCTTTAGTCTATTAAGTATGCAATAGCACTGTCTTTAAAAAACAATTCTGCCGAAACCGGTTTGGCTCAGTGGATAGAGCGTTGGCCTGCGGACTGAAAGGTCCCGGGTTCGATTCCGGTCAAGGGCATGTACCTGGGTTGTGGGCACATCGATGTTTCTGACTCTCTCTCTCCCTTCCTCTCTGTAAAGAATCAATAAAATATATTTAAAAAAACAAAAAACAAAAAAAACCCCAATTCCTAAATTTAAAAATATTGCTAAAAATGCCATCCATCAGCTGAGCTGTACAGTACTAACATCAAAGATCGCTGATGACAGATTACCATAGTATAATAACAGTAACATTTGAAATAGTGTGAAAATGATCAAAATGTGACATAGAGACATGACATGAGCAAATACTGTTGGAAAAATGGCACAGACAAACTTGCTCAAGGCAGGGTTACTATAAACCTTCAACATGTAAAATGCAATATCTGTGAAGTGCAATAAAGTGAGGTATGCCTGTATATGTAGAATTTGATACTATCTGTGGTTATGGCATTCACTGGAGGTCTGGGAATGTATACCCCGTGAAAAAGAGGGACTACTGTATATAAATTCCATATGTATAAATTTACATTTTGCAATTTAACACACATTAGCAGGTATATAGGTCTATACCAGCCATGGGCAAACTATGGCCCGCGGGCCGGATCCGGCCCGTTTGAAATGAATAAAACTAAAAAAAAAAAAAGACCGTACCCTTTTATGTAATGATGTTTACTGTGAATTTATATTAGTTCACACAAACACTCCATCCATGCTTTTGTTCCGGCCCTCCGGTCCAGTTTAAGAACCCATTGTGGCCCTCGAGTCAAAAAGTTTGCCCACCCCTGGTCTATACCAACCTGGTCTACAACAGTTTTGTCATAAAACAATACTGACTGAGAGCTGATTAATGTCTTTCAAATCACATTATTTGGAAACAAAGCTAAGTTAAAAGTTCAGGCAATATGAAAGGGTTTAACAGTATTTGTTCATTTGTTTTGTCAAATGCAATGTACCAGTTTCACCCTTCAAACAACCCAGGTCTTGGGGCATTTGGCACAATAGCCATGAACAATTTTAAAATAAAGTGACCAGTTACCAACCACAAGTGTTATTTTAACTTCCTTTTTCACATTGTTTCCCCCTCCTCCCCTAGAATATTCTTTTTGATATCTTTTTGGGAGGGCATTCAATTTATGCTTTGGAGACAAAATGGTTAGCAAAGGGAATGCAATTGCTTCTTTATAAGTAATTAAGCCTGTTTCTCTAACAAATTAAACTACTTTAATACAGAACTAACGGAGAAGTAAAAATAAGAATGAATCCCCAAAGACTTTCTTTTATGTGTGTATGTACACATACACACATACACATATGCACTTTTACTGATTTCAGAGAGGAAGGGAGAGAGAAACATTGAGGAGAGAGAATCATCAATTGGCCACCCGCTGCATGCTCCCACTGGGGATTGAGCCCACAACCCACGCATGTGCCCTGATCCGGAATTGAACTGAGACCTCCTGGTTCATGGGTCAATGCTCAACTACTGAATCTCACTGGCCGGGCAAGACCAACTATTCTTAAAACAATTTCCTTGACCTACTTCTTTTCTAAATCAAAGAAAAGATTTAGAAAATCTTGGATTATATTTCAAAGAATTAAAACTATCACATAAAAAGTGGATCTTTCTGGGACACTGGAAATAAATGAAAATTATTTCAAGCCTTAAAGGCTGTTTTTAAAATGTATAGTGGCAGACCAGACTATACAATAGATAGGAGCTGGGTTCTAAAACCAGACTGCCTGGGTTTAAATCTTGGGTCTGTCACTTAGTACAACCTTGGCCAAGTTAACTTAATTTTTCTGTGCTTCAGAATCATCTGTAAAACATGGGAAATAACAGTATCTACCACCATCGGGCCATTATAAGGATTAAATGAGTTAATATTTGTTCAGTGCTTTGAGCAGTTCCTGGCTTGGTAAGTACAAACAAGTCAATGCATGTAAAAATGTAAATGTTTAGCCCTGGCCAGTTTTGCTCAGTGATTATAGAGCATCAGCCTGTGGACTGAGAGTTCGATTCCGATCAAGGGCACTGACCAAGGGCACGTACCTCAGTCCCTGGCTCCGGCAGGGGCATGTGTGGGAGGCAACCAATGGGTATATCTCTCACATCCATGT
>NW_005361459.1:1033181-1033893 GCF_000412655.1 Myotis brandtii | reverse complement strand
GGTCATAATAATCTGGCCACTCAGTGTATATACACACATACATACATATATACATATATATATAAATGTATTTTTTATATAACACACGCACACATATATTTTTTAAAGTAAATGTTTAAAACCATCCAAAAGGCTGAGTTAGCTAATGAGTGACAAATGTAAAAGCCCTAGAAAGCCTTCAGGAAGCTTAAAACTGTTTTTTTAATATTTACTTTTTCTAAATTAGAACTTTGAATAGCATCCATATAAATTATTCAGTATCCTCTAAAGAACTGTTCAGACACTACAGTATATCCAGCATTCAGTATGAGCAGCATACATAGTACTTGCTTTCATATCAAACCGTTTTGTTAAACATCTTCAAATAATTGAAAATGGAACACATATAAACCAAATATTCCATTTATACCCAATGTTCTGTGGGGGAGGGGAAGTAAAATCAAAGACTATCTCAGTATCACTCACATTGCAAAGGCCTAAAAAAGTTACTTATTACTATCAAATCTAGTATTTGAATATGTAAATAAAATGTAGCTGAATGACTCCTCAAAGTGAATCTGAACTGTTCCTGAAATAAAATGAACCATGATACTATAGGACTTTAATTTTTAAAAATGTTTTTATTGATTTGAGAGAGAAGGGAGAAAGAAACATACACTGAGTGGCCAGATTATTATGACCGGCCAGATTATTATGACCACCCCATCAGTAC
>NW_005361459.1:1032075-1033072 GCF_000412655.1 Myotis brandtii | reverse complement strand
GGTGGTCATAATAATCTGGCCACTCAGTGTAGATGAGTGTACAATCTGGGCTGGAGCCCTGAAGGGGACTCAAACCCCGACCTCTCCGTTCAACCACTGCACCGCATAAGATCTGTACGGCACTGGCAAAAACACTGTAACGGCGCCACACTGTGACCTCGAGGAAACACAAAATGAGGCAAACTCTAGTTAAAACTTTAGACTCCATCTGCTGTCCTCTCTGAGTCAAATGTGAAGATAATAAAGCAGCTTTCAATAGTCCTTCATGAAAAACTTCACTGTCTAGCTGAGTAAAGCCCAGGACCGAGGCGTCCCACTGGTTGCACAGCAATGAAGTGTTGGGCCGTCTGGTGGCAAAGATTTCTCCTATCTCTCAATCCCAAGTTGCTGGGCTTCATCTACCTCTTTTCTAAAATGGCTGGAAACAAGTCAGATAATGCTGACGCAAAAACGGGCGATATAGGAATATTGTTTTAAAATCCATTCTCTTTAATGTTCTTGTTTGAGATTTCCTCAACATACACACGAAAAACAAATATAGTGATTTCAGTTAAGCAATGGTTAGCCTCTGCAACACATACAGGTATGCATTCCTCTCGGCCGCATCCACTATATTATATTGGCTTAACTACAGAAAAGTGCCCGGGTCCGAAGGAGCTGGCCATGTCCACTACCGCTTTCAGGGGTCCTCCCGAAGGAGCGCTGCAGTCAGGCCCGAACGCCAGGCCTTAAACCCAAGGACTTGGTCTTACTTTGTCTCACGTTTACAAGTTGGCAAATAAGCTGCCAATAAAACATCGGGCGGGTGATGGAGTAAAGAAGAGTCCAGGGGTGGCGAGAGGAAGTGCACAAACTATCGCTGTGGGAGGTCCACAGGGTGACCCTAGCTCCCCTGCTCCTCGCGGCTTTCTGGCTCTAAAGCTGACCCCGGAGCAGGACGACCCGCACTGCACGCGGAAGGAAGACACGTCTCCGGGCGGGCCCGGGTGCCGCTCGG
>NW_005361459.1:1027198-1031938 GCF_000412655.1 Myotis brandtii | reverse complement strand
GCCCCTCCCACCTCCGACTCAACAGACGCGGCCTCCGGGAGTGGAACTCGCAGGCCGGCCGCCCACCCGCGCCCCACGTTTCCCGCCCCACAACGTATCGGGCGGGGAAAGGCAAAGTTTGGCTCTCGCCGTTAGGCCTGAACTTTCCCGCCCGCCGGTGCAAGTCTCCACCGTCTGCCACCCCGCAGTCCCCAGGGCCCCGGCCTTCCGTACTGCTGAGAGAGACTTACTCCGACTGTTCCCGCAGACACGGAGCCTCGGCGGCGGCCATCTTAAACTTCCTGACTCGTCGGTGGCGGCGGCTGCCCGGGCGGTGGAGGCTGGTGTAAGGGGAGGAAGAGGGAGCAGAGCCGTCGCGCATGTGCTGAGCGCGCAGGGCACCGTGGAGCTCCGAGTCCGCTCTAAGAATCCAGACATAAAAGTGCATCCGGGGACAGGACGAGCGAGCGTGATGACGCAACTTCCCCAGACGGGGGAGGGGCGCGAGGAGCGGCGGGCGGCGCCTGCTGAGGGTTCGAGGCCGAGGGACCGGCATGCGCTCTGCGCGGGCCAACGTTAGAACCGAACTAGGTCTGGGAACCTGCTGGAGAGGGAGGCGCCGGGACTCGGTGGGACGTCGGTATCGGGTGTTCCCACGGGGGCCCAGGAGCTGAGTTAAAGTTCTCAGACTACAGCAAACAAAATGATGGTTTTGCTTCTGAGCTGCATTGGAGGCGTAGTGAATGCCTCTTGACTGGCTGGATAATTCAACCAGAAGTCGCATGAAGGGCAAGCTTGTAGAAAGGCATACTGAGAATACTGGAAAGTTAGAGTTGCACTTAGAACGTAAATGTATTTTAATATGTAACCGTTATTGATACATTTATTTAAAACATGAACTTTGTTTCCATTTTTGCCAAATCCAGGGGTAATGCCAGGAGTCGTTAGGGTCACTGGTTCTGTAAATTGAAGTTTTAAGTAATATTTTGGTTCAAATGATGTTTTTCTATAATAATGGACTACAGTAATGGGACTAGATGAAATACTATATGAAAAAACATTTATTGACTCTTGGAGAGCTTTCAGCACTGTGTGGGATTTTATGTCGCTCTCGGAAAAAAAGGTACCATTCTCTGTTCTCCGGTACCTGGAAGCAGGGTGACCATTACTTTTATTCTTAAAAACAATTGAGTTTGGGTTTGTCCTGGAAGTTTGAGCTCAGAATATCAGGGCTTCTTATATATCTTAAATTTTCAGAGGGAAAGAGTTACAAATATTCTTTAAAAATAAGTACCTGTTTGGCTGAGTCCCAAACGTGTTAAAATGTTAAGTGTTTTCCCCACATGGACTCTATTAATATGGAATACCAAATTAACCTTTGGATAATTATTGATTTTTGTGGATTCCCCATTGTAGCATTTCTTTATATAGTCCTTAATTATATTGTTTTCTTCATGAAGGATTTCTCTCTCTTTAACAATCAGGTTCAGATATAATAACTTGAAAGACTTCTTTCAAACGAATAAGTTTTCAGAGATATGTTAAAAATGGTTTATGTTTTAACCATATGCTTATTTATGTACTAATAGTGTATAAGTTGGGATTTCAGAGTTCTAACTATTCCTCCCTCATCCCTATTTATCTTTTTAAAGTATTACTAATTCAGCCTTGTATGAACAGTTCATTGTATTATCTGCTCCCTGCCCTCATGAAGGCAAGGCAATGTGTCATTTTGTCAATAGCTCCAATATGTTATTAAAATAACAAAAAATAATAAATTATATATATAAAATCCTAATATGCAAATAGGCCAAATGGCAGAACAGCTGAACAACCGGTCACTATGACGTATGCTGACCAACAGGGGGTGCACGGGGAACATGGTGGACGTTGGCCACAGTGGGATGATGGAGCAGGTGAGTGGAGCCGCCAGACTAAGGCGGGGCGCCAATCGCTGTCATCAGGGTGAGCCTCTGGTGCTTACTGAAAATTCTTTGCTCCCGTGCACCGCAGTCCCACTGGGCACTCACACCTGCTACCGGCACTGGCCCCACTCACACCTGCTGATCGCTTGGCGCTGTCAGCAGGTGCAAGTAGCAGCTGCCAGCCCCAATTGCCCCTCAGGGCTTCTCCACCTACCCCTGCTCCTGAGGGACGATCAGGGCCAGCAGCCGCCTCTCGCACCCGCTGCCAGTGCTGGCCCCAATCGCTCCGTGCCAGTCAGCGGGTGGGAGCGGGGCTGCTGGCAGACGGGACCAGGAGCTGTGGAAGGAGGCACCAGGTGGGGGTGCTGAGGAAGGGTCGAGATCTGCCCCTGTGCCCACTGCAGCCTCATGGCCCACAGTTCCTTTCAAGGTGCACGAATTCGTGCACTGGGCCCCTAGTTTTTAAATAGTTTTAAAATTAAATAATCATAGCGTATGTAGTACAAACCTATTACAGATCACATTTTGGAAATAAGTGCAACCCTATAAGGGATCTTTACCTTGGATATACTGTAAAGTAGAATAATAGGCAAAAAGTCTAGCAAACTGGTGTGAAGAGGTAAGGTAACTTGCTTGTGATGACTCAGTTTCTAAGTGGCAAGCCAGGATTTGAATTGAAATCGAACTTCCAAGTCTTTGCTCTTTCCTTCTTAACATGAAGCTTCCCACAGAAATGTCATTTGTTTAGCATCTTATTGAGTACCCACTAACACAGCTCTTTCATATTCAAATATTTTTTTAAGTAAAAGGGAAAGATCACTGTACTGATGTCCAGAAATACTTATTTTCCCAAGGTCCAGAGGCTGTAATCTCTTTCTTGTTGCTGATTAGTGGAGAGCTCATAGGCCTATCTCAGTTTCCTTAATCATATTATATTCCCTGGTCCCCTTTGGCTCCATAATTCTTGGCAGTATGCTTAATGTGAGGATTAAACTAAGCACACTGAGCCCTAGCTGGTTTGGCTCAATGGATAGAGTGTCAGCCTCTGGACCAGAGATTCCCCGGTTCCATTCCAGTCAAGGGCACGTAACTCAGTTGCAGGCTCCTCCCCGGCCCAGGCCCTGGTCAGGGTGTTTGCAGGAAGCAACCAATCGATGTGTTTCTCTCACATGGATATTTCTCTCTGTCTTTCCCTCTCCCTTCCGCTCTCTCTTAAAATCAATGGAAAAATATCCTGGGGAGAGAATTAAAATAAACAAACAAACTAAGCACACTGAGTAGGGGGAAGATGAATGGGGGAAGTAGGCACTAAGGATGTTCAGGTTTGAAGGCAGATTATGACTGGCTAAAGTTTAGATTTGGATAAACCATTCAAGTTTGTAAAAAAGAGCATAGCAGCCCAGCCGGCAAGGCTCAGTGGTTGAGTGTCAACCTATGAACAGGTCACAGTTCTATTCCTGGTCAGGGCACATGCCCGGGTTGCAGGCTGGATCCCCAGTGTGGGGTGTGCAGGATGCAGCCGATCAATGATTCTCTCTCATCATTGATGTTTCTATCTCTTCTTCTCCTTCCTCTCTTGACATTGATAAAAATATATTTTTTAAAAAGAGCATAGCAAAAATAAAGTTTAAGAAAGATGCTAGCAAAATACTTCCTTTAAAATTTTCTCACCAAGGTACTAACAGGATGCAGTGTATACTAGGAAGGGGATTTGTCAAGGACTCACTCAAAACTGAACAACCTGGATGGTCAGAAAGACAAACAGGTGGGTCCTAGAGCCCACCTCTAATTATCTGGTTATTAAATTAAGCCTGAAACATACATCACTTGAGGCAAAAATGACAAAACTGAAGCTATTTGTACTTTGGGCACATCATGAAAAGGCGGTTCCTTTGGAAAAGACAATAATGCTGAAAAAATAAAAGGCAGCAGGAAGAGGAAGACCAAATATGATATGGATTGACTCTACACAGAAGCCATGGACATGAGTCTACAGGACCCGACCAGGGCCATGGAGGACATGACTTTTGTGGACATCACTCAGTCTCGGGTAGTAGGAGCCAAATCAACTGCAAGTAACACACACACACACACATCCTTATGTTGCTGTTGTAGTTTTCTTTATTTTTTTTTGTTTTTGTTTTTAAGATAATTTTTATTGTGTTTTGTAGTACAGTTTTTCTGTTATTTTAAAAGCTTTCAAGTGACAGAAAAAAAAGGAATAGTATAGCAAACACATGTTCCTACCATCTATATTTAGCAAAGTTTTGCCATGTTCATGTTTGCCTTGATTTCTTTTTTCTTTTTTCTTTTTTTTAAATTAAATCTTTATTGTTCATATTATTACATTGGTTCCTCTTTTTTCCCACCATAACTCCCCTCCACCCAGTTCCCACCACTCCCTCCGCCCTCACTCCCCACCCACTGTCCTCATCCATAGGTGCACGATTATTGTCCAATCTCTTCCCGCATCCCCCACACCCCATTCCCCCCCAAGAATAGTCAGTCCATTCCCTTTCTATGTCCCTGATTCTATTATAATCACCAGTTCATACTGTTCATCAGATTATTTATTCACTTGCTTTTTAGATTCACTTGTTGATAGATGTGTATTTGTTGTTCATAATTTGTATCTTTACCTTTTTCTTCTTCTTCCTCTTCTTAAAGGATACCTTTCAGCATTTCATATAATACTGGTTTGGTGGTGATGAACTCAGGGGCATAGAAAGGGAGTGGACTGACTATTCTCAGGGGGAAAAGGGGTGTGGGGGGTGGGGGAAGAGACTGGACAAAAATCGTCCCCCTATGGATGGGGACAGTGTGTGTGTGGGGGGGG
>NW_005361459.1:1024927-1026106 GCF_000412655.1 Myotis brandtii | reverse complement strand
GGGCTAGCAGTTATGGCTGCTCTCAGACTTTCCCTCAGAGGCTCTGCTTCTCATTGTCCGGGTAATCGCTGCAAGCCCCTCAGAGAGAAAGCTGCCCTCGTGTTCCGACCGATGCCAGACAGTCCCGCTTCTCCCGTATGAGTCTGGGTCCCTAGAGACTCGCCAGGAACTGGAGCTCAGTGCCTGAGACTCCTTCCCAATTGAAAAGGACAACCGCGCCCTCAGCCGCCAGCCTGCTCCACATGCACCTCCGCACCTCAGTATTTTACTTCCGCACTGCGCCTCCTCTGAATCTCGGTATGCTTTTCTCTTTACTTCTAGTTGTAGAATTTCCACTCAGCCAGCCTTCCTGTGGTTCTGGATGATGTCCGTTCCGTCTTCTAGTTGTATTTTTGAAGTGGTTGTTCGAGGCAGCAAACTCCGGTGTTTACCTATGCCGCCATCTTGGTTTTTTCTCTGCTGTTGTAGTTTTAGAAGATGGTTTTTTAATGGTAGAGTTAAAATGGAAGTAAACATCCACCTACTCCTTTAATCATTGTTATAGGTCCCTCTCACAGACACCAGAGAGGTGTAATCAGACAGCCCTGAGTCAGAAGGAGAGGGCTGTCCCTACCCCAGTTCTTGTCTTCTCATATAAATCAATTTAAATGAGAGAACCTGATTGCATTGTGATAAAGCCAATTTTATTAAAGCAATTAAAGCAAACACATTTATTAAAGAAGCAAGGCAAGCAAATCTATCACCAGGTATAACGTGCACAGATGGGCTCTTAGCTAATCTGGAGAGTGATGAGTTGGGTGGGGTTTGAGGTGTTAGATACCCTCCTGTCTATAGGTTTAGAATTCCTCTGCTGAATATCTTGGTACAGATTAATTCTCAGGTCACTTTTTACTTTGTTGTGGCCTTCCCAGAATTCATGAAACGCACCTAGCAATTTTATCTTGCCAAGCCTTGAGACTTTCGGCTTTTGTGTTTAGGGAGCAAAAAATAAAATTGCCTTCCCTGCATTCTCTCCTTAGGGAGGCTTTTAACCATTTGCTCTGGGCTGGGGAAGATAATGGCTTGTTATTTACAAGCTGGCTTCAAATTGCCCCCAGTGTTTGGCCTTGTTTTTTGTTTTTTTTTAAAATATATTTTACTAGAGGCCCGGTGCACAAAAATTTGTGCACTCGGGGGGCG
>NW_005361459.1:1018982-1023684 GCF_000412655.1 Myotis brandtii | reverse complement strand
GGTCCGGCTGGGTTTCAGTCTGGCTGTTTTCTGGGGTTTTGTTTACCTTCTTATTTGCAACATAGTATATAGTTGCTTAGACGAGAGGCCGAGAGGCCGGCAAGTGAGGCAGTGAACGTTGGAGTCTGCAGCAAGCAAGCCTCGTGCTGGCTTCAGTGCCTGCCGCCATCTTCAGCTGCCTCCTGCACACTCCTCACTGGGGATGTGCCTGCAACCAAGATACATGCCCTTGACCAGAATCGAACCTGGGACCCTTGAGTCCCCAGGCCGACGCTCTATCCACTGAGCCAAACCGGTTAGGGCTGGCCTTGTTTTATCTTTCCTACTTCAGTTTCCCGATTCCTCTTTCCCTGGAGTTTTCCCAGCTTTTACTGCCCTGTAACAATTCAGCAAGTGTTTATGAAGCAACAAACTTTCCATTTTCAAACTAAAACCCCAACTTTTCATTCTTGCTGTTCTTCCTCCGCAGATTCAGGAACTTTTGCTCTGGAAAGCTGCCCAGGAGGAACCATTTCGTAGCAAGCCTGGCAGAGAAGCAGCTTAGGAATGGAACTCACCGGGATAAATCCCCAGAGGGGCGGGGCCTCAGCGAGCTGGCGCTTCCCGGTGGGTGGGCTCCCGGCCTGCGCCCCGCCCCCGGAAGTCGCGTGAGTGCGTGCGTGCGTAGCAGGAAAAGGTGGGCGGGTCTGCAGTCCTTTGCAGTTCCGGCCCTGGCGCTATGGATCTAGGCAGAGGTTCCTGCTTCTGGTCGGAGCCTTCGCGCTCCCTCCGGGCCGGCGTTTGCTCCGTGGAGCCGAGCCAGCTCTTCAGTCACTGTCAGGCTCCTCACTGTTGCCGCCATTACAGTCGGGCGGTTTCCGTCTCCAGCCCTGGCGGAGGCCCACCTACCGGAGAATCCCGCGTCCCTAGGACCTCGCGGCGGCCGCATTCACTAAAGCGGAGATTGTTTTGCTGAAGAGATCGTGAAAGCTGAGCGCTTGGCGTCCCCCACCCCCGACCCCCAAACAGTACCGAACAGGTTTGCGGGTCCGGAGACGGCGTTTTGGGGACAAACATGCATTTTTGAACATTTCGACTTGTTCTTGCCATCATTTCTTTCAAGTATTATTACTTTCATACAAGATACACATTCCCGAACTAGTGTGATAATGCCTTTGAATTACCTTCCTCCCGTCGAAAAGTGTAAACTAAGCTACACTGGCATCGCCAGTCGCGTTAGGCTCATTATAACGTAGGCTGTACACAAAAATGAAGAGCTCCATAAAATCCCTTGCAGGAAACTGGTCTGTGAAAGACTCCCCAGATCGCCTTGTGGATAATGCTTAAGTTTTTATCTAGTTTAAATCTAGATTTGAAATTTGTAGCCGTTTGGGAACATACTGGGCTGTTCTTCCTTTATTACAGAACAAAAACTTTTCCCTTTGTTTCATGAAAATTTAGCTTTTTTGTTGTTTGTTTTAAAGCAGTTCTGATGCGTTCATGAAAATCTAGAATATACAAAGCAAAAGGAAACAAAATAAAAACCACCCGGAGTTCCATTGTCCAAACTGGACCAACGTTAACATATCGGTGTGTTTTGGCCTATTTCCATATGACATATTAAGTTTTCTTGTGCTCGTGTATGAAATGCGATATTTTCCCTTTTCATGTAATATGCCCGTCAGTTTTTACATAGTTCTAGTTTAGTAAACACTTTTATAACTACATGATGTCCCTTTCCTTTGTTACTGGTTGTCTCAGTCCTTTCAGTTTGCACTATTGCACATGGGTGTGATGAGGCAGAATACAGAATTGCATTTAGAACATGACCATTCAAGCCAGAGAGACCTGGGCTTCACCACTTGCTCTGCAACTTCAAACAACGTATTTACTAGTAACCTTTTTGGGCCTCATTTTGCACGAGTAACACAAAAATAATAATTCTCATCACACAGAGTTATTATAAGAATTAAATGCAATAATGAATGAAAGGGCCTGGAAACATGTATTAGTAAATACAAGCTTTGTCTGTAGGCAATGTTTGTTGTGGGTTTTAATTTGTTTCTTTTTTTCACATGGTTTATTTCCAGATTTCATATATAGTTAAATGCTACCACCACTGGATGTGGGGATTTTATACACAGCTCTTTATACAATTTATTACATAGTAATACAGAAAAGCATAAATACTACATACATTAAAAATCTTTTTTGCAATAAGAAAAAATGAAAAATATCTATAATCGTACTACCTATAAATAATTTTTATTCACATTTTATAATAGGGCTTATCCTTTCTCACTTTTTTATACATTTATACATATATTAATGATATTTTTTAAATAGGGTTGTATAATAAATTCAGGTTAATAACTTGCTGAGGACAACAAAGAAGTCCAGTGTAAAGAGAATGTAGTGGTTAAAGAAGTAGAAAGTAAAGCTGGAAAGGATTTGGATTTCATTTAAAATTTGACATTTAATTTGTTAAAGAAGGTTCACTTTGCTGTTGTGTGAAGATAGATAACAGGGCTCAGGGTGGAAAGGTGGAATCCAGGTAGGAGTGTAATTCAGTAATCCCGTGATTGACGGTGGAAATAGAAAAAGTGGTTGGATTCTGGATATGTTTTGAGGACAGGCTGTAGAATTCACATATTGATTGGATGTGGGATGTGAGAGTCAGAAACTTAAGTTTTTGCCTGAGCAGTTGGATGGTTGTAATTGCCACTTAGAGAGGAAATGAAGGAGCAGATTTTTAACTCTTTGAGTGCCAACCAATATCCTAGGAACTATGCTAAAATTGCCAAGGCATCTTGAGTTAAGGTTTTTAAAACTTTTTTCCCCACATATTTTATTGACTTTTTTTTTTACAGAGAAGAAGGGAGAGGGATAGAGAGTTAGAAACATCGATGAGAGAGAAACATCAATCAGCTGCCTCCTGCACACCCCCAACTGGGGATGTGCCCACAACCAAGGTACATGCCCTTGAGCGGAATCGAACCCAGGACCCTTGAGTCCGCAGGCTGACGCTCTATCCACTGAGCCAAACCGGTTAGGGCTTTTTTCCCCACATAAAGAGTGAACTACTAGCATCTAATAGTGACACTGCAGGAGGAGCGTGATAGTGCTCCGGGCACTTTTGGCGAAAGACAGGAGGGAAGCTCTTGCGCTCCCTGGCACTCTAGGGGTTAAAGGTGGTGGTGGGGGGGAGGGGGGAGGATGAAGAGTTCTGTTTTAGTCCTTATAATTCAGAGTCTATTAGATGTCTGCTGAATGTGGAGTCATAAAGACTTCAATTATTGTTGAGTTGTCCATTTCTACCTTCATTTTTGTGAGTTTTTGCTACACTTTTTTTTGGTTCTCTGTTATTAGATACATACATGTTTATAAATGTTACAGTTTCCTGTTGGATTGACACTTATTACAAAATGTCCTTATTTTTCTCTAATAACATTTATAATTTATTTGCTTGACATTACAACTTTCTTATGGCTGCTACTTACACGATTTATACCATTAAATCTAAAGTGTGTCTCCTCTAGACAGCATACAGTTATATCTTGGTTTTTTTAGCCTAATCTAGTGATCTACCTTTTGAATAGATTATTTACTCTGTTTGTTTATTTATTTTAAAAATGTTTTTTTATTGATTTTTAGGGGGAGAGAGAGAGAGAAAGAGAGAGAGAAATATTGATGTGAGAGAGAAACATTCATCGCTTGCCTCCCACATGTACCTCTAGCAGGAATTGAGCCCAAAACCTGGGCGTGAGCCCTGACGGGGAATCAAATCAGCAACCTTTGGATTCACAGGACAATGCTCAACTAACTGAGCCACACCAGGTAGGGCTGTATACTCCATTGATGTTCAATGTTATTGGTATAGTTGAGTTATGCCTCCCATTTTTACTTTTTGTTTTCTGTATGTCTCATATCTTTTGTGTGCCTCTATCCCTTCTTTACTGCTTTCTATTGCATTCAGTGAATATTTACTCCTGCAGCAGTTTAATTTTTTAATTGATTTTTTTTCACTTTTTAAAAAGTTAATTCCTTAGTGGTTGCTCTAGGACTTGCCATATACATCTTAGAGCAGTGATGGCGAACCTATGACACGCGTGTCAGAGGTGACACGCAAACTCATTTTTTTGGTTGATTTTTCTTTGTTAAATGGCATTTAAATATATAAAATAAATATCAAAACTATAAATCTTTGTTTTACTATGGTTGCAAATATCAAAAAATTTCTATATGTGACACGGCACCAGAGTTAAGTTAGGGTTTTTCAAAATGCTGACACTCTGAGCTCAAAAGGTTCGCCATCACTGTCTTAGAGTCAGCATCAGATTTACAACAACTTAATTCCAATGAGATTGAAAAATCTTACTCCAACATAGTTTTGTTTCCCTGCTTTTTGTGATATAATTATTATACATACTAGAGGCCCAGTACACAAAAATTTGTGCACTCGGGGGTGGGGGTCCCTCAGCCCAGCCTGTGCCCTCTCGCAGTCTGGGACCCCTCAGGGGATGACCACCTGCTAGCTTAGGCCCGCTCCCTGGGGGATTGGGCGCCTAAGCTGGCAGTCGGACATCCCTCTGGCAGCCTGGGAGCCCTCGGGGGATGTCCACTTGCCAGCGGGGAGCAGGCCTAAGCTGCAGTTGGACATCCTTAGCGCTGCTGAGGAGGCGGGAGAGGCTCCCACCACCACCGCTGTGCTGGCAGCCGTCAG
>NW_005361459.1:1012927-1018696 GCF_000412655.1 Myotis brandtii | reverse complement strand
GCGCACTGACCACCAGGGGGCAGCTCCTGCATTGAGCATCTGCCCCCTGGTAGTCAGTGTGTGTCATAGTGACCAGTCATTCCCAGTCATTCTGCTGTTAGGGTCAATTTGCATATTACCCTTTTATTATATAGGAGTGCCTGGCCAGCCTGGGTGAGGGGCTGATGACTGTTTGCAGGCTGGCCACAGCCTCTTCAGGGTGGGGTTCCCCCCTGGGTTACCTGGCCAGCCTGGGTGAGGAGCTGATGGCTGTTTGCAGGCTGGTCACAGCACCTTCAGGGTGTGGGACCCCCTGGGGTGCCTGACCAACCTGGGTGAGGGGCTGATGGCTGTTTGCAGGCTGGCCACTGCCTCCAGCCACCCCAGCTCCCAGTGGAGGCTGGCTGGAAGCAGGTATCTGGGATTTATTTGTCTTCTATAATTGAAACTTTGTTGCCATGAGCGGAGGCCACAGCCAGCTCAGGGCAGGCGGGAAGCTTGGCTTCCTCCATCACCCAGGCAACCAAGCCTCCTGCTTGCTCCAGCTCCGTGGCTGCCGGCCGCCATCTTGGTTGGGTTTATTTGCATATAGTCGCTCTGATTGGCTGGTGGGCGTGGCTTTGAGCTTAGCAAAGGTATGGCCAATTAGCATCTTTGTCTTTTATTAGTGTAGATTGTATCTATAAATGTTACAAACCTAACAATATATTGTTATAATCGTTATATTTTTTTAAAAAAATATATTTCTATTGATTTCAGAGAGGAAGGGAGAGGGAGAGAGAATCATTGTTCAGCTGCCTCCTGCATGTCCCCCACTGGAGACTGAGCCCGAAACCTGGGCATGTGCCCTGACCGGGAATCCAACCATGACCAACCACTGAACCTCACCGGCTGGGCTAATGGTTATATCTTTTAAAGAAGCTGGAAGAAGAAAGGAGAAGAAGTTCATATTTATAGCTTTTGTTATATTGACCTTATTGATCATTTCTGGTTGTCTTTATTTCTTGTTCTTATTGATTCAAGTTACCATCTGGAATGATTTCTTTAGCCTAGAACAGCTTTGCTCCTACTGAATTCTGCTGTACTTTATTAACAAATATTTCTATACTACAGGCCCGATGCACGAAGATTCGTGCAAGAATGGGCCTTCCTTCCCCTGGCTGCCAGCACTGTCTTTGTTCTGGCCTGGAGCCGCCTTTCTGCCTTCTCACACTGCCCGGAGGCCCGAGTGGCTGGGGCAGTGTGTCCCGCCCCGCCCCCAGCCGCTTGGCGCCTGCGTATGCAAATCAACCTGTCATCTTTGTTGGGTTAATTTGCATACTCACTCCTGATTGGCTGGTGGGCATTGCGAAGGTATTGTCAATTTGCATCCTTCTCTTTTATTAGTGTAAATGGTACATTTTTATATGTTATAGGCTTAGTGATACATATATTGTTTGGTGCAATTGCTTTGTTTCATGTGTGTATTTAATATATATATTTTATTATTGATTTCAGAGAGGAAGGAAGAGAGAGAGAGACAAATAGAAACATCAATGATGACAGAATCACTGATCAGCTGTCTCTTGCATGTCCCCCACCAGGGACCGAGCCTGCAACCTGGGCATGTGCCCCGGCTGGGAATTGAATTGTGACCTCCTGGTTTATAGGTCGATGCCCAACCACTGAACCATGCTGTCCAGGCTGATAGTGGTTTTGGCAAGGTTCTCTTTGCTTCTTTTCCTCACATACCCAGATGTTAAACTCCACCAATTGCTGGCTGATGGATAGCCTCTTTTCAACATTATCCTATGGCTCCCCAGACCAAACCAATCATATTCAGGCTCATTTTAAAGGATAGTTTCTGATATCACTATTTAAGATGTAGTCTGACTCCAGGTGGATTTCTACCAGCAGTCTCTTTTCTTGGTTCTCGCCAAAAAAGTATATCTCTCAACTTTACATTTTGTTTCAAAGTACTCTACTTGATATACTCCAGACTTTTTACTATTTACTTTAGGTCTTTATATCACCAATGAAACTAGAATTTTGATGTGATGTCATTTTTCATTGACTTTTAGAAGCTTTTTGAAGTTTAAGGAAAGATTATTTACTTTTCCAGGTAAAATTAATCTGCCTACAATTCAGAGCACTTTGTATTGAAATTCTTTTAATTGCAGTTGAAAACAGCAATGTATGAAGAAACCTCAGTACAGTGGGGCCTTGACTTACGAGTTTAATTCGTTCCATGACGGAGCTTGTAACTCAAATTACTCGTATGTCAAATCAATTTTCACCATTACAATGAATTGAATGCTGGGCTGATGTTGTGGCGTTCACTGTGAAGTTCGATGCGCCAACTAGTGGTGGGGTATCTGAAGCTGGCTCGTAACCTGAATTTTAGCTCGAAACTCAAAGCAAAAAATCGGCCGAGAGATGGCTCGCATCTCGAAAAACTCGTTAGTCGGGACACTCGTAAGTCAAGGCCCCACTGTATGCTGTGTTCTTCAATCATTATATTCTTTAATAGGTGAATGGATAAACAAACTGTGGTACATCCATACACTGGAATACTACCTTCTATCCTATATAATAAAGAGGTAATATGCAAATTGACCATCACTCCAGCACACAAGAAGGCTGCCCCCATGTGGTCAAAGATGGCCTGCCAGGGAGGGCCGTTGGGGCGACCAGGCCTGCAGGGGTGGGCAGTTAGGGGTGACCAGGCCAGCAAGCGTGGGCAGTTGGGGGCGATTGGGCCAGCAGGGGAGCAGTTAGGCATCGATCAGGCTGGCAGGGGAATGGTTAGGGGGTGATCAGGCTGGCAGGCAGAAGCAGTTAGGGGCTATCAGGCAGGCAGGCAGCCGAACGGTTGGAAGCCAGCAGTCCTGGATTGTGAGAGGAATGTCCCATATTGGAGAGGGTGCAGGCTTGGCTGAGGTACACCCCCCCCCCCGCCCAGTGCATGAATTTCGTGCACTGGGCCTCTAGTATACATATAAAACCCTAATCAAATAGACCGAACAGCGGAACAACCAGTAACTATGACGTGCTCTGACCACCGGGGGTGCGCGCAGAACATGGTGAGCGTCAGCTGTGGCAGGATGATGGAGCAGGTGAGTGGGGGCGCCAGACCAAGGCAGGGCGCTGGTTGCTGTCATCAGGGCGAGCCTCTGGTGGTTACTGAAAATTCTTTGCTTCCACTTGCTGTGGTCCCGCCTGGCACTCACACCCGCTGCCGGTGCCCGACGCTGGCCCTGATTACTTGGCACTGTCAGCGGGTACGAGCGGTGGGTACTGCTGGCCCCGATCACCCCTCAGGGCTTCTCCACCTCCCCCTACTCCGGAGGGGTGATCAGAGCTGGCAGCCATCTCTTGCACCTGCTGCAGGCAACGGCCCCCTCGCACCCACTGCCGGCACCCAGCATGGGTCCCGATCGCTCGGCAGCATCAGCGGGTGCGAGTGGCGGCTGCCAGCCCCAGTCATCCCTGAGTGCTTCTCCATCTCCCCCTGCTCCTGAGGGGCGATAGGGGCATCAGCTGCCGCTCACACCCGCTGACATTGCTGGCCTTGCTTGCACCTGCTGCTGGCGCTGGCCCCAATTGCTCCATGCCATCAGTGGGTGTGAGCAGGGCCGGCGCAGTCAGTGCATGGGAGCGGGGGCTGCCGGCAGATGGGACCGGGGGTTGGGGGAAGGCTGTGGTGGGAAGGGCAGGGCGGGGACGCAGAGGATGGGCTGAGACCTTCCCCTGTGCCCACTGCAGCTCGCGGCCTACAGTTCCTTTCAAGATGCACGAATTTGTGCACTGGGCCCCTCGTTCAGTGATAGAAAAAAAAATGAACTTGAAGCCATGAAAAATCATGGAGGAAGCTTAATGCACATTGCTAACTTGGGAACAGGCAAAACTGTGGAGACAGTAAAAAGATCAGTGGTTGATAGGGTTCAAGGGAAGGGAGGGGTGAATAGGCAGAGCACAGAGGAATTTTAGGGCAGTGAAATTACTGTGTATGATGCCATAATGATGGATACGTGTCATTATACATTTGTCCAAAGCCATAGACTGTACAACACCAAGAGTGAACCCTAATGTAAACTACCCTATATAATAAAAGGGTAGCCCTGACCGGTTTGGCTCAGTGGATAGAGCGTCGGCCTGTGGACTCAAGGGTCCCAGGTTCGATTCCGGTCAAGGGCATGTACCTTGGTTGCAGGCACGTCCCCAGTAGGGAGTGTGCAGGAGGCAGCTGATCGATGTTTCTCTCTCATCGATGTTTCTAACTCTCTATCCCTCTCCCTTCCTCTCTGTAAAAAATCAATAAAATATATTAAAAATAAAAATAAAATAAAATTGATGGAGGAAATTAATAAAGACTTTAAACCTTTCATATATAAGAAAAAAATAAAAGGGTAATATACAAATAGACTGAACGGCAGAACCGAACAACCAATCAAAGCATAATATGCTAGTGATATGCTAAGGCTGCTCAGCCACTCGCTATGATGTGCACTGACCACCAGGGGGCAGATACTCTGACCGGTAGCTTAGCTTGCTGCTGGGGTCCGGCCAATTGGGACTGAGCGAGATGGGTCGGACATGCCCTGGAGCCCTCCTGCGGTCCCGCCCTGGCCTGATGGGGTACCGGTGTGATCCCTCAGCCTGGCCTGTGCCCTCTCACAATCCGGGACCCCTCGGGGGATGTCAGAGAGCCAGTTTCAGCCTGATCCTGCAGGCCACTCCCCTTTGAGGGGGGCACCAGACGCAGGGCTCATGGCTGGCGAGCACTGCTGCAGCAAACCGAGCCTTTCCCGATCGGGACAAGCCCGTGCCAGGCACAGTGGGGCCGGGAGCTGCAGGCGGTGTTGGACTGCGGGTTTCAGCCCAATCCCTGCAGGCCACCCAGAGGGACCCCACCTGTGCACGAATTCATGCACTAGGCCTCTAGTTAGTTAATTATAATGTATTAATATTGGTTCATTAGATGTAATAAATGTACCACACTAATGCAGGATGTTAATAATAGGGGAAACTGAGAGTGGGGTGAGAGGAATATATGGTAAAAATTTATGTTGCTCAGTTTTTCTATAAACATATAACTGCTCTAAAAAATATAAAGTGTATTAAAAAGAACACTCAGCTAAAAAATTTGTGAGGTAGACCTCTATATGTTGTAAGTGTATGGGGGAGTATCTTTGTATTAGTGGAGTCATAGATAACTAGATATCATTTCAGCAACATTATTTCTTCCACATCCAGAATAGATTATTTTAAAATTTGTATGCCTTATATTGAAGAGTTAACACCAGTTCTTTTGTATGTTAATTATATCAATAAAACTGAAGATAAAATGATTTAACAATCCTTTAAATGCCTTTTCATACATTATTTTTTCTGATTTTTCCCGTTAGGTCCGCATTATTATATTAATGAATTTAAATGGAAATTCCACTAATACATTTAGCTGAGCACTTTTAGCTGTCATTTTATGCTAAATTTTTAGTGTACAACCTCTGAACCTTGGTAGAATTAGGTATCCAACGTAGTTTCAAAATAAAGAATTGATAAAAGACAGAAAAGAAGGAAGAAATGACAGTAGAGCTCACTTCTTAAGCTGTGATGAAAGAAGCCTTTTATATAGCACTAGAGGCCCGGTGCACAAAAATTTGTGCACTCGGGGGGGAAGGGGGGGTCCCCCAGCCCGGCCTGTGCCCTCTCGCAGTCTGGGACCCCTCGGGAGATAACGACCTGCTGGCTTAGGCCTGCTCCTGGGTGGCAGAGGGCAGGCCCAATCCCTAAGTGCAGCCCCTGGTC
>NW_005361459.1:1005806-1011518 GCF_000412655.1 Myotis brandtii | reverse complement strand
TTGCAGCTGAGAGGCTGGCAAGTGAGGCGGGGAACGTTGGAGTCTGCAGCAAGCAAGCCTCGTGCTCGCTTCAGTGCCTGGCTGCCGGCCGCCATCTTGGCTGACAGTTAATTTGCATATACTCACTGATTAGCCAATGAAAAGGGTAGCGGTCGTACGCTAATTACCATGTTTCTCTTTTATTAGTGTAGATGATATCTTAGACCAAAGTTGTACTTAAATTATAAATTGTAAATGTCAAAAAAAGATATTTTGGATTACGTTTCTATTTGAATTGAGATAGGGCTGTGTAGAACTTAATGAATAAGCCCTAATATTTCGCAAGCTAGTAAAAGTAATCTTTACTGCTTGATATGGAAAAGGTTTTCTTGACCCAAAGTGATTGGGGGCAGGGAAACAGGAGGTCATTAAGGAAAGAATCAGTCGTAGTGTTTTTTTAGTGTCCAAAATGTTTGGCTTCCTGTGAAGCAGAACATGTAAGAAATCTCAGGAGACTTCCCATTATGTTACGACTAGAGGCTCAGTGCATGACATTCGTGCACTTGGGGGGGCTCCCCTCAGCCTGGCCTGCGCCCTTTAGCAGTCCGGGAGCCCTCGGGGGATGTCTGACTGTGGCTTAGGCCTGCTCCCCATCAGTGGGACGTCCTTAGCATGGCCACGGAGCGGGAGAGGCTCCCACCACTGCCACTGCTGCTGAGCTCGCCAGCTGTGAGCCTGGCTTCTGGCTGAGCGGTGCTCCTCCTGTGGGAGCGCACTGACCACCAGGAGGCAGCTCCTGCGTTGAGCATCTGTCCCCTGGTGGTCAGTGTATGTCATAGCAACCAGTCATTTCGACGTTCTGTCGATTTGCATATTAGCCTTTTAGGATAACTTATTTAAGACTCTGCATGGTATCACTTAGAGGACACTAGTAAGTTTACAGCATTTCTTTTTTGTTGTTGTGCTTCTTATTCACTCAAATGAAATTCATCAAATTGTATTTTGGATGTAATAGTTGTGGTACCTGTGTTTATTTGTTTCTTGGTGCACCTCATAGAGACTCATAGAGCAGTGATGGCGAACCTATGAAACGCGTGTCAGAGGTGACACGCGAACTCATTTTTTTGGTTGATTTTTCTTTGTTAAGTGGCATTTAAATATATAAAATAAATATCAAAAATATAAATCTTTGTTTTACTATGGTTGCAAATATCAAAAAATTTCTATATGTGACACGGCACCAGAGTTGTTAGGGTTTTTCAAAATGCTGTCACGCCGAGCTCAAAAGGTTCGCCATCACTGTCATAGAGCTTGGATAATTTCAGGTACTTGATATAATTAGGTATACTCAAAGTATGTGAGAATAAAAATTGATTTTCTAGTAAATGCATTTGTGGACAAAAAAAGGCCACATACTAAACTTGACAAGCTCAGGGAAGGCCTGTGTGGTGGCCTTACAAACTCAGAGACCTAAAGTAACAACAAAGGATGTTCTGAAATTAAAACTTTTTCACTAAAAGCAGTTTATGATAGTCATGTCCTAGGCCGGGATCTTCCCTGACAAAGGCCAATTTTTACCTTAATTGAGCCTGTCATCTTTTTCCATCTACGATTACATATCTTTGTAATGTCAAAGTAATTTTCCTTTTTCTGGACCTCTCAAAGAAAAGGTACCACTCTGTGGAGACCACAACAAATCCCCTCATTGTGATTATAATGTATAAAATAAGGTACAAAACTGCCATTATCTAAAGTATTATCTCAATCCTTTGAGATTTTGCTTCCTGGCAAATTGTTGACAGTTTGACTCAAACTCACCACGGAGCGGGAGAGGCTCCCACCACTGCCACTGCTGCTGAGCTCGCCAGCTGTGAGCCTGGCTTCTGGCTGAGTGGTGCTCCTCCTGTGGGAGCGCACTGACCACCAGGAGGCAGCTCCTGCGTTGAGCATCTGTCCCCTGGTGGTCAGTGTATGTCATAGCAACCAGTCATTTCAACGTTCTGTCGATTTGCATATTAGCCTTTTAGGATAACTTATTTAAGACTCTGCATGGTATCACTTAGAGGACACTAGTAAGTTTACAGCATTTCTTTTTTGTTGTTGTGCTTCTTATTCACTCAAATGAAATTAATCAAATTGTATTTTGGGTGTAATAGTTGTGGTACCTGTGTTTATTTGTTTCTTGGTGCACCTCATAGAGCCTCATAGAGCAGTGATGGCGAACCTATGAAACGTGTGTCAGAGGTGACACGCGAACTCATTTTTTTGGTTGATTTTTCTTTGTTAAGTGGCATTTAAATATATAAAATAAATATCAAAAATATAAATCTTTGTTTTACTATGGTTGCAAATATCAAAAAATTTCTATATGTGGCACGGCACCAGAGTTGTTAGGGTTTTTCAAAATGCTGTCACGCCGAGCTCAAAAGGTTCGCCATCACTGTCATAGAGCTTGGATAATTTCAGGTACTTGATATAATTAGGTATACTCAAAGTATGTGAGAATAAAAATTGATTTTCTAGTAAATGCATTTGTGGACAAAAAAAGGCCACATACTAAACTTGACAAGCTCAGGGAAGGCCTGTGTGGTGGCCTTACAAACTCAGAGACCTAAAGTAACAACAAAGGATGTTCTGAAATTAAAACTTTTTCACTAAAAGCAGTTTATGATAGTCATGTCCTAGGCCGGGATCTTCCCTGACAAAGGCCAATTTTTACCTTAATTGAGCCTGTCATCTTTTTCCATCTACGATTACATATCTTTGTAATGTCAAAGTAATTTTCCTTTTTCTGGACCTCTCAAAGAAAAGGTACCACTCTGTGGAGACCACAACAAATCCCCTCATTGTGATTATAATGTATAAAATAAGGTACAAAACTGCCATTATCTAAAGTATTATCTCAATCCTTTGAGATTTTGCTTCCTGGCAAATTGTTGACAGTTTGACTCAAACTCACAAAAATTCTTCACAGGTTTGAATGTTTCTTATGTTGCCACATTACATTACATTGTCTCTTAATCTATGTTTGCATATATGTCCATAATTTTGAAGAGTTAAAAATTTTCTGCATATCTTGACAAGCCTGCAGTCAGTTTACCATTGAGTGCCTAGTGGTAAATAATACAAGAACTGCTCTTACCGTTTGGTACCATTGCCTTGACTTATACTAAGGTTCCAGCAGTTTGTTTTTTTTTTAAAATATATTTTATTGATTTTTTTACAGAGAGGAAGGGAGAGGGATAGAGAGTCAGAAACATCGATGAGAGAGAAACACCGATCAGCTGCCTCCAGCACACCTCCTACTGGGACGTGCCCGCAACCAAGGTACATGCCCTTGACTGGAATCGAACCCGGGACCCTTCAGTCCATAGGCCGATGCTCTATCCACTGAGCCAAACCGGTCAGGGCTCCAGCAGTTTTAACACCTTTGATTTTGCACCATTAGTACAATGTCAACACAGCCAGTAAGGCAAACAGCATGTTAGTGTTATTATGAAAGTAGTTTAACCATTGTAATCCCCATGAAAGGGTTTTTTCGAACCCTTGATGAATATGGACCACACTTTGAGGACTGCTATGGTAGTTAGATAAATTAGTCAAATAGACAAAATAGGAAGGGATTGGTTTGCCATTATTGTTAAGCAAACTACTGTACACTGGTGTTGGGGTCCAACCCCAGCAGGTCCAGGGATCCCCAAAGGTGTGGACGGAGTCGGCGAAGAAGGAATGACACGGAGACAGCGTTCAGTTGATCAGCAGCCTAGCCACGTTCTCTAGCCAGGATCTCCAGCCAAGTTCTGTTTTAGCCAGATTCTCTCTCCTGGTTCTAACCAGGATCCCCAGCCAGGTTCTGTCCAGGTTCTCTTGCCATGTTCTCTCGCTAGGTTCTCCAGATTCTCCAGCCAGGTTCTGTCCTCTATTGTCTTGTTACATCTGTATTTTCTGTATTTATACCAGTTGATTTTAATCCTGTCAATTTCTATTGCAAAGGTTAGGGCGTTTCTTATCTCCATTCCATGGAGTAAAGATTATGTAGCTTAAGCGTGATTGTTCGTAGTTAAAGTGATTAACTACCCGCCTGGCACTTAGTTAAGGGATTTTATTCCCTCCCTAACTTCAGGGAAAAATCCCTACTTGGGGAAACAACCTTTCTCAGAGAGGTGACCTTGGTTAAAACACATAGCGCCAAGAAGGGGAGCAAACATATTAAGAACAGTATGCCATATACACCAGGTCCCTTGAGACATATGCTGTGCAGATGTTTCTTCCCTGCAGCAACTGTGTCAAGCAGCAAGGATGGTCCCGCTTCCGGCACACTGGTTCACAGTGCTGGGAAGGACTTCAACTACATGGACTATAGCAAAGTTCATCACTATGCCAGCCACCAGGGATAGAAGTCCAAACACTTCTGCCCACTGCATCCTACTATTGGAGTCACCAACAGGTAAGAACCAGATGGAACAACTCTTTTGCTGAGAGAAGAGACACAGCAAGATCAGCCCCAATAGTGTATGATGGTCTCCTGTGGCCAATAGGGCTAACCCCCAACTCTTCTACTCCCCTGCTCTCTGGGCAGCTGATGCCAGACAAATGGTCTGCACACACCCGTCTTGTGCTGCAGCAGAAGGACCAGACCCTTTCCCTGAGGAGCCAGAAATTTGATTGTGCGGGGGGGGGGGGGGGGGGAGGTATCTGAGGGCCATGGAGCCACCCACTTAAGCAGAACAAAGGAGCTCATATTGAGCCTGAAACAGAGATTTTCCCACACAAGGTGATAAGCTCTACACCACCTATGTTAGCTCTGCATTTGGTAAGGAGGTATTCCAGGCCCAAAGCCCTTCTTATGTGGCTGAGTGGGATGGAAGACTGGGCATGAGACTGCCTTTCCTGACAATTATATATGATATACTGACACAACAGTCTTACCTACTGCTTCTCTACCTAACCTAGTGTAGTTACTTTGCTTTCAATTTTTTAAAAAAATATATTTTTATTTATTTCAGAGAGAAAGGAAGTGTGAGAGAGAGAGAGAAACATCAATGATGAGAGATCGTTGATTGTCTTCCTCCTGCACGCCCCCACTAGGGATCATGTCCACAACCTGGGCATGTGCCCTGACTGGGAATCGAACCGTGACCTCCTGGTTCATAGGTCGATGCTCAACCACTGAGCCATGCCAATCAGGCACTTTTAATTTTTTAAATATATACCAGAGGTGCAGTGCATGAAATTCGTGCACTCCAAAGGGGTCCCTCAGCCCGGCCTGCGCCCTGTTGCAGTTTGGGAGCCCTTGGGAGCTGTCCGACTGCTGGCGGCGAGCGGGCCTAAGCCATCAGTCGGACATCCTTAGTGCTGCCACAGAGGCAGGAGAGGCTCCCGCCACCGCCGCTGTGCTTGCCAGCTGTGAGCCCGGCTTCTGGTGCACTGATCACCAGGGGACAGCTCCTGTGTTGAGCATCTGCCCCCTGGTGGTCAGTACATGTCATTGCGACCAGTCATTCTGCCATTCGGTCAATTTGCATATTAGCCTTTTAATATATAGGATTAGAGGCCCAGTGCACAAAAATTTGTGCACTCAGGGGGGGTGGGTCCCTCAGCCTGGCCTGTGCCCTCTCGCAGTCTGGGACCCCTCGGGAGATAACGACCTGCTGGCTTAGGCCTGCTCCCGGGTGGCAGAGGGCAGGCCCAATCCCTAGGTGCAGCCCCTGGTCAGGCTCAGAGCAGGGCTGA
>NW_005361459.1:997315-1004663 GCF_000412655.1 Myotis brandtii | reverse complement strand
TCTGGTTTGTTTGGGTTCTATAATCGAAACACTGTTTCAACTCCAGCTCTGAGATCCCAGCTGGCTGAAAGCAGGTTTCTGGGGTTTTGTTTAGCTTCTATATTTGTAACAATGTTTCAAACTGCAAGCTCAGAGGCCGGCAGCAGCAGGCAGGGAACGTTGGAGTCCTCCGTCACTGAAGCAGCAAGCCTCCTGTTAGCTTCAAGCTGCCTGGCTGCCGGCCGCCATCTTGGCTGGCAGTTAATTTGCATATCGCCCTGATTAGCCAAGAAGGAGGGTAGCGGAGTTACACCAATTTGCATGTTTCTCTTTTATTAGTGTAGATACTTTTTTACTGATTTTAGAAAGGAAGGGAGAGGGAGGGAGAGAAATATCAATGATGAGAGAGAATCATTGATCGGCTGCCTCCTACATGCCCCCTACTGGGGATCAAGCCCACAACCCTGGCATGTGCCCTAACTGGGAATCAAACTGTGACCTCCTTGTTCATAGGTCAATGCTCAACCACTGAGCCATGCCAGCAGGGCTTTACTTTCATTTTTGTTAAATTATTTTGACCTAATGTATTGTGTAATGTTTTCTTGTTGAAAATGATTATAAAATTTAATTGTTAGATGTTTGCTTTTGAAATTAATAGGGGAGGGAATTAGGCACAATTTAAGAATTATAACCTAACAGCAGTGAATCCAAAGTAGTAAATAAATGCTGGATAGCTATGCATTACAAATGTCCTCAAGACCAAAGAAAGCATAAAATCAAAGCTTTCAAGACATATGCCGTTTTTTATTGTTAATTTTCACCTAAGGATATTATTTTTATTGATTTTTTAGAGTGTGGAGGGAGGGAGAGGTAGAGAGAGACCAAGAGATAGGGAAAAATCGATGTGAGAGAGACACATCAATTGGTTGCCTCCCACACGTGCCCTGACCAGGGCCTGGGATCAAACTTGCAATCCAGGTACGTGCCCTTTGGTGTATGGGCCAATGTTCTAATCCCTGAGCACACCTGCCAGGGAAGGACATATGCCATTTTTATACATTGGGGAAACATGTTGTCAGTTTGTCATTGCTTCCTCAAGTTATTTTGTGCCTACTTAGATCCTCTGCCATGTCTACAAACTATATGGGATAAATAATGCTGAATAGTGCCTACTTTTGGTGCTTACTAAAGTAATGACTTCTTGTAGATATGATTATGAAATGAGAATATAAGAGGCAGAGAGATCAGCTACAAAATTGCATTATTTATCATTTTTACATGGGAAGTATTTCTGTATGTTTCTTGTCTCTTGAAAGAGATAATGGCTACTTGTCCCTTTTAATTTTAGGGGAAGGATGCTCTTCTCTCTTGATAGCAACTTTGGTGTACCCTGCTATCAGGAAGTCACCTTTATTTTCCTTTAAACTGCTCCAAGTTTTAAATCCTAGGTAGTATTTTTGGAGAAATTGGAATTGCTTTGGATTCAATGTCCTGATGTATAATAATGGCTTGTAAACTCTGAAATGCTATACACTGGAGAGGTGCCTCTTAATTTTTAAGTACACATAAGTTCGTTCATTTTGCTGGAAACAATTTTTAGATGTCAGGTTATAGATATTACCTGCTACAAAGAATCATCTATAGACTATCTGAAACACTTTAGACAATAATACTGCATTACTAGTCTTATTTGGATAATGTGAGCAGTTGCCCTTAATTACACAATTTCACATGAAAAGTACTTTGTAACTTAAAAGGGTATGTATAAATATTAGTTCTTGGAACTTAGTAAAGTAAAAAAAAAAGAGGAGATGAGAGCAAGGGTAAAACACCAAAAAAAGGAGGCTATGTACAGCAGAAATATGAGGTCCATATGAATATGCAACTGATTTTTTATATATGAGACAATATTTTCATCCTTCAGTATTGCTCCCTTTTATAAACTGTAACTTTGTTCTTATGCTTTTATATCCATTCAGGACTTAGTATGATACACTGACATTATGATGTCAGTGTATATTGATCTATAAATACAGGTTTGAATTATATCTGTACTAATTCATATAATTAAAATATTTCTGAATGTTCTTCATAATCATTTTGAAGATTATATATCATTGTAACTTTATATGTTCTTGTGTTTTTTTAAGACAGATAATTTGCCTGAGATTCACAAGTATCTCAATGCCCATGCCCACAATTCCTGTTCCAATTTGTACACTGAATGTGAAAACAACAAAATAGCAACAGCAACAAAACTACATCAGGCCCTAACCAGTTTGGCTCAGCGGATAGAGCGTCGGCCTGCGGACTCAAGGGTCCACTCAAGGGTCCCAGGTTCGATTCCAGTCAAGGGCATGTACCTTGGTTGCAGGCACATCCCCAGTGGGGAGTGTGCAGGAGGCAGCTGATCAATGTTTCTCTCTCATTGATGTTTCTAACTCTCTGTCCCTCTCCCTTCCTCTCTGTAAAAAATCAATAAAATATATTTAAAAATAACAAAAAACTACATCAGTATGGAAGTGACTTGCTATTAGTAGATAATCTAGGAAATATGGAAAACTATAAAATAAAAATATTATTTATATTATGAGCAAGAAATAGTCCCTATTAATATTTTTATATATTTCCTTCCAGTCCTCTTTTCTCTGGATTTTAACTTTAAAATATTTTTTTATTTAATATGATACTTATGTAGGTTGTTTTTAGTCATTTAAAATTTACGTAAACTGACTTTTGGCCAAAGGGGCTGCATAAGGAAACTTGGTATTCACTTCTTCCCACAACCACAACAAAATTACAACTAAACTACAGAACAACCATCATTCAGAACCGCCTGAAACTGAGCTGAATGGAAGTCCTACAATTACAAAATTTAAGAAGAAGCCACATCAAGACTAGGAGGAGGAGGTAGAGATGCAGAAGGGCTGGTCCCACACCCATGTGTTACTGAAAAAAAATTGGGAGGGGTATCTTGGCTGCAGAGATCCCCCTTGAGGAGTGAGGGGTCCTAATCCCACACCAGGCCCCCAGCTCAGAGTTCCAGTGCCAGGAAAAGAAGTCCCATAACTTCTGGCTTTAAAAACCAGCAGGAAGGGAGGCTGAGCCTGCTGGAGTCCCAGATAGTTCCTCTTAAAGGGCCCATGCATGGACTTACATGGACTCACCCCATCTGAGCTCCAGCCCAGGGACAGCAGCTTGGGGAGACATATGGGAGGAACTGAATTGTTTAGCATCAGGGCAAGAGTTGGAGGGGCAGCTTTCTCCCAGACAGAAAGAAGTACTGGCAGAAGCTGTTCTTTTTTTTTTTTTTAATATATTTTATTGACTTTTTACAGAGAGGAAGGAAGAGAGATAGTTAGAAACATCGATGAGAGAGAAACATTGACCAGCTGCCTCCTGCACATCTCCTACTGTGGATGTGCCTGCAACCAAGGTACATGCCCTTGACCGGAATCGAACCTGGGACCTTTCAGTCCGCAGGCCGACGCTCTATCCACTGAGCCAAACCGGTTTCGGCAGAAGCTGTTCTTTTGATGAATCCCCTGCCTCCCAGAGTCAGCTCAGGTGCCATATCTGAGATTTCATCAATCTGGCTCACACTGTTTGCCCCACCCTGGTGATTCCCTGAGGCCCTGCCCCACCCAACTTCTGGGCCCACCCAAGCTGTTTTCAGTGACTTTATCATAAATATGAGCCTATCCTGGCTCATATTTCAGGTTTTCCTAAAATCTCTCAAGCAGCATCTGGCCTCAGCAAGCCCCGTACCCAAGTGGCCCCAGGTCCAGCACTGGCAGAAGCCTGCATTGGTTCACAGCTTGGCCTTGCCTAGAGCACCTCCAAGCCCAGTACAAGAAGCAGCCATCTGCAGATCACTTTGTAGCTTATACTTGGCGGCCGTGAGCCAAACACAGGCAGTGGCTGACCTGGGCCTACACCTCTCTGGAGGCCCAGAGCCAGTGAACCCATTAGACAGCTTCAGAATACATCAAAGCACCATCACCCAACCACCTCCACAAGCAACACACTCAAGAGGTGGACTCAGTGGGTACCAGAGCCCTGGTAAAGTAAGTCCTGCTGTGTGGCCCTGCACAGCTGATTCTCCAAAGTGATTGGAGGTTGGTGGTCAGTGGTCACAGCCAGTCCTTGCAGGTGATCAGTCTGGGTAAATCTCTCCCATTGATGTGCCAACAGCAATCAAGACTCAATTACAACAGAAGGATGTACAGCCCACACAGGGGTGTACCTCAAGTGCCCAGGCTAGATGATCAGGGAGGCTGTGCCACTGGACCCTACAGTACATCTCCTACATTAGGCCATGCTACCAAGCCTAGGAGACATAGCAGCTCTACCTAATACATAGAAACAAACACAGGCAAGTGGCCAAATGAGGAGACAAAGAGCATAGCCCAAACGGAAGAACAGAACAAAACTCCAGAAAAAGAACTAAACAAAATGTTGACAGTGATCATATCCCAAATATACCAAGTGGATATGGAAAAATTTATTCACATAATGAGACTTTCTGAAGAGAGCAGGATTGGCTCCTAATCTGGTCTGAAAGTGGCTTGAAAAAACAGGCAAAGGAGACTGACTTAGGGTTTTTCTGGTGGTTAGGGAGTGGGGTTGCCATATCCTGGCTGTGCTTATGTGGTTTGAATTTGCACCCAAAGTAGAGAATATTTGGACTTTTCTATCTGCATGCTCACATGTGAGGCAAGGGTTACAGAAAGAATGGAGGACTTGAAAGCTATCAGTAGTCAAACATAATGATTGAAATCAAATGTAATCTACCTTCCTAACCACTTTGGATACATAATTTCAAAAAAATCTTCCCCCCCAGATTAAAAATGGTGGCAAAGTAAGAGGATGTTACACTGACATACTCCCAGGAACAAACTGAAATTACAACTAACATACATACATACATACATACATACATACATAAATACATAAATAAATAAATATCCTGATTAATCAACTGAAGACGAGCTGGAGAGAACCCTGATAACCAAGGATAGAAAGTGGAGACAGCATAGAGATAGGCAGGAAGCGGGGAGGTGGGAAAGGGATGACTGGGCTCCCACAGACAGCAACTGAAGTTCCAGAGACTATCTCAGCTGTGGGGGGTTGCCACTGAGAATTCTGGGGGTATAAACCCCAAGCTGGGCACCCCAACAGAGGGCACCATAATTGAGAAAGGTGCCCACATAACATCTGGCTGTGAAAAGCAGCAGGGTTGCTGTCCGCCAGGGTGAGACGGCTAGAAATGCAGGCACCCTCTTAAAGGGCCAATGCACAAACTTTCATGTGCAGCCACTCACCTTAGACTCTGGCAGAGGGAGGGCTGAGTGTACTGGAGCTGTGTGAGCAGAAGCCAGGGTTGGGGGCTCTGGGATTAGAGCTTGGAAGGCAGACACCCCAGTTCCCTAGGCTACAGAGGTCATCTTTCTCACACAGATCTTTGCTATCCAGATGGTTTATGTCTGGGGTAAGGTAGTTGCCCCAACCTGTGGAGTTTCTGAGGCCCACCAAGAGACTAAGAATAACAATCAGCCTCCAGGCAGAAGCAATTGCCCTACTTTGTTGGAAAACCTCTAACCCCACCTGTGGACAATTGCCTGAGGCTACACAAGACTGAATCCAATCAGTCTGCAGGCAGAGGCAGGTCTCTGGAGGCTTTGAGTCTTTGCCTTATCTAATTAGTCAGAAACAGCATTTGACACTGTCCTGCATGTTTAGCAGATCTACCTAATACATAGTCACAAACCCAAACAGGCAGCCAAAATGGGTAAACAAAAACAAATCAAAACAAAAGAACAAGCCCCAAACTAAAGAACAAGATAATCCTCCAGAAGAACAGCTAAATGAAATAAAAATAAAAAATTTATCAGACATAGAGTTCAGAATAATGATGGTAAAGATGCTCAACAGCATAAGAAAAGATATATAGTAACTATGAAGAATGACATAGCACTAATAAAGAACACAGTGGACATAATATACAGCAGATTAGGGGAAGCCAAGGATCAGATAAGTGAATTAGAAGATAGGGTAGAAAAAAATCAGTTAATCAAATCAGAGGAAAAAAAGAAAAAACAATTAAAAAACAGGAGAACAGTTTAAGGGAGCTATGGGACAATATGTCTCCCAATTTTTCCCCCATTAACCCCTTCTAGCCCATCCCCTTCCCCTGCCCCAGGCCTTCACCACCCTATTGTCTGTATCACATGGGTTATGCATAAATGCATAAAAGTTCTTTGGTTCATCTCTTCTGACCCACACACCCAGCTCCACTTTACCTCTGAGATTCCAGTCTGTTCCATGCTTCTATGTCTCTGGATCTATTTTGTTCAACAGATTATTTTGTACATTAGATTCCACATATGAGTGAGATCATGTTATACTTGTCTTTCTCTGACTGGCTGATTTTGCTTAGCATAATACTCTCCAGGTCCCTTCGTGCTGTCTTAAAGGTTAAGAGATCATTCTTTTTACTGCTGCATAGTGTTCCATGGTGTAAATGTACAACAGCTTTTTTTATCCACTCATCTACTGATGGGAACTTGGGCTGCTTCCAAATTTTAGTCATTGTAAATTGTGCTGCTATGAACATAGGGATGCATACATTCTTTCTGATTGGTGTTTCCAGTCTTTTAGGATATATTCCTAGAAGTAGGATCACTGGGTCAAACAGAAGTTTCATATTTAATTTTTGGAGGAAACTCCATACCGTTTTTCATAATGGCTGCACCAGCCTGCATTCCCACCAGCAGTGTACTAGGGTTCTCTTCTCCACATCCTTGCCAGCACTTGTCATTTATTGATGGTAGCCATTCTGACAGGTGTGAGGTAATACCTTATTGTCATTTTAATTTGCATCTCTCTGATGATCAATGACTTTGAGCATTTTTTCATATGTCTCTTGGCCATCTGTATGTCCACTTTGGAGAAGTGTCTAGAGATCCTTGTCCCATTTTTTAATTGGATGGTTTGTCTTCATTTTAAGTTGTATGAGTTCTAATATATTTTGGATATTAACCCTTTATCAGATGTATCATTGCCAAGTACGTTCTCCCATACAGTTGGCTCCCTTTACATTTTGCTGATTTTTTTTTTTTTGCTGTACAGAAGCTTTTTTATTTTAATGTAGTCCTATTGTTTATTTTCTCCTTAATTTCTTTGCCCTAGGGACAGTGGTCGGCAAACTCATTAGTCAACAGAGCCAAATATCAACAGTACAACGATTGAAATTTCTTTTGAGAGCCAAATTTTTTAAACTTAAACTATATAGGCAGGTACATTGTTATTAACTTAATTAGGGTACTCCTAAGGCTTAGGAAGAGCCACACTAAAGGGGCCAAAGAGC
>NW_005361459.1:992576-997050 GCF_000412655.1 Myotis brandtii | reverse complement strand
GGTCCTCAAACTTTTTAAACAGGGGGCCAGTTCACTGTCCCTCAGACCGTTGGAGGGCCGGACTATAGTTTGAAAAAAAACTATGAACAAATTCCTATGCACACTGCACATATCTTATTTTGAAGTAAAAAAACAAAACGGGAACAAATACAATATTTGTATTTGCATGTGGCCCGCGGGCCATAGTTTGAGGACCCCTGCTCTAGACAGTGGTCGGCAAACTCATTAGTCAACAGAGCCAAATATCAATAGTACTTCTTCAAAATAGACTTGCCCAGGCTGAAAACCGCCTTCTGCGCATGGGCCACGAAGTTTCAATCGCACTGTATGTGCATGACCACACGTGGTATTTTGTGGAAGAGCCACACTCAAGGGGCCAGAGCCGAGGTTTACCAACCACAGCCCTAGGAGATATATCTGTAAACATATTGCTATGAGAGATGTCTGAGATTTTGTTGCCTATGTTTCTTCTAGAATTTTTATACTTTTATGTCTTACATGTAAGTTTTTTATCCATTTTAAATTTATTCTTGTGTATGGTGTAAGTTGGTGGTCTAGTTTCATTTTTTTGCATGTATCTGTCTAATTTTCCCAACGCTATTTATTGAAGAGACTGTCTTGACCCCATTGTATGCTCTTGCCTTCTTTGTCAAATATTAATTGAGTGTAATGGCTTGGGTCGATTTCTGAGGTCTTTGTTCTATTCCATTGATATATATGACTGTAATGTTGCCAGTATCAGGCTGTTTTGATTACTGTGGATGTTGTGGACGTGCTGACTGAACATGACAAAATACAACAAGATAAAACACGACACAGGTGACACAAAGCAAGAATGTACACAAGACCCCTATAACACCATAACAAATGTGACCGCCAGAGAAGAGAGAATTAGAAAAGAGATAAGAGAGCAAGAATGATAGAAAAAAAAGAAAGACAAAATATGGGGAGAAAAAACAATTAAACAAACAAACAAATAAAAAAAGCATAAACAAAAAACAACAACAAGAAAAAGGGGGGACTGAATATGTAGATGCAGAGCTTAAACAGAGAAAATAAGAATAAAGAGTTAGAGGAATAGGGGAAGGAAAACAGTTTAGAATAAAGGAGGGAGAGGAGAAATGCAAAGACAAGAAGAAAAAGTTTTGAAAAGACAAATAGAGGAGAAAGCAGATAGACTTAAATTGAGGAAGAAAAAAAAGATAAGTCAGCAGAAAAAGAAAAAAGAGAAAAAAATTGGGTAGTGAGAAAAAGAAAAGAGAAAGGGAAGTTAGGGGAAGGGAAACAGAAAATTAGGTATATGAACAAAACCACAGAGACTAGAATAATATCTAATCAATAAAGCAGATAAAGAATATAACTTTAAAAGGGGGAAAAAAGAAAGAAAAGAGGAAAACTAAAAAGGAGAAAAATGGGAGAGGAAAAAGAGAAGAGAGGAAAAAAAGAGGTGGGGGAAAAAAGTTCAGTGGCGTTTTGTTTCAGCTGAGTTTAATGCACCCCTGGGAGCTTCTTTAGGACTCCACTCTTCTGTCTGCCAATTTTGATCTTCCTGTTAGGTTCTTAGGTGCTAACCACTGTCCTGCACTGTCTTTTAGTTTTTAACAACCTGCTTGAAGCTCCAGGCGATCCACTGATTCACCACTTGTGTCTGTCTCCACAGCCTGTGGCTGCAGGCAGGAGGGGTCAATCTGCCCTCTAAAGTAGGTTTAGCCGCATGGGTCCCAGGGCTGGTTTAGCAAAGTTCCCCTGGCTCCCAGCTTTTGCCTCTGCCCGCCTTTGCCTGTCCACCAGCTGTCAATCTTACTAGCTCAAAAGTCTATTTCTGACAGGGCTTTAGGTGCGGGAGGTGCTGTTTAGCTTTCAGGGAATATGGTAGGTGTGTTTTCCAGCCCCCAGAGTACTCCTTTGCTAGTGTTCCAAGATATTACTCTACCTTTGTCTGGACAGAGATCCTTTATGGAGACCAATGGGGTCGGCTGGGGAACTGGAGTTTTTATCATCCCGGTTCCCAGAATAGCGGAGCGGATGGCCCTCCTCCAATCCAGTCACCGAGGGCTTCTTGAGACTTTTGCGGCCCATAAGCTTGGCCTCTGCCTTGGTTTCCTCTGTAAAGCTCAACATGCAGGGTGTGGCAGGCTGTATCACCTAGGGTGGGGTTTTGTTCCTTGCCTGCCCTCTGGCTTTCTGGGGTAGCTAGCTCCTCTCTGGAGAAATGGCTATTTTGGTTTGGAAGAGTATGAATGTCCCAGTGCAGGACTTCCGGCTACTGCTTTTCCACGTCTCCCTTCCCTGCTTCCCTCCCCCACCTCTCCTCAGGCACCTCAAGTCCTCAGGCACCTCAAGGCGCCTCCCTCCCTGTACCAAAGCCTCAGGTAAGTGGTTGCAACTGAAAACTCCTGTGCCCTGGGTTTAGAGATATAATAAAAGCAACAACGAAACTGGCTTTTTTCTCTCCCTCTGGTGCTGCATCGCTTTTCCCTGTGGCGGTGCCGTCTTTTGCAGCTGGGTTATCAGGTCCGGACTCCCCAGCAGCCAGCAACCCTGTGGCTTTTCCTTTTCGCAGTTGGATGTTATGCCTGCCGCTGCAGGTAGCGGGTCTGGTGCTCAGCCTGGGCTAGGCTTCTATTTTTCTGAAAGAACAGATTCTCCCATAGTGTAGTGCGCTCTCTCTCTCTCTCTCTCTCTCTCTCTCTCTCTCTGCTCCCCTCCCATCCCTAGGGGTTGGGTCCACTCCTCTTTCGACCTCGCCCTTCCTACCAGTCTCCAGGTGTTTTCTGTTCTTCCTTGCTGTAAGTCACCTCTGCAGCTGGGCCTCAGTAGGTAATTGCTGGTGAATGTTCTCCAATTTAGTTGTATTTCCTTGGGACGAGGTGCAAAACAGGTGTGCTTATTCGGCCGCCATTTTCTCTCTTCTCTCTTTATGTCTTCTTTCATTTCTTTTATCAAAGTCTTATAGACTTCAGTATATAGGTATTTCATCTCCTGAGTTCAATTTATTTTTATGTATTTTATTATTTTTGATGATATTATAAATGGGGTTGTTTCTAAAACACTTTTTGGATCGTGTGTTGTTAGTGTATAGAAATGCAACTGTTTTTGTATATTATTTTTGTATCCTGAAACTTTACTGAATTTGTTTATTAGTTCTAACAATTTTTTTAAATTTAAATATATTTTCATTGATTTTTTTTTTTAGAGAGAGAAAGGAAGGGAGAGGGCTAGAGAGATAGAAATATCAATGAGAGAGAAACATCATAGATCAGCAGCCTCCTGCACATTCCTCATAGGGGTTGGAGCCCACAACCTGGGCATGTGCCCTGACAGGGAATCAAACAAGGGGCCTCCTGGTTCTTGGGTTGATGCTCAACCGCTGAGCCATCCTGGCCGGGCTCTAACAGTTCTTTGGATGGAGTTTTTATGGTTTTCTATATATAAGATCATGTCATCTACAGAGACAAATTCTTTGTTTCAAATTTGGATGCTCTTTATTTATTTTTATTGCCTGACTACTTTGGCTAGGACTTCCAGTATTATGTTGAATAAAAGTAGTGAGAGTGAGCACCCCATTTTATTCCCTATCTTAGAGGTAGAGCTTTCAGCTTTTTACCATTGTCAGGAGAATGGATTTTAAAAATGTGGTGGTGGTGGTGGTGTGTGTGTGTGTGTGTGTGTGATGTGGAATATTATTCAACCATAAAAAGAAGAAAATCTTGCAATTTGTGACAATATGGATGAACCTGGAGGACATTATGCTTAGTGAAATAAGTCAGAAACAGAAAGGCCAATGTTGTATGATCTCACTTATATATGGAATTTAAAAAAGTCATATTCATAGAACCAGAGAGTAGAGTAGTGGTTGCCAGGGAAGGGAAGGTGGGAAAATGGGTAGATATTGGTCAAAGGGTAAAAACTTTCAGTTATAAGATGAGTAAGTTCTGGGGATCTAATGCATAGGGTGGTGTTTATAGTTAACTAGAGGCCCGATGCACAAAATTTGTGCAAGTGTAGGCCTTCCTTCACATAGCTGCTGGCACTGGCTTCCCTCTGGCACCCGGGACCCGGGCTTCCCTCTGGCCGCCGGCAGGCACCCGGGACCTGGACTTCCCTCGCAGCCCTGGCTTTGTCCAGAAGGACGTCTGGTCTAATTAGCATATTATGCTTTTATTATTACAGATAATACTGTATTGTATATTTGAAATTTGCTAAGGCAAAACATCTTAATTGTTCTCACCAATATAAAAAATATAGCTTTCTAATCAAATAAAAGAGAAACATGCAGCCCTGACCGGTTTGGCTCAGTGGATAGAGCGCCGGCCTGCGGACTCAGGGATCCCGGGTTCGATTCCGGCCATGGGCATGTACCTTGGTTGCAGGCACATACCCAGTGGGGAGTGTTCAGGAGGCAGCTGATTGATATTTCTCTCTCATTGATGTTTCTAACTCTCTATCCCTCTCCCTTCCTCTCTGTGAAAAA
>NW_005361459.1:992119-992497 GCF_000412655.1 Myotis brandtii | reverse complement strand
GCTGAAAGTGTTACAAAGTTTCAAACTGCCAGCTCAGAGGCCGGCAGCGCAGGCGGGGAACGTTGGCTTCCTCCTTCAATGAAGGAAGCAAGCCTCATGTTCGCTTTAAGCTGCCTGGCTGCCGGCCGCCATCTTGGCTGTCAGTTAATTTGCATATCTCCCTGATTAGCCAATGGGAAGGGTAGCGGTCGTACGCCAATTACCATGTTTCTCTTTTATTAGTGTAGATAATACTGTATTGTATATTTGAAATTTGCTAAGGCAAAACATCTTAATTGTTCTCACCAATATAAAAAATATAGCTTTCTAATCAAATAAAAGAGAAACATGCAGCCCTGACCGGTTTGGCTCAGTGGATAGAGCGCCGGCCTGCGGACT
>NW_005361459.1:990027-991038 GCF_000412655.1 Myotis brandtii | reverse complement strand
TGGTGGGAGCCTCTCCCGCCTCCTCAGCAGCGCTAAGGATGTCCAACTGCAGCTTAGGCCTGGTTCCTGCTGGCAAGTGGACATCCCCCAGAGGGCTCCTGGGCTGCCAGAGGGATGTCTGACTGCCAGCTTAGGCCCGATCCCCCGTGGAGCGGGCCTAAGCCAGCAGGTGGACATCCCCTGAGGGTTCCCAGACTGCGAGAGGGCACAGGCCAGGCTGAGGGACCCCCCCCTGAGTGCACAAATTTTTGTGGACTGGGCCTCTAGTTCTATATAATAAAAGGCTAATATACAAATCGACCTAGCAGTGGAACAACCAGTTGCTATGAAGCATACTGACCACCAGGGGGCAGATGCTCAATGCAGGAGCTGCCCCCTGGTCAGTGAGGCTCAGCCAGAAGCCAGGCTCATGGCCGGTGGTCACAGCGGTGGTGGCGGGAACCTCTCCTGCCTCCGCAGCAGCACTAAGGACCCCTCGGGGGATGTCCGCCTGCCGGCTTAGGTCCACTCCCCTAAGCCAGCAGGTGGACATCCCCTGAGGGGTCCCAGAGTGCAAGAGGGCGCTGGCCGGGCTGAGGGACTCCCCTCCCCCCACCCCCCACAGTGCATGAATGTCATGCACTGGGCCTCTTGTAAAGGTTATATAAATTTGGTTGTGGTAATCATTTCACATGCATGCATATATTAAATCATCATGTTGTATACATTTAAAATAGTTATGTTGTACAACTTAAATATATAATATTTTATTTGTCAATCATAATTCAATAAAACTGGGAAAAAATAAGAAATCTCAGAAATGTGTTCATCCTCCTTATATTTTTATTCTATGGTTTAATATTGTTTTATTTTGAATATACTAGAGGCCCGGTGCACAAAAATTTGTGCACTCAGGGGGGAGGGGAGAGGGGGTCTCTCAGCTCGGCCTGTGCCCTCTCGCAGTCTGGGACCGCTCGGGAGATAATGACCTGCTGGCTTAGGCCTGCTCCTGGGTGGCAGAGGGCAGGCCCA
>NW_005361459.1:985469-988689 GCF_000412655.1 Myotis brandtii | reverse complement strand
CTGGCTGCCGGCCGCCATCTTGGTTGGCAGTTAATTTGCATATCTCACTGATTAGCCAATGGGAAGGGTAGCGGCCGTGCGGCTAATTACCATGTTTCTCTTTTATTAGATAGGATATGGTTGGGAAAGCATCATCAATCTTTAGGGCTACTAATGTTCTTATCCATATTATCTCATACTTGGTTCTTTCCCTTTATAGTCAAATATCTCCATTAGGCATTTATACTCACAAAACCATCCTCCTAATATTTTTTCCTCTTTTTAGTCTCTCTTTGAACTTATGACAGCGGTTCTCAAACATTTTGGTCTAAGAAACCTTTTATATCCTTAAAAATTATTGAAAAGATTTACTTATGTTGGTTATATTTTTGGTATTTGTTGTAATAGAGAATGAAATTTGAGAAAATTTAAAGTGTTTATTGATTAATTAATTTAAAATATCATTAATAAGCTGATTTTATTTTTATATAGTTTGCATTTTTAATGACAATAACTTTATTTCCCACTGTACACTTTTGCATTCTGAAAATACATAGTACACTGTCCAGGATAGATTATGCATTTAGGAAATGTTTTCTGAATAAATGTATACCAATTTTTAAAAATTGGCAATATATATACACATGGTTGCTAACAATATTCACATAGTTGCAAATTTCACTTTTAGTAGAATTTTCTTTGGGAATAATTTGTGTATTGCTAATTAAGTGATACCTCAATTAGTAATTCATCTATTACAAAACTCTTTTAATGAAGATTAGCCTTTGGTTACCCTTGGCATAGCAAGGATTGGAAAGAATTTAGGGCTCTTTTGCACTATAAAGAATCAGTGGCTTAGTTTAATGTTTTATTTTTATTTTTATTTTTTTCTTAGTTTAATGTTTAGGTGTCATAAGTAGGCCAGGGTTGGGCCCTAAGAAATGCTAGGGTTACTCATTATGAGAGGAAGTGCTATGGCCAATTGTGGCCTCAGGGAAGCAAGTAGGAGTGCAATATGAAAGCTCAGTAGAGTCCTCATAACTAGAATAAAGCTAAGATTCCAATAATAGATTAAAAATTCTAGAATACATGCCGAAACCGGTTTGGCTCAGTGGATAGAGCGTCGGCCTGCAGACTGAAGGGTCCCAGGTTCGATTCCGGTCAAGGGCATGTACCTGGGTTGCGGGCACATCCCCAGTAGGAGATGTGCAGGAGGCAGCTGATAGATGTTTCTCTCTCATCGATGTTTCTAACTATCTATCTCTCTCCCTTCCTCTCTGTAAAAAATCAATAAAATATATTAAAAAAATTCTAGAATACATACTTTTAAATAATGAAAGTATATCTTTATTAATATATTTTTGAAACCATAAATAGCAATGATTTCTGAAACTTACTGGAAGATTATTATATACTAGAGGCCCAGTGCATGAAATTCGTGCACAGGTAGAGTCCCTATGAGCTGCTGGCTGCTGGCTGGGGCCTCCCTTCGTTCTGCACCCTCTCCTGGTGGTCAGGACACGTCATAGCAATCTATCAAACTCCTGGTCAGTCCAACTTCTGAGGGGACACTTTGCATATTAGGCTTTTATATATACAGATTTCTTTTATTTATTCCACATATTAATGAAGTATCTACTCTGTTTTAATCACTGTTATAGGCATTGGGAAAATGATGGTGAACTCAAGATATATAGGATCCTTGTTCTCATGTAAGTTACATTCCAGTTGGGTGAAAACATTAACAAAAAGTGCTGTGAAAAAAATAAAGCAGAATCATGGGGTAGGAGAAGACTACTTTAGGGATGGTCATCAAATGCTTCTTTGAGGAAGTGACATTTGCACTGAGACTTGCATGATATGAAGGGGGAGCTATTAGGAGGAAGAGTGTCCCAAACCCTAAGATGGGAATATATTTAAAGTATTCAAAAGACAGGAAGAAGGCCATGTTCTCACTGAAAACTATTTACTTCATTTTATGATGAGATTATAATAATTCAAGGAGGCAAATGTTGAAAATATGCTGGTGTTGTGCATTTAATTTTTCTTTTTAAAGTATTTTATTTATTTTTTAAATTAAATTTATTGGTCAACATGAACATAGAAGTTTCAGGTGTGGGTTTCTATGTTATAAGATCTGTATAGTGCACCATGTGCTCACTACCCAAAATCAAATCTGTCACCATACATTAGTGCCCCCCTTCCCTCTGGCAACCACCACACTGCTGTTTGTCTTCATAAGTTTCAGTTTTCTATCCCACAAATGAGTGAAATCATATGGTTCTTAGCTTTTTCTGACTGACTTATTTCACTTAGCATAATGTCCTCAGGTCCATTAATGTTGTTGCAAATGGCGCTATTTCATCCTTTCTTATGGCCAAGTAGTATTACATTGTGTATATGTACTTCTTTATCAAGTCCTCTATTGCAGGACACTTTGATTGTTTCCATGTCTTGGCCACTGTGAATATTGCTGCAATGAACATAGGGGTGCATAAATATTTGCAAATACATGATTTTGAGGTTTTTGGGTATATACCCAGGAGAGGGATGGCTGGGTCATATGGTAGCTCTCTTCTGAAATTTTTGAGGAATCACCAGACTGCTTTCCATAGTCGTTGTACCAGTCTATATTCCCACCAGCAGTGAATGAGGGTTCCCTTTTTTCCACAACCTCTTCAACACTTTTTATTGCGTGTCTTGTTGATAATGGCCACTGTAACAGGTGTGAAGTGGTATTGTTGTTTTGATTTGCATTTCCCTAACTGCCATTGAGGTGAACATCTTTTCTTATATCTGCTGACTGTTGGTATGTCTTCTTGGGAGAGGTGTATTTTCAGGTCCTATGTCCACTTTTTAAATTTTATTTTTTTATTTTTCATTTACACTTAACATATAATATTATATTCGTTTCAGGTGTACAACCCAGTGATTAGACATTTATATAACTTACAAAATGATCATCCCAATCAATCTAGTACCCATCTGACACCGTACATACTTATTTCAATACTAGAGGCCCAGTGCATGAAATTTTTGCACTGGTAGGGTCCCTTAGCCGCTGCTGGCTGCTGGCCAGCCAGAGCCTCCCTTTCCGCAGTTGGCCGGCTGGCCCACCTTCTGTTTGAACTCCCGTTCGAGGGGACAATTTGCATAGTAGGCTTTCATTATATAGGATTATTGACTATTTTCCCTATGGTGAACTTTCCATCCCCATGACTATTTTGTAACTACTAATTTG
>NW_005361459.1:982049-983975 GCF_000412655.1 Myotis brandtii | reverse complement strand
GGGTTTGGAGGTGCCCAGATGAGGCCCAGCTGTGAAGCAATGCAAGCTGCTGTGGGGCCTTGGGCCTTCTTTTGGAAGTTCTGGGTCTCTCTGACCCAGCTGCAGTTTGTTAGGTAATTTTCAGATTGCAAAGGGCCAGGCCTTTCATATGCAAAAGCCTCTGTGCACAGCTTGGGTGGGGCGGGTTCTCAGGGGATCAACATGGCGGAGCAAACAGCTATGGCTGATCCTCAGTCCTGCCCTAAGAGGCCCCGGGTCTCAGTGTCCCATGGTAATCGCTGCAAGCACCTCTGAGAGAAAGCCGCCCTCGAGTTTCGACCGATGTCAGACAGTTCAATTTCTCCCCGTATGAGTCTGGTTCCCAGAGACTCGCCCGGAACTGGAGTTCAGAGCAGTCGGGAGCTTGAGACTCCCTCCCGATTGAAAAGACAACCGCGTCCTCAGTTGCCAGCCCTTTCCTCTCGCGCCTCCGTACCTCTGCACTTTACTTCCGCATCTCCTCTGAGTCTCAGTGTGCTTTTCTCTTTCCTTCTAGTTGTAGAATTTCGACTTAGCCAGCCTTCCTGTGGTTCTGGATGATGTCCATTTTGTCTTTTAGTTGTATTTTTGAAGTGGTTGTGCGAGGCAGCAATTTCCGGTGTTTACCTATGCCACCATCTTGGTTTCTCATAGTTTGTCTCTGTCCACTTTTTGATTGGCTTGTTTGTTTGCTTGGTGCTGTGTGAATATTTCTCTCTTTTCCACATCCAGCTCAGCTAGAGAGGGTCCAGTTCCTAAGTAGGGGCGGCTGGGGATTGAGAAAATGATAGAGACAGACACAAAGGTGGAAGGAAAATGCTGGGGCCGAGCGGGACCACTGTCCTCTGATGGAGACACAGGGACAGGGTCCCAGAGTCCATACAGTGTGTTTATTTTATACAGGAAAAAACAGGAAGTTTTACTAAAAGTCAAGACAAAGGAGATTATGCACATTCTTGGTGGGCCCGAGTAGTATTCATTCCTGGTGCTTGGCTGGATTTAAATAACAAAACCCACCCCCTGGCACCTGGGCTGAAGGTTAAGCTGAAAATATGCCTGCCTTTTGACAAAGGGTGTTTCCAGGACGTGGCTTTGCCAATGCCACTGGATTCAGCTGACAATAATTAAAGAAAATGCCCATGTGCCTTCTCAGGCGCTCTCTACAGTGCTGAGGTTTTTTGTTTTGTTTTGGTGCTGAGTTTTATAAGTTCTTTATATATTTTGGAAATTAAATCTTTGTCAGAGCTACTGTTTGCAAATATCATCTCCCATCTGGTTGGCTGCCTCTTTGTTTTGTTGTTAGTTTCTTTTGCTGTACAGAATGTTTTACTTTGATATAGTCATTTATTTTTGCCTTTACTTCCCTTGCCTTTGGGGTCAAGTTCACAAAATGTTCTCTATGTCCAAGGTCCATAAGTTTGGTACCTATACATACTTCTATATAACTTATTGTTTAGGGTCTTATATTTAGATTTTTGATCCATTTTGAATTAATTTTTGTACATGGGGACAAAGTGTAATTCAATTTCATTCATTTGCATGTGGCTTTCCAGTTTTCCCAGCACCATTTTTTGAAGAGACTATCTTCACTCCATTGTGTGTTTCTGGCTCATTTGTCAAAAATTATCTGTCCATATACATGTGGTTTTATAGCTGGGCTCTCTATTCTGTTCCATTGATCTGTGTGTCTGTTTCTCTGCCAACACCAAGCTGTTTTGATTATCATAGCTTTGTAATATAATGTGAAGTCAGGTAGCATGATACCTCGTTCTTTCTTCTCAGGATTGCCTTGGCTATTTTGGGTCTTTTGTGGTTCCATAAAAATCTGATTATTTATCATTCTATTTCTTTAAAAAATGTCATTGAGATTTTTAAAAATTTAAGTTCTTCATTATTTAATGACCCCCG
>NW_005361459.1:976256-981984 GCF_000412655.1 Myotis brandtii | reverse complement strand
TGACTCTGGTTCTGTTTTTGTTCATCAGTTTATGTTGTTCATTATATTCCACAAATGAGTGAAATCATGTGATACTTATCTTTCTCTGACTGGCTTTTTCCACTTAGCATAATACTGTCTAGGTCCATCAATGCTGTTGCAAATCGTAAGAGTTCTTTCTTTTTTATAGGTATATAGTATTCCATTGTGTAGATGTACCACAGGTTTCTAATCCACTCATCTGCTGATAGGCACTTAAGCTGTTTCCAAATCTTAGCTACTGTAAATTGTGCTGCTATGAACATAGGGATGCATATATCCTTTCTGATTGATGTTTCTGTTTTCTTGGTATATATTCCTAGGAGTGGGATTACTGGGTCAAATGGCAGTTCCATTTTTAATTTTTTGAGGAAACTCCATACTGTTCTCCACAGTGGCTGCACCAGTCTGCATTCCCACCAGCAGTGCAGAGGGTTCCTTTTTCTCTGCATCTTTGTCAGCGCTTGTCATTTGTTGATTTGTTAATGATAGCCATTCTGACAGGTGTGAGATGGTACCTCATTGTTGTTTTGAGTTGCATCTCTCAGATGATTAGCGACCTTGAGCTCTTTTTCATATGTCTATATGTCTGTTCCTGTGCCAGTACCAGGCAGTTTTGAGAACAGTGGCTTTGTAATACAGCTTGATATCTGGTATTGAGATCCCTCCTACTTTGTACTTCTTTCTCAGGATTGCTGCAGCTATCCGGGTCTTTTTTTATTCCAGATGAATTTTTGGAGAGTTCAGTCTAGGTATGTGAAATATGCTGTTGGTATTTTAATGGGGAGTGCATTGAATCTATAGATTGCTTTGGATAGTATGGACATTTTAATGATGTTGATTCTACCAATCTATGAACACAGTATGTTCTTCCATTTGTTTATGTCTTCCTCTATCTCTTTTATCAATGTCCTATAGTTTTCTGAGTACAGGTCTTTTAACTCCTTAGTTAAGTTTATTCCTAGGTATCTTGATTTTTTTGTTGCAATGGTAAGTGGGATTGTTTTTTAATCTTTCTGTAAGTTCACTATTGGTGTATAAAAATGCCATAGATTTCTTGGCGTTAATTTTTATCCTGCTACATTGTCAAATTCATTTATTAAGTCTAATAATTTTTTGATGGAGTCTTCAGCATATTCTATGTACAGTATGATGTCATCTGCAAATAATGACAGTTTTGCGCCTTCTTTTCCAATTTTGATAACTTTTATTTCTTCTTCTTGTCTAATTGCTATGGCTAGCATTTCCAGTACTATGTCGAACAGAGTGGTGAAAGCATCCCTGTCTCATTCCTGTTCTTAGTTGAAATGGTTTTAGTTTTAGCCCATTGAGTGTGATGTTGGCTGTAGGTTTGTCATATAAGGCTTGTATTATGTTGAGGTATGATTCCTCTATTCCCACTTTGCTGAGGGTTTTTATCAAGAAAGGGTGTTGGATTTTGTCAAATGCTTTTTCTGGATCAATTGATATGACTATGTGATTTTCATATCTCAATTTGTTTATGTGATGTATCACGTTTAGTGATTTGCGGATATTGAACCATTCTTGCATCCCCGGCATAAATCCTACTTGGACATGGTGTATGATATTTCTGATGTAGTGCTGAATCTGATTTGCTAGAATTTTGTTGAGGATTTTGGCATCTGTGTTCATGAGGGATTTTCTTTCTTTGTGTTGCCTTTATGTGCTTTTCATATTAGGGTAATGTTGGCTTCATAGAATTAGCTTGGAAGTCTTGCTTCCTCTTCAATTTTTTGGAATAGTCTGAGAAGGATAGGTTTTAGTTCTTTGAATGTTTGATAAAACTCACCTGTAATGCCATCTTTCCCTGGGGTTTTGTTTGCTGAAATCTTTTTGATGACTGCTTCAATTTCCTCCATAGTTATTAGCCTATTGAGATTTTTAGAATCTTCCTGATTGAGTTTTAGAAGATTGCATTTTTCTAGGAATATATCCATTTCCTCTAGGTTGTCTAGTTTGTTGGAATAGAGTTGTTCATAGTATTTTTAAAGATATATTTTTTATTGATTTCAGAGAGGAAGGAAGTGAGATAGAAACATCAATGACGAGAGAGAATCATTGATTGGCTGCCTCCTACACATCCCCTACTGGGGGCTGGGGAGGATCAACCCTGCAATCTGGGTGTGTGCCCTTGGCTGGAATCAAACCTGGCACCCTTTAGTCCGCAGGCTGATGCTCTATCCACTGAGCTAAACTGGCTAGGGTTGTTCATAGTATTTTTTAGAAATCCTTTGTATTTCTGTGGGGTCTGTTATTTTGTCTCTTTCATTTCTGATTTTGTTTATTTGTGTCCTCTCTCTTTGCTTCTTGATGAGCCTGGCTAGGGGTTCATCAATATTATTTATCCTTTCAAAGAACCAGCTCTTGGTTTCCATTGATCTTGTGTATTGTTTTTTTTCTATGTCATTTATTTCTGATCTGATCTTTATTATCTCCTTCCGTCTGCTCGCTCTAAGCTTTTCTTGTTGCTCTCTTTCTAATTCTTTAAGTTGTAGCATTAGATAATTTATTACAAATTTTTCTTGTTTTTTTTTTTTGTTTTTTTTTTTGAGGTAGGTGTGTAGCGCTATATACTTCCCTCTCAGGACTGTTTTTACTGTGTCCTATTGATTTTGGATTGTTGTGTTTTCATTGTCTTTATTTCCAGGATGTTTTTAATTTCTTCTTTGATCTCTTTGGGAACCTAGTCATTGTTTAATAGCATGCTATTCAGCTTCCAAGTGTTTTAATTTTTTTGATTGTTTTTATTGTAGTTTATTTAAATATTATGCTATTGTGATCTGAGAAGATACTTGACATGATTTCAATTTTCTTGAATTTGGAGAGACTTTGCCTGTGACCCAATATATGGTCTATCTTTGAAAATATCCCATGTGAACTAGAGAAGAACGTATATTCCGTGGGTTTGGGGTGAAATGTTCTGAAGATGTCAATTAAGTCCATCTGATCTAGTTAGTGAGTCATTTAGGATTGCTGTTTCTTTGCTGATTTTTTGTCTAGACGATTTATCCAGTGATGTCAGTGGGGTATTAAAGTTCCCTACTATGATTGTATTGTTTTCAATCTCTCCATTGATATCTTCCAGGAGTTTTTTTAAATGTTTTTGGGTACTCCTGCATTGGGTGCATATATGTTTACCAGGGTTATATCCTCTCGTTGTATCAATCCCTTCAGTATTATGTGGCCTTCCTCCTTACCTCTTGTTATGGCCTTCACTTTGAGGTCTATTTTTTCAGGTATAAGTATTGCTACCACAGCTTTTTTTTTTTTAAATTTCCATTTGCCTGGAAGATATTTTTCCATCCCTTCACTTTCAGTCTGTGTGAGTCCCTTGTTTTAAGGTGGGTCTCTTGTAGACAGCATATGTATGGGTTATTTTTTCTTATCCATTCAGCCACTCAATGTCTTTTGATTGGATCATTTAGTCCATTTACATTTAACGTTATTATGAATAGGTACTTGTTTGTAGCCATTTTTATTTTTTGTGCCTGTGTTCCTTCTTCCCTTTTTATTTCTTCTTTTTATACCAGTCCCTTTAGCATTTCTTGCATTGCTGGCTTAGTGGTTATAAACTCCCTTAGCCTTTTTTCTGTCTGTGAAGCTCCTTATTTCCCCTTCAATTATGAATGATAGTCTTGCTGGATAGAGTATTCTTGGTCCCTTGCTTTGCATCACTTTGTAAACTTCCTTCCATTCCTTTCTGGCCTGATGTGTTTCTGTTGAGAAATAAGTTGACAATCTAGTGGGAGATCCCTTGTACATAACTTTCTCTCTCCTTTGGAAGCTTTAAGATTCTCTCTTTGTCCTGAATGTTTGGCAACGTAATTAAGATGTGTCTTGGTTTGGGTCTTTTCAGGTTCATCTGGTTTGGGACTTTCTGTGCTTGTGTTACTTTTTATTCCACACATCAGGGAAGTTTTCTGACATTATTTCTTCAAATAGGTTTTATAAGCCTTTTTCCTCTTCCTGTCGTGGCACCACCCCTATTATTTGTATGTTGCTTTGTTTCATGTTGTCCCAAAGCTCCCTTAGGTTCTCCTCCTGTCTTTTAATTTCTCTAATTGCAGTTCAGTTTGGGTGTGTTTTGCTTCCTTGTTTTTTAATTCGCTAATTCGGTCCTCTGCTTCTCCTAGTCTACTGTTGAAACTTTCTATAGTGTTTTTTTATTGCAGGTTATACCACTCTATTTCTTCTTGATTCTTACATAAGTTGTTGATTTTTTCATCCACCAGGTTTATAAACTGTATGACCCTTATTCTGAATTCTTTTTCTGACATATTGCATGCCTCTGTTTCACTTAGCTCCTCTTCTGGTGATTCTTCATTTTCTTTCCTTTGGGTGTTTATTTGTCTCCCCATTTTTGCTCTCACTGAAGGATCTAGGTGTCGAGTCATGCAGGGGCTGCTCCTTGTGTGGCAGTGGCTCCTTGTGTGGCAGTTGCTCTTTGGGTGGGGGCGGGCTGCTCACGCTGCTGCTGCTCACGTGGTCGTGGTGCCCTTGGCTAAAGTGTTGGGCCGGCCAGAGGGGAGCGTGCTTCAGAACTCACAGGAGTCTGTGGCCAGGTTGGCTGGAGTCTTGGTGACCGTGGGACCACAGCCAAGGCAGCAGGTCCCTGGCAGGGGTGACTGTAGAGTCCCGGTGGTGTCTGAGGGCACCCTGGGTGGAGGTGAGGCTGGGTTTCCAGTCACAGCAGCTCTCCCCTTCAAGAAAGTGTGGCCTCTGTGGTAGAGCCAGCCACCCAGGACTGTCTGCAATGGTAGCAGAGGCTGCCCCCAAAGGTCCCGAGGGATCTAACTGTCCCTCAATCATGTACACACACTCCCCTTTCGCTCTCTCACTCACTTACACTCTCTCCCTCACTGCCACCATCTTCCTGTATCTGCAGTTGGGTCTGCAGCAGTGATGGCAAACCTATGACATGCGTGTCAGAGGTGATACCTGAACTCATTTCTTTTTGGTTGATTTTTCTTTCTTAAATGGCATTTAAATATATAAAATAAATATCGAAAATATAAGTCTTGAGAAACCAAGATGGCTGCATAGGTAAACACCTGAAATTGCTGCCTCGCACATCCACTTCAAAAATACTACTAAAAGACAAAACAGACATCATCCAGAACCACAGGAAGGCTAGCTGAGTGGAAATTCTACAACTAGAAAGAAAGAGAAAAGCACACTGAGACTCAGAGGAGCTGCGGAAGTAAAGTGCAGAGGTACGGAGACTAGAGCGCGCACGGAGAGGGGCTGGCAACGGAGGATGCCGGTGTCTTTTGCAATCGGGAGGGAGACACAAGCTCCTGACGGCCCTGACTCCAGTTCAGGGTGAGCCTCTGGGGACCCAGACTCATACGGGAGAAACTGGACTGTCTGGCAGTGGGCGGAACTCGAGGGTGGCTTTCTCTCAGAGGTGCTTGCAGCGAATACCAGGAGACTGAGACGCGGGGCCTCTTAGGGCAGGACTAAGGATCAGCCATAGCTGTTTGCTCCACCCTGTTGATTCCCTGAGACCCCGCCCCAACCAAGCTTCTAGCAGAGGCTTTTGCATATGAATGGGCTGGCCCTTTGAGATCTAAAATTACGTAACAAACTGCAGCTGGGTCAGAAAGACCCAGAACATCCAAAAGAAGGCCCAAGGCCCCACAGCAGCTTGCATTGCTTCACAGCTGGGCCTCATCTGGGCACCTCCAAA
>NW_005361459.1:965933-975197 GCF_000412655.1 Myotis brandtii | reverse complement strand
GTAAAGATAAAAATTATGAACAACAAAGTGACAACAAATACATATCTATCAACAAGTGAATCTAAAAATCAAGTGAATAAAAAATTTGACAAACAGAATAAACTGGTGAATAGAATAGAATCAGGGGCATAGAAAGGGAGTGGACTGACAATTCTTGGGGGTAAAAGGGTGTGGGGGGTGCAGGAAGAGACTGGACAAAAATCGTACACCTATGGACGAGGACAGTGGCGGGGGGGAAGGGCAGGGGGGGGGATGGGAACTGGGTGGAGGGGAGCTATGGGGGGAAAAAGAGAAACAACTGTAATAACCTGAACAATAAAGATTTATTTTTTTAAAAAATATAAGTCTTTATTTTACTATGGTTGCAAATATCAAAAAATTTCTATATGTGACACGGCACCAGAATTAAGTTAGGGTTTTTGAAAATGCTGACACACCGAGCTCAAAAGGTTCGCCATCACTGGTCTGGAGTGTTATTGACCTGTTCATGGATGGAGTCTCTTCTCCAGGTGTCTGGTTATGTGGCTCACTCTCTACCACATTGACCAAACAGGACAAAATGCAACTCGACAAGACATGACACAAAGGGAATAAAACACGAATGTACTCATGACACTGATAACCCCAATATAAGTGACCACCAGAGAAAAGAGAATTAGGGGAGAGAAAAGAGGGCACAAATGATATCAAGGAGAGAAAAAATTGTAAGAGAGAAAAGAAAAAGAAGAAAAAGTAATAAAAAGGAAAAAAAATATATATGGGTAGAAACACCACATAACAAATAGATAAACCAAAACATGTAAATACCAAACACCCACAAATGAGGGTGGGGGCAGAATCTGTAGAGGCTGAGCTCATATATAAAAAGTAGGTTAAGGAATTGGATGAATATTGGGAGGACCTCAGTTCAGTATAGAGGAAATAGGAAGAGGATGAATGGATAAGAAGAAAGAAATAGAAAGAAGAAAAAACATTTAAAAAATATTTTATTGATTTTTACAGAGAAGAAGGGAGAGGGATAGAGAGTTAGAAACATTGTTGAGAGAGAAACATCGATCAGCTGCCTCCTGCACACTCCCTACTGGGGATGTGCCCGCAACCAAGGTACATGCCCTTGACCGGAATTGAACCTGGGACCCTTCAGTTCGCAGGCTGATGCTCTATCCACTGAACCAAACTGGTTAGGGCAAAAATTTTTTTTTAATTAATTAAAAATAGGATAAAATAAAAAAGTAAAACTAAAAATAGAAAAAATAGAAATAGAATGATGAAAAATAATGCAAGAAGAAATAAAAGTAAAGAAACAAATGAAAAAAGGAAATACAGGCCCGGCAAGATGGCGCCGTCTGCATTGCTGCGGCCCTTCTCCCGGCTGCTGGCCCCGGAGTACAGAATACTTTCCAAGAATTCAAGGGGGGAAGAGGTAGAGAGAAGGGCAGTAAGTTGAAGATATGCAAACTAGAAGGGAGACTTTTTTTAAATATAGGGGACACCTGAGGGGTAGTGAAAATAGAAATAAAAGAAAGAAACCAAATATTTTTTATGGGAAAAATAAAATGATAAAGTAGCTATGGATATTCTATTCATACATCTCCTGATACTGTTTCATTGATAAACCTTTTTGCAAAAAATATATTTTATTGATTTTTTACAGAGAGGAAGGGAGAGAGAGAGAGAGTTAGAAACATTGTTGAGAGAGAAACATCGATCAGCTGCCTCCTGCACACTCCCTACTGGGGATGTGCCCGCAACCAAGGTACATGCCCTTGACCGGAATTGAACCTGGGACCCTTCAGTTCGCAGGCTGATGCTCTATCCACTGAACCAAACTGGTTAGGGCAAAAATTTTTTTTTAATTAATTAAAAATAGGATAAAATAAAAAAGTAAAACTAAAAGTAGAAAAAATAGAAATAGAATGATGAAAAATAATGCAAGAAGAAATAAAAGTAAAGAAACAAATGAAAAAAGGAAATACAGAAAAAAGAGAGATAACAAAATAATCTATATATATAAAACCCTAATATGCAAATAGACTGAACGGCAGAACAACCGAACAACCAGTTGCTATGCTGTGCGCTGACCACAAGGGATTGTGTGGAACATGGTGGACGTCAGTGGCGGGCATCGGCAGCAGGTGGCAGAGCGTAGAACGTGGCAAGTGATGGCTGTGGTGGGATGGTAGAGCAGGTGAGTGGGGGTGCCAGACCAAGATGGAGCACTGCTCACTGTCATCGGGGCAAGCTTCTGGTGATTACTGAAAATTCTTTGCTCTCGCATGCTGCAGTCCTGCTTGGCACTTGCACCCACTGCTGGTGCCGGCCCCGCTCACACTTGCTGCTGGCGCTGGCCCCAATTGCTCTTTGCCATCAGTGGGTGCGAGCAGCAGCAGTGGGAGCTGGGCTGCTGGCAGATAGGGGACCCTGGGCCACAGCGGGAGGGGCCGAGCGCAGGCGCAGAGGATGGGTCAAGACCTGCCCCTGTGCCCACTGCAGCCTCGCGGCCCACAGTTTTTTTCAAGGTGCACAAATTCATGCACTGGGCCCCTAGGAATAAAATAAAATAAAAAATAAAATAAAATAAATATGAAAAAGTGAAGTGTCTGCCAAGTTTTAATGTCCCATGGGGGCTGGTTTAAGATCCCATTCTTCTGCACTGTCTGCCGCTTCTCAGTTTTCTGTTAGATTGTTGAAGTTCCAAGTGGTCCACTGCTCCGCTGTTTGTGTCAATCTCCACAGCCTTGACTTCCAGCTGGCGGGACCAGTCTTCCCACTTAGGCTGACTTCTGCTTTCAATCTTAATCTCTCAAGCAGCTGTTTCTGACAAGGCTATAGTTGGGGAAGTTGCCATATGGCTTCCCAGGACTGAAAGGCCCCTCTTCAGGCCAGTCCCTGAGGACTCTCAGGACTGTTCACATTTTTTTTGTATCCTTTATAGCACTCCGGGTGTAGTCTGGGTGTGGCTGTATTGGTTGCCTGGAGACTGCAGGGAAGGGCTATCTCTTCAGAAGAAAATGGCTGCCCAGGTCCAGCCTGTCAGGTATGTCTCAGTGCCAGACTCCTAGCCACCTCTCCCCGAGCTGCTCTTCTCCCCAGCCTCTCCCCAGACTCCACAAATCCGCACCTCAGCCACAGGTGAGTGTTTTTATTTGAGAGGTCCTATGAACTGGGCTTAGCGAATAAAAGCAAAGACCAAAGAGGGGAAAGAGCTGCACCACTGTGAACCCCTCTCCTCCCAGCGTGAAGTAGACACTGCTGGCGTGGCTTGGGCAGTTGTTCAGGCTGCCCTCTCTGGGCCCAGCCTCTCGTGGCTGTGGCCTTAGATCTAGAATCCCTGCCAGCAGCAGCCCTGTGGACTCCTTTTCCACAGTCAGATGTTACGCCTGTCCCAAGGGACACAGCCTTGGTGCCGTGCGGCTTCCTTCTGACTCTCTGGGCTTTGAGGTCTCGCAATTCTCTCCAGCGCAGATCCCTGATTTTACCATTCTCCATGCATCCTTTGCCCTTCCTGGCTGCGAATTGTCCCACCAGTAGTGTCTACTTCGCCAATTTGGGGTGGATGTCATTCGATCTAGTTGCTCCCTCTATCTGCTCTGGGACAAATCTTGGGACACATCTGCCTATTCAGCCACCATTTTGTCCATATTATGCTTTGATTGGTTCAATGGCCGACTGGTTGACCGGACACTTAGCATATTAGGCTTTTATTATATAGGATTATATCAGTAGATGAGATACCTTCCTTCATCAGTTGCTCAAAATAGTCTACATCTAGTCCATCATCAATTTCTATTAATTTTACCTTTAAAACATATAAATTCACCTATTTTCTTTCTAATTTTCATGTCACCACCCTAACATAAACCTCTATATTCTTGGAACTCTTGCTGTTGTCTCCTATATGATTTCTCTAATTCTGCTTTTGCTGTGCTCAAATCATTCTCTACTCAGAAACTGTAGTAAGGTTTGATTTTATTTCTTCCCATGCACCATTTCTGGATGTACTGAAATACTAGGTCAATGCTCAGAGTGGATGGAGCAAGCTCCTGTTCCACCTCCCTGCTTCAAAAATCCATGTAATATATTGTCCTTGGGTAAAAGATATGTCAGATATTAAACTGATAAGAACAGCTATTACACTTGACCATAGCCAAAAGGCTGAGAAGCGATGTGTAGTAAGCTTTTAAAGCATGAATTAGGTCATATATCACTTTCCTGCTTAAAACTATTTAATTTTATAATGGTATTTTGAATGAAATAAAACTTCTTAATGTGGCCTGTAAAGCCCTGATAATTTAGGCTCTATATTCCAATCTCTTTTCTCAGCCACACTGGCCTTACGTTAATCCTAAAATATTCCATGTCTTTTCTTATCTTAAGGCTGAGGATTTGTGCTGGTTCTTTTGCCTTGATTACTACAGTTCATTCTTCAAATATTGGCTTAAGTGTCAGTTCTGGAGAGAACCCTTCTCCAAATGACAGCATTTCCTCTGTCCCTATATAAATTAGGACCTATCTTTCCTATCACTCTTTCTTAAAACATCCTATTATTTTCCCTAATCACACCTTATCAAATTATCTGTCAGTATTTTTATTTGTATGTTTTCTCTTTTCAAACTGTAAGTTACATAAGCTAAGACCATGTCTCTCTTGTTTATCATTTTGTACATAGCTCCCAAGACAATGCTTGCATATAGTGCTCAAGAAATACATTATTTGATTAATGAATGTAAGAATATAAGCCTGAACTAGTATAACATTGTGAATAGGAAGGCAGATATGAATAGCAAAGGCCTTGAAGAACTTGCAGTAGGTTGTTGTGATAGTTACTGGAGAGATTGGAAAATATTTTGGGTGAGTACACTAGCAATTATTCTGTTTGTTTTTTAATTTGTGGTAGATCCCCACTATGTCGGAATGCTATATATCACACAATTCAGTGATGTGCATAGCCTTTTCCCAGTATTTGTGAAGAGGGCCAATTCTAAGAATTTAAACACTTCATTCTGGTAGAAATCCTGGAGAATTTCCTTTGTATAAGATCATCCAGGACTTTGGAAGACCACTCATTCATGAATTAGTGAAACAACCACTTTTACCGTTGAGTTACAAAAATCCCTCACTGTTTTGAAGTCACAAGATTATGGGCTTAAATGCTTAGTACAATCATAAGTTCCTTATAAATTTGAGGAAAAAGTTAGGGAGATAACTATTTACCTACATTAAAACTTCAAACAAAAGAAGAACAAAGTTGGAGGAATCACAATACCAGATATCAAATTATACTACAAAGCCACTGTACTCAAAATAGCCTGGTACTGGCATAAGAACAGGCATGTAGATCAATGGAATAGAACAAAGAGCCCAGAAATTGACCCACGCCATTATGCTCAATTAATATTTGACAAAGGAGGCAAGAACCTACAATGGAGTCAAAATAGTCTCTTCAATAAATGGTATTGGGGAAATTGGACAAGCACATGCAAAAGAAATGAAACTAGACCACAAACTTACACCATACACAAGAATAAAGTCAAAATGGATAAAAGACTTAAATGTAAGATGTGAAACCATAAAAAATCTTAGAAGAAACCATAGACAACAAAATCTCAGACATCTCTCATGGTAATATGTTTACCATTACATCTCCTAGGGCAGTGGTTGGCAAACTGCAGCTCGCGAGCCACATGCGGCTCTTTGGCCCCTTGAGTGTGGCTCTTCCACGAAATACTGACTTCTGCGCATGGGCCACGAAGTTTCAATTGCACTGTACATGCATGCCTGCATATGGTATTTTGTGGAAGAGCCACACTCAAGGGGAAGGAGGGGGAGTAAGAGATCAATCAACGGACATGCATGCATTCATATAAACATAACCAATGGAAAACAAACAAACAAAACAAAAACAAAACAAAACATAACCAATGGACACAGATACTAGGGGGGTGAGGGAATGTGCTGGGGGGTGGAGGTGGCCGGGGAGAGGTCAATGGGGGAAAAGGAGACATATGTAATACTATATGAATCCTATATAATAAAAACCTAATATGCAAATCAACTGAACAGTGGAATGACTGGTGGAATGACACGCACTGACCAAGGGGCAGATGCCCAATCCAGGAGCTGCCCCAAGCCCGCAGGCCCTAGGCCAGCCAAGGCAGGTGCCAGCGGGGGTCCCTCAATTGCCCCACTGGTTGCCCTGCAGAGGGCAGTGACCAGCAGCAGTGGCGGGGGGCGGGGCTGGCTGGCAAGTGGGCGGTGCCGCCCCTCAATCGCCCCGCAGGTCTCCTCCAAGGAGGGTTCCAGTGGAGGCCCCCTGATCGCCCTGCCGGTCACCCCACAGATCGGCCCTGATCTCCAGCCAGGCCTAGGGACCCTACCTATGCACGAATTTCGTGCACTGGGCCTCTAGTTTATATAATAAAAGCCCAGCCACCATTACCATGGAATGACCAGAATGACCAGTCACTATGATGCGCACTGACCACCAGGGGGTAGATGCTCAACACAGGAATTGCCCCCTAGTAGTGCACTCCCACAGCTGGAGCGCCGCTCAGCCAGGAACTGGGCTCATGGCTGGCAAGTGCAGCAGTGGTGGTAGGAGCCTCTCCTGCCTCCACGGCAGTGCTAAAGAATGGTGAGCCAAGCAGTAAGGAGTGAGCAGGCGGGAGGTTAGGAGTGAGGGGTCCTGGATTGCGAGTGGGCACAGGCCAGGCTGAGGGGACCCCCCCCCAACACACACAACAATTTCATGCATCGGGCCTCTAGTACTTTAAACAATAAAGAAATTAAAAAAAAAAAGAAATCAGAAACACTGATCAGAAAGAATATATGCACCCCTATGTTCATAGCAGCACAATTTATAATAGCTAAGATTTTGAAACAGCCCACATGCCCATCAATTAGATGAGTGGATAAAAAAGCTGGGGTACATTTACACAACAGAATACTATGCAACTGTAAAAAGGAAAGCATTCCTACCATTTGCAACAGCATGCATGGACCTGGAGAGTATTATGCTAAGCGAAGTAAGCCAGTCAGAGAAAGGTGAGTATCACATGATCTCACTCATATGTGAACTCTAATGACTAAAATAAACTGATCAACAAAATAGATCCAGAGACACAGAAACATGGAACAGACTGTCCAACCTCAGAGGAAAGGCTGGGGCTGGGTGTGGGGTGGGTAGGAAGAGATCAACCAAAGAACTTGTATGCATATATGCATAACCCATGGACACAGACAATAGGGTGGTGAAGGCCTGGAGCCTGGCTAGAAGAGGTCAATGGGGGGAAAAAGGACATATATAATACTTTCAATGATAAAGATTAGAAAAAATAACCAAGCAATACTGTTCTTCATACATTTTCTTGAGCATTGACCAGGCCTGTCTATTGCAGAGTTCAAACAATCTCTCTTGAGATAGATTCTGGTCACAACCAATAAAGACTAAACAAAGAGAAGAAAATGAGGAGAAACTTGAACCCTTCACTTTGACTATTTGTTAAATTTGGACTTTCAAAAGAAGCATAGGTGCTTGAAATAAGTGATTCAACCAAGTTTTAGATTATTTTTATTTATTTTATTAATATTAATTTGTGAATAAATTTGCTACATGGTGCAATTTTATAATTTTAAGTAAACATGATTATGCCAATCTGTATACCACAAAGATTAAATTAGAAGATTTTAGTCATTTAACTAAATAAATCATTTATCATGATTCTTATAAGATCAAGCTCCTAGTACATATCGGAGATTCAGTGATTAAAGCTTTCCATTTAATTCTGTGAACATTCATCAAGTACCTCTTATGTACTAGTCACATTGTTCTAGAAACTCATCTATCACTTAAAGCTAGGAACACCTGTAATAGTTTAGTTATGACAAAGTGAGACTGCAGTTACTGATGGGATTTTTGTGTGTTTAAGTACATCTTCCATAAGAGGGCAGCAAAGGACAAGCATGATTTTGTTCTTATGCATGTAGTCTTACACCAGAGATTGGCTCACATTGCAAACTTAATACATAGCAACCTCCCAAGAGTAAGGGAAAATAGAGGGCATGGTTATAGTTTTACTTAGTTTCTAGGTTGTCTTTGATATGGTATAATATGGTTTTTGTGCTGCATAATAAATTATCTCACACGGTCAGTTAAATTTTTTTGTTTGTTGTTTGTTTTTTAATTAAATCTTTATTGTTCAGATTATTACAGTTGTTCCTATTTTTCCCCCCATAGCTCCCCTCCACCCGGTTCCCATCCTACCCTCTGCCCTTACCCCCACTCCACTGTCCTCATCCATAGGTGTACGATTTTTGTCCAGACTCTTCCCGCACCCCCCACACCCCTTTCCCCCTAAGAATTGTCAGTCCACTCCCTTTCTATGCCCCTGATTCTATTATATTCACGTTTATTCACTTGATTTTTAGATTCACTTGTTGATAGATGTGTATTTGTTGTTCATAATTTTTATCTTTATCTTTTTCTTCTTCCTCTTCTTAAAGAATACCTTTCAGCATTTCATATAATACTGGTTTGGTGGTGATGGACTCCTTTAGCTTTTTCTTATCTGTGAAACTCTTTATCTGACCTTCAATTCTGAATGATAGCTTTGCTGGGTAAAGTAATCTTGGTTGTAGGTTCTTGCTATTCATCACTCTGAATATTTCTTGCCACTCCCTTCTGGCTTGCAAAGTTTCTGTTGAGAAATCAGCTGACAGTCGTATGGGTACTCCCTTGTAGGTAACTGACTGTTTTTCTCTTGCTGCTTTTAAGATTCTCTCTTTGTCTTTTGCTCTTGGCATTTTAATTATGATGTGTCTTGGTGTGGTCCTCTTTGGATTCCTTTTGTTTGGGGTTCTCTGCGCTTCCTGGACTTGTAAGTCTATTTCTTTCACCAGGTAGGGGAAGTTTTCTGTCATTATTTCTTCAAATAGGTTTTCAATATCTTGCTCTCTCTCTTCTTCTGGCACCCCTATAATTCGGATGTTGGTACGCTTGAAGCTGTCCCAGAGGCTCCTTACACTATCTTCGTATTTTTGGATTCTTTTTTCATTTTGCTTTTCCGGTTGGGTGTTTTTTGCTTCTTCATATTTCAAATCTTTGACTTGATTCTTGCGATCCTCTGGTCTGCTGTTGGGAGTCTGTATAATATTCTTTATTTCAGTCAGTGTATGCTTAATTACTAGTTGGTCCTTTATCACAACCTCAAGGGTCTCATTAGATTTCTTGTAGATCTCATTAAGTTTATCGGCAGTTTCTAGAAA
>NW_005361459.1:947259-960980 GCF_000412655.1 Myotis brandtii | reverse complement strand
CAGGCTGACGCTCTATCCACTGAACCAAACCAGTTATGGCTCCATCAATCTTTTGGTGAAACTCTTGCAATTATGACATGCTAGAATTGGCTTCCGGCACACTTGGAAAAAAAAAAAAGAAAATTCTGTTTAGGACTGAAAAATAAAAGTATATGCCTTTACAGAGGTAGCTATTTATTAATTTTTAAATCAATTAACATACATATATATGTACTGACTAATTATGATAATTTACTCATGTAATTTCTAAAGCCAGTTAAATGCATGTGAATACTATCTGATATAATAAAGAGGTAATATGCAAATTTACCATCACTCCAACACACACGATGGCCGCCCTCATGTGGACACAAGATGGCCACCAGATGGCCGGTCCACTGAGCCAAACCCGTTAGGGCGGTAATATGCAAATTGACCCTAACAGCAGAACGACTGGGAATGACTGGTCACTATGACACACACTGACCACCAGGGGGCAGATGCTCAATGCAGGAGCTGCCCCGTGGTGGTCAGTGCGCTCCCACAGGGGGAGCTCTGCTCAGCCACAAGCCAGGCGGACGGTTGGGAGCCAGCTATCCTGGATTGTGAGAGGGATGTCCGACTGCCCATTGTGGGATCGGGCCTAAACGGGCAGTCGAACATCCCTTGAGGGGTCCCAGATTGGAGAGGGTGCAGGCTGGGCTAAGGGACACGCCCCCCCATGCACGAATTTCGTGCACCAGGCCTCTAGTATTGAAATATTTTACTATCTCAAATAACATATCTTAATTTGTTCACTCCAATTTTTTTGGTTTTTTTGGGGGGGGGGGGGGGGGTGAATAAATAAATAATATTTGAGGCACTCACTTGTTTCATCCTCATTTTAATTCTCACTAATTTATTGTGATTATTGCTTATTCTTATTTCTGATATTTTTTTTGTGTTTCATTTGTTAAGCTTTCTTGGTTATTTGTTTTTTCCTTTTGCCTATAACCTGTATTGATTATGCTTTCATGTTTTAATTTCTTGTACTTAAATTTTTACTAGCCACATTTGAAATATCAATATTTAAAAATTAATTCTATTAACTCATAAAATTAAATAAATAAAAATAAATAAAAAAAAATTAATCAGTGTCTAACCTTCAACTATCAAATAAGGTAAGATATTTAGCTAGACTTATTTTTCTATTCCTCCCTATGACATGACTATATTTCAAGAAATAATCTAAAATTTTAGTCTGAGATTATTATTTTTCAATTACAGTTTACATTCAATATTATTTTGGATTAGTTACAGGTGTACAGCATAGTGGTAGGACAAGCATATACTTCACAAAGTATTTCCCTCAATATTTACAGTATCCATCTGGCACCATACATCCTGTATAATAAAAGCCTAATATGCTAAGTGTCCAGTCGTCCAGTTATCTGTTCAACCAATCATAGTGTAATATGCTAATGATATGCTAAGGCTGCTCAACCGTTTGCTATGATGTGCACTGACCACCAGGGGGCAGATCCTCTGACTGGTAGGTTAGCTTTCTGCTGGGTTCTGGTTGATTGGAACTGAGTGAGATGGGCTGGACAATGCCCTGAAGCCCTCCCTGGCTAGCCAACCTCCTGAGTTCCTCCCTGGCCCCTACCGTGCACCAGTGAGGTCCCTTGGCCTGGCCTGTGCCCTCTCGCAATCTGGGACCCCTTGGGGGGCGGGTGTCAGAAAGCTGGTTTTGGCCCAACCCCACAGGCCAGGCCAAGGGACCCCACTGGTACATGAATTCCTGCACTGGGTTTCTAGTAGTTATTATAATAGTACTAGTGGCCCCATGCATGGACTTGTGCACATTGAAAGGAAAATAATTAGAAGAAATATTTTTATACTAGAGGCCTGGTGCACAAATTCATGCATGGGTGGGGTCCTTCAGCTTGGCCAGCGATCGGGGCTGATTGGGGCCACGGGAGGTTGGCTGGGGGGAGGGGCTGTGGGAGGTTGGCTGGCTGCCCTGATCAGGGCCATTGGAGCTGGCCAACCGCGGGGAGGGGCCGCAGAGGTTGGCTGCTGGGGGGAGGGGCTGCAGGAGGTTGGTCAGCTGCAGGAGATTGGCTGTGGGAGCACACTGACCACCAGGGTGCAGCTTCTGCATTGAGCACCTGCAGGGTGGTCAGTGCAAGTCATAGCGACCGGTTGACCGGTGGTTCAGTCATTCAATCATTTAGGCTTTTATATATATAGATTGGTATTTGCCCTTTCTCTCTCAGTGCCTGGGAGCCGGGCGGTGGCCCTGCCCCCGGCTGCTGCCACTGGTTGCCGTCTGCAGGGCGATCGGCAGGGTGATCAGGCCCTGCTCACACCTGCCTTGGCCTGGCATTGTGCACTCACCTGCTCCACCATCCCACCATGGTCCCGCTCTTTTCGGGGCCCATTGGGCCTCCACTGCCAGTGTCATGTCATCGACACCTGCCATGTTTCACACAGCCCCCTGGTGGTCAGCGCATGTCACAACGAGCGGTCGAACTCTTGGTCTCCTGGTCGAACTCCTGGTTGAACAACCACCTGAGGGGACAATTTGCATATTAGACTTTTATTATATAGGATTAACTGTATTCTCTACATTGTACTTTACATCCCCATGACTATATTGTAGCTACCAATCTGTACTTCTCAATCCCTTCACCTTTTTCACTCAGTTCTCCAACACCCCTCCCCTCTGGCAATCATTAGTCTTTTCTCTGTATCCATCATCTGTTTCTGTTTTGTTTGTTCATCTATATTGTTCTTTAGATTCCACATGAATGAATCATATGGTAATTGTCTTTCTCTGACTTATTTCACTTATCATCATACCCTATAGTTTCATCCATGTCATTGCAAATGGTAAGATTTCATCCTATTTTATGGTAATGTAATACTCAATTGTATATCCATAGCTCAGTGTTTTGTTCATTGTTGCTTCCATATTTTGACTATTGTAAATAATACTGCAATGAACAAAGGTGCATATATTTTTTTGAATGAGTATTTTGCATTTCTTTAGATATATACTCAGAAATTGAATTGCTTGGTCATAAAGTTAATTTGTTGAAGACTCTCTATACTGTTCACCATAGTGGCTGTACTAACCTACATTGTCACCAACAGTGCACAAGAGTTCCCTTTTCTTCACTTCTTAGCCTCACTTGTTGTTTGCTGATTTATTAATGATAACCATTCTGACATGAGTAAGGAGATATCTCATTGTGGTTTTAATTTGCATTATAGGTAAAATTTTATGAACCGATGTCACCCCAATAAATTCAATTAAAAAATAAAATAAAATTGATCTGAAAAATATGAATAATAAAATGATAATAAATACATATCTGTCAACAATTACTTTAAATGCAAATGGATTAAATGTTCTAATCTAAAAACACAGGGTGGCTGAATGTATAACAAAACAAGACCCTTACATATGCTGTCTATAAGAGACTCACTTCAGATCAAAACACACACATGCAAAGTGAAAGTAAAGGGATGGAAAAAATATTTCATGAAAATCAAAATTAAAAAAAAGCAGGAGTAGTAATACTATTTTATCTGGTAGCCATAGTATCAGACAAAATATACTTTGGAAAAAAGGTTTTAACAAGAGACAAAGAAGGACCCAGCAATTCCACTTCTGGGTATTTATCCAAACAGACCCAAAACACCCAATTGAAAAGACATATGCATCCATATGTTTATTGCAGTATCATTTATAACAACCAAGATATAAACATAATCTTAGTGTCCATCAATAAATGAATGGATAAAGACGATGTGGTACATATATATAATGGAATATGACTTAGCCATAAAAAAAAAGAAATCTTGCCATCTGCAACAACATGGATGGACCTAGAGGATGTTGTGCTAAGTGAAGTAAGTCAGAGAAAGACAAATGCCATATGATTTCACTTATAAGTGGAATCTGAAAAACAAAATAAATAAGCAGAACAGAAATAGAGATGTAGATATAGAGAACATTTTAATGGTTGCCAGGTAGGAGGGGGGCGTCGAGGGACTGGGTGAAAAAGGTGAAGGGATTAGAATTACAAATTAATAGTTTGAGAATAGTCATGGGGATGTAAGTACAGCATAGGCAATAATATTATAATAACTATGTATGGTGTCAGATGAGTACTCGTAAGTTATATAAATGTCTAATTGCTAAGTTGTACACCTGAAACTGATATAATACTGTATGTGAACTGTAATTGAAACATTAAAAATTATTATAAAATAAAGTAGATTTCTTGCAGACAGCATATATTTAGGCCATATTTTTGGTCCACTTTGGCAATCTGTTTTTTAATTGGTGCATTTAACATTGATATGGGCCTGTGATTTTGATGAAGCTCTGGCAGATCTCAATAGCAAATAGTCCTACTTGGATATGTTTTAATGATAGGTGAGATAAGGCAAATAGTACATCTAGTAAAGTGTCTAAGATGTAATAAGCACTCAATAAACATTAGGCATCATTGTTAGGATTATGATTTTTCACTTGCCAGCTTCAAAATTTATTTACTCTTTGGTTGTCCTTCATGGTGTCTCAGTGTGACTGAAGAGATTGCTGTTTATTTGCCCATCTTGTTCGATTCATATACTGTGACTTCCAAATTCCTTTTCAAATCACATCAAATTGAGCATTCATTTAGCTGACAACCTATAACAGCATCATTTCCACATAAACCAAACCAGTTTATAGTCATTGCCAATAGCTCTTTTTTGAAGGACAGGCCATTTTCCTTAGTTGATTGCAAAGAACAGTGACTAATTCAGCTCATCCACCTGCAGCAGCAAATACTAAAAAGGGTTTCATTGTGTGCAGCCTTTCAGTCTCTTAAAACACACATTTCTGAATTTCCTGAGCCTAGACTAGATTTCCAGAGGCCACTTAATCTACCCTTTTGCCTCCTATACTATTTTGAAGGATCTCTAACTAAAAATAGGGCTTGTTTCCCTTTGGCAATGGTAAATCAGAAGAGGTGAATTTGGCAGCATCTGTGTTTCAGGATTCTATGGACATTACTATTTAAAAAAAATATTTTTATTAATTTCAGAGAGGAAGGGAGAGGAGTAAGAGATAGAAATATCAATGATGAGAGAGAATCATTGATCAGCTGCCTCCTGTACACCCCACACTGGGGATTGAGCCCACAACCTAAGCATGTGCTCTGACCGGGAATCAAATCATGACCTCCTGGTTCATAGGTCAACGCTCAATCACTGAGCCACGCTGGCCGGGCAGGAATCTGTGGACATTAGAAAGGGGGCCCCGCCTTAAAAAGTGACTTGCCAGTGCCTCATGGGGACAACGTCTGAAGCTACAGTTATAGGACATGTTTAAGGAGCATAGGGTGGGACTTTTCCCTTTCTTGCATGTACTGTTGAGAGGAGGCGTGTGGTAAGATGCAGTTGAGAGAGAAAGTTTGTCAGAATAATACCCAAAGGAGTTTTGCTACAAGCCTATCAGTGTAGAAGGACAGCATTCAGTGCTCCTATTCCCGATGCTGTCCTGTGAAGAAAGAATTTGAGAGCCATATTCAACATGACCTCCAGACCTTGCTGAGGGGGTACAAAAGACCCAGGAGAATGTAGAGGAAGGAGGGATCGAGAGCAAGATCAGAGAGATAGGGACTTCCAACCACTAAGCCCTCTGGAACGGATGTCAATTAGATGGGACGGGACAAATGTTGAAACATGTCCTGGACTCTGGTCATTCTATTCCCAGGGTATTTCCTTCTAGTAGCAGACCTGTTCTCTGAACCAGACATTGTGGACATTGCTGAGTAGCTTCCAGGACTTTCCTCTTCCCTTTACAGGCCAAACTTAGACTGAAGCATGTGAGCCAATCCGCAGAGCTGGAGCCACAAGAAAGGGAGAGACTGGAGTTGTCCAAGGGAGATTTATGCCCTTTCTCCTGCGCCCTGTAGTCTTTTCAGCAACCTTCCGCTTAAGCATGGCTGCCCCTAGCCGTGGACTCAGGGGCTGCGCCCCATTGTTGAGAAAGGTCTTGCCTTCAATTGGTTGTGCAGTTGGCGGGGTGGTGGTGGGGGGTGATGGGGGGTGGTGGTGACACAGACTACTGTCCCCTGTATTTTGGCCCATGAGAAGAATGTAGAAAGTGAACTTGTTTCCTGTCATTGGTTTTCCAGCAATTGGTTCTAGTCTGAGTTGTGCTTAATCTTTTTGTTATGCTCTTTTATTTGTTTTAAACTCATATATCTTCATTTTTTCCCTTCTTTATTTCTCTATAAATTGACAAGATTTTTGCCACTTCCTTCCCCTAGTCCTCTGCACATCTAGTCAATAGTTTTGTATCTTTTATGTACCAATTTCTGCAAGCTAGTTATTATTTATGGAGACTATATTAACAGGTAGATAAAAATCACAGTTGTCAGTTTGTTAAATTCATCATAAGAACAGGTGACATCTTTTTGGCCAAGTTTCATAGTTTAGTAATATGCTAATATTTCAGTTTTGGAGTGTCTAAGGTGGTCTCCCATACCTGTTTTCATAGATTTTTTATTCATTGACCTCTCTGAAGAAGGCATTTTTAGGGTCCCCATTTTACAGGCACACAAACGATGGCACAGAGAAACCATCAGCTTGTTCCTGGTGGGGAGCAGGGCCTGTGACCCCACGTCTCATGCTCATGATGTTCCTGTAGAACACACTCCGAAGGAGGACAGAGTCCCCTTGTCCCGAGGAGACATATTCCATTTGCGTTGGTTAAACACGGATATTCCAAACAGCTGTCGTTTTCTGCAGAGCTGGTCCAGATGTTGACTTTGAAAGTTTCGGGCCACCTGTGGGGGTGGGAGGATGGGATCCAGGGCAGACTTGTCTCCTTTGAGGAAGCAGGGACTTCAGCGTGTGCTGTGCTGCATGTCTCCACAACCGTGGGGCCCGTCAGATCGTTAGGTCCCAGACTCCTGGCAGAGTTGCGCTTCACATTTCCCAGAGAACACACTGCCGTGAGAGTCAAGTATCCATTTTATATAAAAACTGCTGTTTAAAATTTTAACCCTGCTGTGTTGGCTTCTGTAAATGCTTGCTTGCTTAAATAATAAGGAAAATAAGACTACTCCCATTTCAGAGAGGCATAAACCTTCCCCGGACAAAGTTATCAGTGCTGGAGCCAGGCCAAGTCTTTGGTTGAGATCTCAAAGCCCCAGCACATAAGGCTCTTTAAAGGCTCTTGCAAAGGGGACCAGAAAAAACCCATATTTGGGAGACATAGAAGGTAAAAAGATATAAGTAGGGAAAGTTCCTCCATGTTGGGGCCCAGAATTTGAAATACAGTTTTCTCTCAGCCTGTGCGTAGTAATAATAATAATAATAATAATAATAATAATAAAGTGTAACTCCATCTCTCTAAGCATTGCTTGGTTATTCTCTGGTCTTCTGTAACAAGAGGAAGGAATAGGGGCTTTTTCTGCAGCTGCTTAGCTGTTAAGAAGCACGAAGCCATCTCTCTTAGACAGCGGCAGTCATTGCACAGCAGGCCTTCCTGACTACAAGTGCCCCTGCCCCAACTCACCCGGCTGCCGTGCCCCGTCATGCAGGGCAGTGCTGCCCAGAGGAGCCACAGGCTCAAACAAAAGGCCTCACAGGAGCAGGGACATACTGTGCGCTCAGGATTTGTCCCCCGAGCATAGATCAGGCTGAGCAGGGTCAGAGGGGACCACGTTCTGCACCACACGGAGCAAAGCCACGCCTTCCTATCACTGCTCCATGGACCGTGCAGGGATGGGCAATTGCACAGCTTTCTCTCGGTTTATTAAGACATTAAAAAGGAAAATGCTAGTGTGACGAAGTAATTTTCTGGAGCCTGTGGAGGAGGAAGGTGTCAGTGACTGGCTATTGGGTTGTTATTTACAGACTGTTTGCTGCCACCAGGATCGTGGCACTTAATGAGTAGCTCACAGTGGCTCAGGAACCAGGCCGAACACTGATATAAAGCAGCGTCCTGCAGTTACCGGGCTGGCGGCTGGCGTGTGGGAGTTTAAGCTGGCAGCATTTGCTTGCCGGGTTGTTTTCTTTCCCTGGAAACAGGAAATGGAATCTCAGGTTTCTCCCTAAGCCTCAGGCAATAGGGCTTGTGCAGGAAGTCCCTTCCTTGCCCTGCTGGGAAGACAAAGATGCATGCGTGTTCCCCAGCACTGGAAACAGTTCTGCTTTCAGCAGCAGCTGGGGCCCCGGGGCCCCCTTCCCCTGCCCAGGGCTGGTCCTGGTGTAAGTCATCACATCTTGGTTTTCACTCCTTTCCATACAGGCTTCTTTGTATGTGGGAGAAAGAATCCGTAGAACCTCAAACTAAACCCCCACAGGAACCAGGGCGGGGTCGGTGTGTGTTCGCACAGAAACCTGCACTTGTCACAAACCAACCCAGAAGGATGGTGACCTCACGGATGCACAGATTGCTGCCAGCAGTGCAGCCCCCTCAGAAAGCTCCAGTTCGGCACCCTGCTGGTCTGCAATGTCTTCCTGTGCTGGTGACGGGACGAGGCCAGGCATGGTCACCATACAGTGAGGCCTTTCACCTTTTGTGGGCTGGGCAAGGCTCCTTGAAATGCGTCATGAAGCGTGGCCCTGCCCAGAACCCCTCTGATTCCCAACCTCAGCAGGGGGTGGGCGCCTGGGCACCCACGGCAGTCTCTGCATTTGTGACATCGTCACTGCACCTCACTGTCTCTTCTTGCATCCGAGGAGAGCGCAGAGGCCAGGAGAAAAGCCACCAGTTGCCTCTGGAAATGGCCAGCCTGGTTTTCAGTTTTCCCTTTGGCTGTTTGCTAAAATAGCACCTTAGAGGTGTGTTAAGAACTCTGCCACCATAGCTTTGGTTGCCAGGAGTATGAATACTGTTTTAAAATAAGAAAGCTGAGCTGGGAATCTGTATCAACGTCCTCCCAGCAACGTGATTCCCAGCAGTTCCAACAGCCCCGTTACTGAAGTCACCTCACCTCTTTTGTATAGTCCCCACTCCCTTCCTCCCTTTATGAGTCTTTTTCTCTTTGGGAGTAAACTTCAAACACTTCAATGTGTCAGGGTGCTTTTTGATTTAGTTTTTTTAAGTAAACCTTTTAATTGAGCATCACATTCATACAGACAAGTGCACATGCCCTGAGGGCTCAGCTTAGAGCCTGTTCACAAAGTGAACACATTGGTGTAGCAAGCAGCCCGACTGGGAACATCACCAGCACCCCAGGCGCTCCCTGGGGCTCCGTCCAGTCACTACCACAAGGGTAGCCTCGACGACCTCTGTCACTGTCCATTGGCTCTGCTTATTTTTGAATTTCCCTTCAATGGACTCATGCAGCAGCATGTCTCTCTGATTCACCCAAGTTGCTGAGTGTGGAACAGCTGAAGAGCACTAACATGTGTGGTTTGCTTTGAAAGAACACTAAAAAAATAACAAGTAAAAGAGAGTTACTCTGGAATTTTAAGACCAACTTGAGTGTGGATGGGAGATCATAGAGCCTTGGCCTTTGAGCTGAGCTAAGCCAGAGGTGGAGGCGGAGCGAGACCCACTGCGCCTGCTCCCACACAGCCAGCTCTGCTCCCTCCTACTTGCTGGCACGAGGATTAAATGGTGAGAAATTGAGTATCACCGGTTTGCTTAAGTGACCTTACATATCATCCTATGTACACCTTATGAAAGACTGCTCAACTGAGTTTGGATTCAGAGTAAAGTGCATTGATTGAGAATCCAGTTCCAAGGGGTGTAGCGTGAGAACCAGCCAACCGATGAATCAACAGCAGGCTAAAAGGGCCTTTATGCTTTTCATTTACTCACCTCTGTCCACAGACTCTGAACCAATGCCTTCATGTTTTTCATTGGCAAATAGGATCACTGTATTATGGAGTTAAAGATTCAAGCAATGATTTTATAGAGTGTTCTTACATACACCACTGAGAAGTAAAAGATGGGCAAGATACAGAGCCCAATAGAAGATTCCCACATAAAGCTGAGATGCCAACATCATTCTCTGTGTTCAAGGAAAGAGAAATAACTGCCGTGCACAAAGGTCAGTGAGAAACATGCCTGCCTCCACTAGGCACATGGGGAAGAAGATAAAATAAAACCCCAGATGATTTGGATCTCAAAGTAGTACTTTGGTCAGTTAGATAAAAGAATTTACACAGGCAAGCTCTTGAATTCATTTTGTGTTGTTTTGTTAATTCTCACCTGAGGATATTTTTTTCCATTGATTTTTAGAGAGAGTGGAAGGGAGGAGGGAAGGGGAAGAGAGACACATCAATGTGAGAGAGACACATTGATTGGCTGCCTACCACACAAGTGGGCCAGGGATGGAACCTGCAACCCAGATACCTGCCCTTGACTGGGATTCAAACCCGCGACGCTCCGGTGCACACGCCGATGCTCTAACCACGTACCTGTGCTGGCTAAGGCAGCACAGGATTCATTTTAAAGCAGCTCTATTTGGTAGTGCACCCAGTTCTGACAGAAGCAAATGAAGATCTCTCTGGGAGAATTAGGCTTCCATCCAGGCAACTTCAGTTGTGAGATGCCATTAACTGTTAAGATGCTTCAAATTTCAGCGATCTTGAAATGTGAATTCATGACCTGTGGTAATAATACCTACTGCTTGGCCTGTGGTGGAGCTCACAGTGGACACACACACACACTGCTTAGTACATAATAAGTTCAGGCAGTTCTAGTCATAACTGAATAGTGTGTCCGACCTTTCTGTATTTATGAACAGGTAACCCAAGACCACCAGTAGCTGTGGCTAGAGAGCAAAAGACAATTAATAAAAATATCTATAATAATAAAAGGATAATATGCTAATTAGACTGATAGACCAGATGTCATTCAGGACGTCCTTCCTGACAAAGCCAGGGGGCGTGGCTGGCCTGCAAACCACTTGTGGCCCCTCATTCAGGCCGCCCCTGCCTCCCAGTGGGGATCCCTAACCCGATCCGGGGCATGGCCAACCTGCAAACCCCGGACGGCCCCTCGCCCAGGCTGGCCCTACCCTCCAGCGGGGACCCCCCACCCAGTGCACCAGGCCTCTATCCTATATAATAAAAGGGTAATATGCAAATTGACCCTAACGGCAGATGGGATGGACCAGTCACTATGAGGCGCACTGACCACCTTTTGGTTCCTTTCCCTGGCCGGCAGGCTCCGATCACCTGATGGCCACCTGCGGTGGGGGCGGGGCTGGCGAGCAGGTGGGAACAGCCAACCTCTCGGTCCCTTTCCCCCCGCTGTCAGGCACCGATCACCCAATGGCGAATGGGAAACTGGGGGGTGAGTGGCGGCGTGGGGCAGGGCCAGCTGTGGGCAGTTGGGGAAGATGGCCCTGATTGCAGACCGTTCTAGTCATAACTGAATAGTGTGTCCGACCTTTCTGTATTTATGAACAGGTAACCCAAGACCACCAGTAGCTGTGGCTAGAGAGCAAAAGACAATTAATAAAAATATCTATAATAATAAAAGGATAATATGCTAATTAGACTGATAGACCAGATGTCATTCAGGACGTCCTTCCTGACAAAGCCAGGGGGCGTGGCTGGCCTGCAAACCACTTGTGGCCCCTCATTCAGGCCGCCCCTGCCTCCCAGTGGGGATCCCTAACCCGATCCGGGGCATGGCCAACCTGCAAACCCCGGACGGCCCCTCGCCCAGGCTGGCCCTACCCTCCAGCGGGGACCCCCCACCCAGTGCACCAGGCCTCTATCCTATATAATAAAAGGGTAATATGCAAATTGACCCTAACGGCAGATGGGATGGACCAGTCACTATGAGGCGCACTGACCACCTTTTGGTTCCTTTCCCTGGCCGGCAGGCTCCGATCACCTGATGGCCACCTGCGGTGGGGGCGGGGCTGGCGAGCAGGTGGGAACAGCCAACCTCTCGGTCCCTTTCCCCCCGCTGTCAGGCACCGATCACCCAATGGCGAATGGGAAACTGGGGGGTGAGTGGCGGCGTGGGGCAGGGCCAGCTGTGGGCAGTTGGGGAAGATGGCCCTGATTGCAGACCAGGCCTAGGGACCATACCCGCACATGAATTTCATGCATTGAGCCTCTAGTTTTTAAAATAAAAGGAGAAGCCTGGTTGTGAAAGACTGAACAAGTAAGGGGAGAAAATAGTCCAGGCACTGGGATCACGATGAGCATAGGTTTGGAGGGGGTGCAAACATGGCCTACAGGGAGAGGAAGGGGCTCGTCCACGTGGTGAGTCTAATGGGCTCAGGTGAGAGAAGGGCTGCAGCAGGGCAGGTGGTTGGGAATCCTTCGAGGAGCACATTGATGGTCCCTGGGAAAGGAGAGCTGTGCTGCCCACTGTCCCCCAAGCAGAGCTTTTGATAAGGCAGCAAATATAGGAGGAGGAGCCCGGGGCGGGTCTTGAGTGTGACGTGATTTGGTGGAACAGTGTGCTGGGGGCTGGAGGGAACAGTCCGGGGGACTGCTGCACTGAGGCACCAGGGAAGCAAAAGGAGCCCTTTGCCAGCATGGGATGGGGAGGAGGAAGGGCACCTTGAATGACAGGAGAAAGGAGGAGCAGGATTTCAGTCTGTGGATTCGATGGCTAAAAAGAGATGAAGAAGAGGGAGGAATTAACAATGAAGAGCCTTCCCCTTCTCCCAGCATGGGACCCTGAGCCCAGGGGATCAGACGGAGGCTACTCTTTGAAAACCCCTCTGGGCTGTGTCTCAGGTTGGCTTTCCTGTCTCCTGAACTACCTCTGAGTCCCTTTCTGCTCTTGGTCCTACTTTCTACCCCACTGACCCCCAAATGAATCCATGCATCACTTCCTTCATTTTCTCAGTTTCTGAAAGTTTGCTTGGACCTCACTCACCCAGACAATACCTTGGTTGAGTCTTTGACAAAACTGGCACAGAGTCCCCCAAAGGAGGACTGGTTCCCTTTCCCTTTCCTCTTCGTCATCAGCATTGCGTCCAGCCCCATGCTGGGACAGCCTGGGCTGGAGACTTACAGGGACACACCCTCCAGCCAGGAAAATGGAAAGCCCAGGTCTCCCACTGGGTGCTGGCAGGGCAATGCCACCACAGTCAGCAGAACATGCTGTGCTCACTTCTGCAGCTCTCCAAACTCACCCTCAGACCCTACAAATAACCAACGGTGAGCAAACAATGGAAAGTAACAGGAAACTGCAGAGATGGAAGCTGAAGCACCAATAAACACCAAAAGGACACTCAGCCTATCATAATTGGGGAAATGAATGTGTGCTATTAGCAAGTGTTGGAGAGAATAGGGGGAAAAGAATTTATAAAAAACTAGAGCCCCGATGCATGAAGATTCGTGCAAGAATAGGCCTTCCTTCCCCTTGCTGCCGGCACCGGCTTCCCTCCGACACCCGGGACCCGGGCCTTCGCTCTGGCCGCCACCTCCCGCCTTTGCTCCAGGCCAGAGCTGTCTCCCACCTTCGCTTCTGGCTGGAGCCACCTCCTGCCTGCTCTGGCCGGCTCCATTGTCTCTGCCCAGAGGCTGGCCCTGGCGCTTGTGGGAGGGTTGGCTTCCTTCGTCGCTGGGGCAATGAAGGAAGCTAAGTGTCCCACCTGAAGGAAGCCAAGCATCCTGCCCGCTTCAGCCGGCTCCATGGCTCTGTCTGACGCCACCATCTTTGTGGCTATAGGTGTCACCATCTTTGTGGCTGTGGGCACCACCATCTTTGTCACGAAGTGATGGTTAATTTGCATATTACCCTTTTATTAATATAGACT
>NW_005361459.1:945573-946694 GCF_000412655.1 Myotis brandtii | reverse complement strand
GGGCTGAGGGCCGTTTTCAGGCTGGAGGGTGACTGAAGCTCCCAACCTCTCCTTTTTTTCTTTTTTTTTTAATTCTGGGATTTATTTACCTTCTATGGCTGTCACTGGAACTGAGAGCTGGCTTTAGCTCTGAAGCTCGGCTCCAGCTCTGAGGCCTCGGCTGCTGAAAGCAGGTATCTGGGTTTGTTTGGCTACTATAGTTGAAACACTGTTGCAGCTCCAGTTCTGAGGCCCGGCTGGCTGAAAGCAGGTTTCTGGAGTTTGTTTAGCTTCTATAATTGCAACATTGTTTCTTAGAGTGCAGCTCAGAGGCCGACAGCGGCAGGCAGGGAACCTTGGCTTCCTCCTTCACTGGAGCAAGCAAGCCTTCTGTTCGCTTCAGCTGTCTGGCTGCCGGCCGCCATCTTGGTTGGCAGTTAATTTGCATATCACCCTGATTAGCCAATGGGAAGCGTGTCGGAGGTATGGTTAATTACCATGTTTGTCTATTATTAGATAGGATGGGAGGGCACATCATACGAAAACTTGGGGAGAAACCTGTCAGTTTTTCTATAGGTGAATATGTGGGTGCTATAGGACCCAGTAATTCATCTACATAAAATGAGTCGTAAGAACTTGTGCAAAATGTTTGTAACAGCAACAATGTGGCAAAAAGCTAACCCTCCTTCAGCAGGGGAGTGAATAAACTAGACCAGTGGTCAGCAAATTGCAGCTCGCGAGCCACATGCGGCTCTTTGGGCCCTTGAGTGTGGCTCTTCCACAAAATACCACGTGTGGGCACGCACGTACAGTGCGATTGAAACTTCGTGGCCCATGCACAGAAGTCAGTTTTCTGCCTGGGCGAGTCTATTTTGAAGAAGTAGCGTTAGAAGAAGTGGGGGGTGTCAGTCGGTCAGTTGGTCGGTTGGGTGACGGGAGATGCGGCGCAGGCGGACCACAGGATATGCAGCGTGGGGGAGGCACGCGCGATTCATGCACAAGTTGAGTGAGCCAGTCAGTCAGCAGTCTCATTGTGCAATGGTTAGTGCTAGTCACATCCACAAATCGCGCGCGAGTGACAAAAGTACCTACTCGAAGCATAAAGTTACCTGTATTTTTCCAACCAGCTGCAAATCCTACAG
>NW_005361459.1:943618-944665 GCF_000412655.1 Myotis brandtii | reverse complement strand
AATTATATGTAAAAGAATAGTGAATAGCAAACTATGGTATAGTTCCTGAGGCCTGTATCTTTGTATCAACCTCTTATCAAACAGGGGCTCCTTTGTAAGGTGTGATTAATAGAATCCACTGGGGAGGGTTGATGGCTGCCCGTCAGAGGGCTCCTGCCGCACAAAGAGCACAGTGTTGCTAATTCTGACACCAATATTTCCGCAGGGCTGGATTGATGGGATCTTTCTGAATGTGTTATTTGTGGCACCGAATGAAAAAGATCTTGTTCACCAGCCAGACTCTAAGCTGGAAAGAGATGGACAGATTTGTATTCACAGATTTGTATTCAGGTTCTTATTGCTCAACTTAAAACCAGCAGCTTCACAGTAACCAAAATGAACACATTGGTAATTTCGCTGAGTGTCTGTTGACTAATGAGTTTGCTGACCACTGAACTAGACTATTGAGTCAATATAGCAATAAAATAGTCTGACTTGGGTTTGTAGGAGTTTCAGTAGTGTAAGATTGAAAGGAAAATAAAGGACAAAAAAATACACTAGGTTAACATTTATGTACATTAAAAAAGACACTCAAAACAACAGTAGATGTTTAATATGCAGTAAAAATACAAAATCAGACCCACTAGTAGATCTGTGGCTCACGCCTTCAACACAGTGGTGGCCTTGGCGTGTGGCGTGTGGCTGGTGTGGGTGCGTGTGACCCCAGGGGGGAGGCTTCTCCTCTCTGTCACACTTTATTGATTTAAACGAGAGGGAGATCTGCAATTGCACAGTGAAGTACTAGCATATTTTTATTTTAGTGGTAAGTATATAGGTGTCTGTTATTTTCTGTGTGAAAGGTTTCATAATGTTCTTAAAAATAAACAATTAAAAACCACAAGAAAATATATAAAAATGTTTATAGAAATGTATTTCAATGTTCACAGCTGCTTGTGCCAGCATGGGAGGATTGTGGGATTCTTTTCTCCCCTTGATTTTGCAGGTTTTGTGACTATAATGTGTTTATAATGAAAAATTATAATTTTTTAAATTTTAAAATAAAGATGA
>NW_005361459.1:941276-942947 GCF_000412655.1 Myotis brandtii | reverse complement strand
AATTATATGTAAAAGAATAGTGAATAGCAAACTATGGTATAGTTCCTGAGGCCTGTATCTTTGTATCAACCTCTTATCAAACAGGGGCTCCTTTGTAAGGTGTGATTAATAGAATCCACTGGGGAGGGTTGATGGCTGCCCGTCAGAGGGCTCCTGCCGCACAAAGAGCACAGTGTTGCTAATTCTGACACCAATATTTCCGCAGGGCTGAATTGATGGGATCTTTCTGAATGTGTTATTTGTGGCACCGAATGAAAAAGATCTTGTTCACCAGCCAGACTCTAAGCTGGAAAGAGATGGACAGATTTGTATTCACAGATTTGTATTCAGGTTCTTATTGCTCAACTTAAAACCAGCAGCTTCACAGTAACCAAAATGAACACATTGGTAATTTCGCTGAGTGAGGTCTTAGGTGTACAGGAGAGAGTGCATAGATCGGCTCAGTCCTCTAGCTGCCAGGGTGACTGCACCCTTTGAAATGTAAGTCCAGTTTCCCAAACCCCCAGTGTGCGGCTGCTGCGAGAATCCTCATCCCTCCCATGTGTGCAGGGAGGTGGGGTGTCACCTTTAGCTTCTTGTTCTGGAATCCTTCCCCAGATTACTCGTGGGCACTGCGTTGCTCCTCCTGAACTTTCGGGGAGAAGGACGGGAGGTACCTCTCTCCTCAAGACCTGAGGAGGTGGGTGTGCAAGGGGGTGACTGCACCACAGAGTTTCCTCAAAATGAACATATACCCCTGGTATTTAAGGTCCTTGTTATTAAAAATCTCTCTTGTTATTAAAAAGCTTGCCTTGCCATCTGGAACTTCTGTCTCTTCCTTGAATCAGAACTCTTCCTACCACTTTGTTTCTTTGCTCCTCTCCACCTACCTATTGCTTTATTTTTATTTCTTCTTGGTCTAGGGTCTCCTGACCTTTCACTCTTGGGCTACTCTGAGGAAAAAATTTTTGAGGGAGATAGAGTGAGAGAAATGTTGGAGAGAAAAATCGATCAGCTGCCTCTGTTATGAGCCCCGTCCAGGGATCAAACCCGAAACCTGGGTATGTGCCCTGCCCAGAAATCTAACCTTTTTTTGGTTTAGGACACGCTCCAACCAACTGAGCCACACTGCCAGGATGAGAAGATTTTTTAAACAGAATAATTTTGTTCTTATAGTATCACTGCCACCTCTCTTGGTTTTGCTCCAAGGGCTATTTTTTTCACAGCAAAACAGTACCCCAAAGGGTTCATCAAAAAGAGTTTTCCACACTAAGTGAAATTCTGACTGCAGAAGTTAAATAGTCTCCACCCCTTTCCCACAGTCTTGCCACTGGCCTCATCCCTTGATAATATAGTTTGGGAATCAGTACATAACCCAGAACAAAATTGAACCATATTATGCTAAGTGTCAAAATTAAGCCATTATATGACCTAGTGAGAGATTATTTCAATTACAGTAAAACCTCGATTTAATGGACTGATTCAAGTGAGGAAGTGTCCATTAAAGCCAAAAGTCCATCCATATATATAAAAAGCCAGTGTCGTGATGACCAGGATGACCAAACGACTGGTTACCATAAGGTGCATTGAGCACCTCTCGATCCCTTCCCTGTGGCCCACAGGCTCCGATCACAGCAAGGCAATCACAGCAAGGCAGGCAGTGGGCGGATGGAGCAGCGAGTGCAGCAAGCA
>NW_005361459.1:914653-941247 GCF_000412655.1 Myotis brandtii | reverse complement strand
GAACACCCAGAGCAGCAGCAGGGGGGCGCGGGGCTGCGAGCAGCGGCAGGCTACCACGTGCGATTTTGTGCACTGGGCCTCTAGTTATATAATAAAGTAGGTTTTCCAAATGTGTATGTTAAAAAATTGAGAAATTAGTTAATTTATTTATGTAGACATGTTTGTATAATTAAACTTAAATATATATGAAAAGTTTAATTTCACAGAAAAGTTTTCTATATGTATTACTGTAAATTTTTTTGTGTTAATCCTCATCCGAGGGTATTGTTTTCCCATTGAATTTTTTCAAGAGAATGGAAGGGAGGGAGAGAGACACAAAGAGAGAAACATTGATGTGAGAGAGATACATGATTGGTTGCCTCCCTGACCAGGCCAGGGATCTAGCCTGCAACAGAGCTATGTGCCCTTGACCGAATCAAACCGGGCCCCTTCAGTTGAGGGTTGAAGCTCTTAACCACTGAGCCAAACCAGCCAGGGCAGTGTTATTGCATTTTTACATTTACTCTGAATAGGTCTAGTAAATGAGTGCATTCATCAGTCACCTTAAGTGAACGAACGCACACGGGCACATCCTCAGTAGGGAGTGTGCAGGAGGCAGCTGATCGATGTTTCTCTCTCGTCGATATTTCTAACTCTCTATCCCTCTCCCCTCCTCTCTGTAAAAAATCAATAAAATATATTTTTTAAAAAACTGCTGCAGAAAGTCACACTACAGGACAACAGACCTAGATTTTGTTCATTGCATCCACGTGGTATCTTTGATTTTATTTTAAAAAATATTTTTATTGATTTCAGAGAGGAAGGGAGAGGGAGAGGGAAAGAGACAGAAACATCAATGATGATAGAGAATCATTGATGGGCTACCTCCTGCATGCCCCCTTCTAGGGATGGAGCCCAAAACCTGGGCATGTGCCCTGACTGGAAATCGAACTGTGATCTCCTGGTTCATAGGTTAACGCTCAACCACAGAGCCACACTGGTCAGGCTACTCACGTGGTGTCTTTTAGCACGTGTCTCTGTCTTCTGGATTTCTAGTTGTTAGAGATTAGGTTCAATTTTCTTTCTTTTTTTTTTTTTGTCAAAAATCCTTCACATATGGTGTTGTGTACCTCAGCTGAGGACCACAGAATGCCTGGTTATTCATGGTCATTGAGTAGATTGTTTCATTTGAGATTGCAAAATGGTAATTTTCTTATTTTCAAATTGGTTTTCATTTTGTTTGCTGGAATGTGTCTATAAAGAGATACTTTCCGTCATCAACTATTTGATGATCTAAGGTACAGTTCATACAGGAAAAGCCAGATAAATGCTTCAGTATTTTCTCTTATTGACCAGTTTTCAAATATTAAGTTGGTTTCCTAGTATATACCAATCAGCAAATTGTTGTAATTGTTGCTATTGTTTCTGGGAACAGAATGAACACATGGACTTGAATGCAGAGATGTGTTCAGCCCGTCACGGTTTTTGTTTTCCCCAGTGCTCAGATGGTCACATCTTCAGCACATGGCAGCCATACAGCTGTAGCATCAGTGATGCCTTCCACCGTGGAACTTACATTTCTAGCTGGGGGACTGTCAATCAATCATGAACAAAATGAGTAAAGCAGATGGTGTTCAAAGATGATAGCACTACGGCATGCTGGGGGAAACAGAACGAGCTGAGGCAGGCAAGAAGATTGTGTATGTGGTGGGTTGCAATGCTCCACAGAAGGCGCACTGGTGTCATTTAGCAAAGACCCGAAGGAGGTGAGGGGGTTCGCTGTGGGAAAATTTGGGAGATGAATGTCCAGGTCAAGAAAATGATGAATCAGATTCTGAGTGTGCCTGCTTTGAGCGTTACTTAAAACAGTGCTATACTGTGTTTCACTGTGATTTATTTTTAAAACTCAACATTGGCCTGGCCGGCATGGCTCAGTGGGTGAGCATTGACCTATGAACCAGGAGGTCATGGTTCGATTCACAGTCAAGGGCACATGCCCAGGTTGTGGGCTCAATCCCCAGAGGGGGGTGTGCAGGAGGCAGCCAATCAATGATTCTCTCTCATCATTGATGTTTCTATCTCTCTTTCCATATAGTAAAAAAAAAATAAAAATAAAAAACCCTCAACATTATGTTTTTAAAATTCACCCCTATTTTGGGGGTGTATCTGAGATTTTTAAAAATATATTTTTATTGATTTTAGAGAGGAAAGGAGAGGGAGAGAGAAATAGAAACATCAATGACGATAGAGAATCATTGGTCAGCTGCCTCCTGCATGCCCCCTACTGGGGATCGAGCCCGCAATCTGGGCATGTGCCCTGACTGGAATCAAACCTGGGACCCCCTCAGTCTGCAGGCGAACACTCTATCCACTGAGCCAAACCAGATAGGGCTGTGTCTGTGATTTATTCATTCTCACTGCTGTATAACTTTCTATTATATAAATATACCACAATTTAATTTAATAGAATGTTAACCAGTTAACATTCTATTTGGTTTCTCTTTTTTTGCTATTATATGTAATGCTGCTATGAACATCTTTTTTCTTGAGGCACATGAGGGAGATAGTCTCTGGGACAGTGTACTGAGCTTTCTTCATATCGTGGTACATGTAGAAAATGATCATCATGTCACACATGGGGTAAAATGAGGTGATATGGGACTATCTATAGGAATTTGGTGAAAAAAGTTCATTACATTTTCCATATGTTATGTAATTACAATACATAATTATCTTTCTCTTCTTCTAAATGTTTCCTTTCTCTTTTCACACTCCCCTTATCTTCACCAAAAAAATTTCCATTCTCAGAATATCTGGTCACATGTAGAATATAGGTACAAAGCAATTTAAACTGGAGTTTCTTAAAATGTAGTCTGTGGGTACGCGTTTCATGTTCACTAGCTAAAAGGAAATGAACGGACATAAACCCATTCATGCAAACTGTTAAGTGGCATTACAGTTTCAAGGATGAACAAAGCTCCAGCATAGTTCCTCCCAATGAAGGAACAGTACGAAGAGAGTTGAGTCATCGTGCACGACATACGTCTGTAGCAGATGCTGTCGCAACTTATGCATGTTGGAAGTAGCTGTTGGTTTCAGCAAACCAATGCCATTTGTCTGTCACTTTAAATTAATTTTGACAACTAAATTTCATTGGCTTTGTAACTGTCCTTAATTTAAAAATTGGTTTTAGTTTTATAGCTGTAGAAGAACTATACACCAGAAAGTATAATAACAATAAAAATGAAGTGCACACCCATTTAAGAGCCTTGTTTTTAAATTTAGAAGTTGCTCATTACTCAGTCTGAGACAAAATGATCATAGTAGCTACCCAGCATCCAGTACCTCTCCCTTTCCACTTCCTACAGAGCCTTGGTTTTGTTAGATGGTCCGCCTCACCTATGCAGCCACCTGTTTAGGGAAGTTTGGCACCTTCACCACCCCAAGGTCCTGATGGTCTGAGCCAATCATGGGGCCCTCATTACTTTGCCAGTGATTGGTTTAAACATTAGTGTGGGGCCCTGGACAGGTGGCTTAGTTGGTTGGAGTGTTGTCCCGTGCACCAAAAGGTGGCGGGTTTGATTCCCAGTCAGGGCACATACCTAGGTTGTGTGTTCAATCCTGGTAAGGGTGCATATGGGAGGCAAATGATCAATGTTTCTCTCTCACATTGATGTTTCTCTCTCTCCCTTCCTCTCTCTATAAAAAAAAAAAATCAATAAACATATCCTCCGGTGAGGATTTAAAAACAAACAAACAAAAAAACATGAGCATGGGATAGTTTTGTTCAACAAGATTTAAGGGATAGTTTGGTGGGAGGCTTCCAGGAAATACTTCTTCATTCTTTTTTTTTTTTTAATGATTTGTTGATTAAAAAAAAAATTCTCACCTGAGGATATGCTTCTATTGATTTTAGAGAGAGAGGAGAAGAGAGGGAGAGAGAGAGCGAGAGAGAAACATTGATGTGAGAGAGAAACATTGATCGGTTGCCTTCCTCAGATTCCCCAACCAGGGTTCAAACCCAGGACCTGGGTATGTGCCCTGACTGGGAATCGCACCCGCAACCCATCGGTGGTGCATGGGATGACACTCAATCAACTGAGCTACACTACCCAGGGCAAGATTTCTTCACCCTAAATAAGAAACAAAAAGAAGAGATAGCCCCTTTCTTCTTCCTGTGAAATAGTCGTGTCTGGATGGCTCCCTAGAAACTGCGTCAGCTGTCCTGTGAGCACATGGGGAGAGTGAGCCCCAGGAGGAAGCCAAGTGGAGAAGCAGAAAGATGAACATGACCCAAGTCCTTGGCAACTCTCTTAAACTTCTGTATCATGAGCCCTACCTCCGGACTTCTTGTTTTAGGAGATGATCCATCTTCCCTGCTATTGATCCATTGAGGATGGGATTCTGTTACCTGTACCTGAAAGTGTTCTAAGCCAGGGACTTGAGGGGATTACAAGAGGACGGGCTGTTGGCATTGGCAAGGTTTGCCGTGGTCGGTGGCTTTCTTGACCTGCCATCCTCACCAGGCCGTGAGCCTGGAAACCAGTGGGAATTCAGCAAGTAGTTGCATGGTTAGGGAATGAATAATGATTATGGAAGAAGGAACCTAACCCCTCAGGCACCTAGGATGCGGGCACATGAGGCAGCAGAAGAGATTCTGGCAGTTTGAGTTGTCTCATGCTGCACAGTATGAGGAAGCTGTATCTGGCCACTGGGAATCAGCTGAGTAGGCCCAGGACTGAATGGAAAGTAGTTGTCATAATGAGGGGTGATAGGATGATTAATAAGAATGCAATCAGAAATTCTGCAGGAATAATGGTGAGTGATAGATCATGAATGAAGGACAGGATTGGCTCTATTTCTAGCCCAGCAGACAGCGAGCCATATTCATGCTTTACATCAACAATAGTCAGAGAAAATAGATGGGATTTTACAAAACAACTAGAGTCCTGGTGCACGAAATTCATGCACAGGTAGGGTCCCTAGGCCTGGCCAGTGATCAGGGCTGATCAGGACCTTCCAGCTGCTGGCCAGGGCCTTCCTTCATTCTGTGCCGCCCTCTGTTGGTTAGCGCACGTCATAGCCAGCAGTGAAACTCCTGGTGGGTCGAACTCCTGAGGGGACAATTTGCATATTAGTCTTTTATTATATAGGATAGACCTAAACTAAACAGGCATGTTTGGTTCTCTTCACAGAGGAAGGAGGAAGCCACAGCTGACTAAAACAATTTGACATTCTCCATTTCTAGCTGAAGAATTTACAATGAAGCAAAAACAAATTTTTATCGTTTTCATGTTAACTTGTTTTTATTCCCTAAGTTGGGTGAGAATTGGAATAGGTGTTTTAGCTATAACTAAAGATGTACAATTAGGCATTATAAAAACTGCTTAATAAGTTTCATAAAGTATTCAGCAGTCAATTGATATTATTACTTTCTTTTCAGGTAACTTATGCAAAGAGCATGTGTGAAGGTCCACTTATAGGCCTATAGCTTTGCAACCATAAATTAAACTCTAGTAGGGCACAGAGATACAATAATCAAACACAGAGGCTTGGCCTCCATGCGGACTATGGAAAAAAGCATGCCAAGAAAACAAGTCAGGCACTTCCTCTTCAAACTACTGGGTCTTGCTTACTTAAAAAATAAATGATGTAAGCAAGTTTGTGCAAGGCCTATTTTGAGACTTGCAGACATGACTCTGGCAGGAGACCTAAATGGGGGTGGGCCCTGGAGCTGTCAGAGATCATCTGTCCCGCTTCCCACTCGCTCCCCCTCATCATGGAGTGAGCCCAGCTGGCTGAGAACTGGAGGTAGAACATCATCGGTTCTACAGGTGGTAAGAATTTTGGGGCCTGGAAGCCCTTATTTTTGAAAATTGTACTCCAGAAACTCATTGATTTTAAGAGTTGCTTTGTCAGTTGGAAAAAATTACTTGACTCTGGTTACCAGAGAGCATGTGATTAAGAGTCCGGGGCCTGGAGCTGTCAGCCTGGGCCAAACCTGGCTCTCTCACTGAGAAGCTGTGTGACTTTAGACAAGTTGCTTAAACTCTCTGTGCCTTGGTTTCCTCCTCTGTAACTGGGATTAATAAAAATACTTGTTAGGGATGTTATAAGGATTAAATGAGTGAATAACTGCACAGACTTAAAACAGTGCTTGGCACATAGTGAGTGCTTAAGCTCACTGTGCTGCCCTTATCTCTGGGTTCTGACACACGCAGAAAGTGTTCTAGTGGAGGAATGGCAGATCTGCATGGCATGTCTCTTGGAGACTCCATCAGGGCTGCTGGCATCGCTAATTAGATGATCAGCATAGACCAGCCGTGGGCAAACTACGGCCTGCAGGCCGGATCTGGCCCGTTTGAAATGAATAAAACTAAAAAAAAAAAAAGACCGTACCCTTTTATGTAATGACGTTTACTTTGAATTTATATGAGTTCACACAAACACTCCATCCATGCTTTTGTTCCGGCCCTCTGGTCCAGTTTAAGAACCCATTGTGGCCCTCGAGTCAAAAAGTTTGCCCACCCCTGGCATAGACCCTTATGGAAGAGCATGTCTGCTGTCATCACCCCCTGCAGAATCTATCATTTTATTGCATAGAGAAAAGGTGAGATAAAGGAACATGGAAAATGTGGACCAGTGTTAATCGGTTAGGAATGTATGTGGCTACAGATTACTGAAGCCCTCCCAAGACTGACTGCAGCAGACAAGGTTTATTTGTCTCATGGAGTCTGAGGTGGGCTGCCCAGAACTTGTGCAGATGCTCAGAGGCCTCAGGGACTGAGCCTCCTTCTGTGTTTTCTTCCTCCACCTGTAGCTCACTGGATCTCCTCTCCATACTTTTCACCTCCTGGTCACAAGTTAGCTACTGTTCTTCCAATTGCTGCAATTTTGTTTCAACGGGAAGAGTGGAGAGATCCCAGGAAAAAAGGAAGTGCTTTCTTCAGAGGGGCATTGTCTTTTGTTTTGGAAGGCGCAGCCTCTCTGGGATGTCCAGCCTTGCCCCACCCCACCACACACAACCGAAGCCCCACCTGCGAGAGAGACTGAGACATGGAGAATTTTGCTTTTTCATTCTCTAGAGGAGAGAAAGGCAACAGAAAGGGGTTGCAAGTCACTTTTAGAATCTGTTCCACAGAACTGACCCCGTACGACAATGCTCCAGAGGAACACGCCTGCCCATGTTCACTTAGGCTTTTCCTGTGGAGGATTTTCTGGTTGGAAATGGTTTTATCCTGGGAAAAGGGCTCAGAGTGTTATCTCTGTGAGCCCATCATGGATTCCTTTTGTGAGAAAATATGGCTTCTTGTAATTTTACTCCACAGCGAAAGATTAGACTTAAAAGGCAAATTCCTCGCAAACGGGCAATGTTGAAACTTACCTTTAGACAGAACAGAACAACAACAGCCTGAGGCCAGGTGTCTGCTGAGAGGATCTGCTCTGCGTGGGGACCACTCCACTACTTTGTCCCGCTGCCGAGAGCTTTCATCAGCTTGGCACTAAGAGTGTGCATTTATTTTTGTAACTAAAGGTGGTCGTTTACCAAAAAAGTGGATTAAAAACAAAATGCCTTCTTCAAGCCAGACCTTCCAGGGAGCCCTGGAATAGCGAACGGCGGACAGGGTGTGGGGCTGGAGCCACGGAGGGCTGCCTTCCACACCACCCGTGTGGGCAAGCTTGTCTGAGACATGCTTATGCGCACGTACAGGAGGTTTTGAGGGACTTTTTAAAGCCATTTTCACAATAATTGTGGGTTTTTTTGTCTACATTGATGAAGCAGTGACTTGTGCTTTCCTGGCATTGCAGGTCCAAAGGTGATGCCCTGTGGGGTTTGGAACTCACAAGTTGTAAACAGTGATCAAAATTTGGGGCCTGGGAGAATGAGCTGAGGGCTTGTTCAGAGCGCAGAACCTGGGCCTCTAGCTTCACAATTCCTGCAGGTGTCATTCATGGAGATGTGCATTTTTATCAGGAGCCTGGGTGAGTTTTTACTTATCTGGTGCAGGAATCAGAGTTTTGAGAAACGTTATTCTCTAGCCCAGTAATTCCAGTTGCTTCATTTCCCCAACATGTAGTCACAATCGTCTTAACAAAATGTGTCGTCTCTGTTACCCTCTGCAGGACTTTGCTGGGGCCACTGTGACAAAGCCCCTTGGACTGGGTGGTTTAAACCACAGAACCGACTCCCTCACAGTTCTGGAGGCCGGCAGCTGTCGGCAGGGGTGGTTCCTCCTCTAAACTAGTCGCCAGCAGTGCGGTGGCCTGGGCTTTGGGCTTCTGGTAATGGCAGGTAGGTAATTTGGACCAACCCTCCTAAAAAAAAGCAGGACAAAAGCATGATCTGTTCAAGACCTCAGAGAGCTGAGGGCAATGAAGCACCGAGAGAAAAAACCCAGGAAGCGAGCCTGGCTTGGGGCTGCTTCTCCCGAGAGCACCTGCTGTTCCTGCCGCGGGACCGGGGTCTCTGCGTACAGGGAACGCCGCTTCCGGACCTCCTGCTGGTTACACAGTGTGTTTACTTTGTGGCGATTCGTTGAGCTGGACACTTAGGATTTGAATACTTTTTTTGTAACTGGTTTTTGCATCAAAAAAATAAAAGTGGTAATTTAACAAAGACTTTGGTAGTTAACAGACTAGTGTTTGAAGTCCAGCTCTGCTACTTAGAAATGGGCCTTCGTGAAAGTTTATTGTTTTCAAACCCCATCCCTGTACTAAAAGCAGAGTAAGTCTATCTCATAAGACTGTCCTGAGGGGTAAATGAGAACCTGTCACGTGCCTGGGAGCTAGTAGATTCCCAGTTAACAGCAGCAGCAATAACAAATTACCATTTACACACACACACACACACATATGTGTGTGTGTGTGTGTGTGTGTGTGTGTGTGTGTATCTATTTAAGAACTTTTTTTATTACAGAGAGAAGGGAGAAATAGAAACATCAATGATGAGAAAGAATCATGAATTGGTTGCCTCCTGCATGCCCCCTACTGGGGATCAAGCCTGCAACCCAGGCATGTGCCCTGACCAGGAATTGAACTGGTGAACTCCTGGTTCATGGGTTGACACGCAACCACTGAGCCACACTGGCCGGGCACAAATTACCATTTATTGAGAACCTATTATGTCCAGGCACTGCACTAAGCTCTTTACTGGTGCCTCAGCCTGTGCCATTGCATAAAGAGGAGCACCAGGACTCAGCGTGGCCCTGCCCTCGTGAGGCCCAGCTAGTAAGCACTGAGCTGGACTTCAGACGCAGGCCTTGTCCAAAACCAGGCCTGGGAACCTGTCTGTCTGGCCTGCCAATTACTCAGGACAGGGAGAGCACCACCTCACCTCCAGATTCGGTCCTGGGTTTTTACCAAGTGAATACAATCCCAAGATCAGCTTCTCGAATTCAGCATTGCTGAATTTCCAGTTTTCCCAGAGTAAACTTACTTGAGCCAATTAATGCTATTTAAAGGGAAGGCGTTTTGACATTTCCTCAAGGTGAGATTGAGACATGCACTAAAATTAGAAAACATTCTATCCCAGAGTAACCAAAACAAATCTTTGCCAAGCTCAGGCACAACTCAAATGTTCATTGGTCTAACAAAAAAAGAAAAAGAAAAAGGAGGCGGTAGAAGAAGAGGAGGAAGAAGGACCTTCATTTTCAGAGCTGGGAGGCAGGGGCTGCAGTGGGAGCTGGGGAAGTTGGTGCCATGAGCCCATCCCAGAGCTGAGTTTAGGAAGCAGGTTCCAGCATGTACTGCACATATCAGCAGACACAGCAGTGACATGAGCCCCGATCCGCCTCAGCTTGGCCTTGCACCCTTTGAGACACGTGGGGGCGAAGGAGCCAAAAGGGCTTGTGCACTGAGCAGCGCTTCTGCCACGCCAGCCTGCGCTCGGTTGGTGCCTGTCACAGGGCATACGGCTCCTCTCAAGCAAGCTGGTCTTTATAGACCCTGCACTTCCTTATTTGCTATTGTTTTTTCCTCCAGTTGCCTAGTAAACATTTCTACTGGAAAATTCCAATCTTGCTGTGGATGGACAAAGAGGAAAAGCAGTGTGTCCACACCCAGGCCAGACTCGCCAGGGAGGGCAGAGGGCCCCAGAGGACAGGCTCTGTCCACGAGGCCACAGCTGCAGCTCCAGCTTGAACTCAGGAATGGGGAGAGGGGTCCTGAGTGAGGTGGACACTGGGGGTCTTGACAATGGCCATAGGTCTCTTCTTCTTTCTCCAAGTTTTTGCACTTGTTTTTTTTGTACGCAATCATAGTGTTAGATGGGATAAGGGTCTCAAGGTCTGGGAGATTCTTCCTAAATGCTCTCTTGCTTAAATGTTAAAATGTAGCACAGTATTTTGCACGTGCAGCTGATAGGACAGGAACACAAGGATAAATATAGCCAGTTGCAAAGAAGGAATCAATGTGTTATTGACCAAATAAATAAGCAATGGTGAAGCCTTCCTTCTGGGAAACAGAGCTTTGAATATCAATCCCCTGTCTTCTTTACTTGCTGTGGCAATCACATCTCGTCTCATTCTTGAATAGAGCACCCCAAGAGGCAAACCCTTCTAGCTTGGTAACAATAGTACTTACCACTTAGATGTATGTCTGCTGCCTCCTCGTGGGACAGGGTCTCAAAGCCAGAGGTTGTTCCTTTGTATTTGGGTATCACCAGTGCCTACATGATATTTAATATCTAATAAATGTTTCTTGCATGAAAATAAGTGGTGTGGCATTGAAGTGGGGAGAGGCTTCATAAGCAACAGGATTGTCACTCCCTCCCTAACAACTGGGAATCCCAACACACTGGGTCCTAGTGCAGCCTCCCTGGGGAGCGAACACACGTAGCATCTGGTAGACCCAGCAAGGGGAATTAAAGTTATTAGCTCTTAAATTATTACTGCTTTGAACAAGTTTAAAGGATGTTGTCAAATATATGCTCACACTGCACTTGAGTCAGGAGATGGTGCAGATTGGGTGAATTTGGCAGTTGTTTTCATTAGGAAGAGTTGAGGTGGGCACAATACCATGAGTAACCCGAGTGTCTCTCCACCAGGGGGCGCTCATCTCTTGTTCTTAGTTCCTAGCAATGAAAAATTTGTCATTTCTAAATTGCTGCAGAACAATCAGGATGGCGACGTATATTTCCTGTATCTGGTTTCATGCACCATCCTATCACCTGTTCAATAACATTTTAGACACTCATGTGATGTTTTATTTCCTTGGGATCCTGGGACATTGCAAGAGTAGCCACCTTTGATACTGAAGTCTGGTGTGTCCTTAGAGGGCACAACTGCTATTCCACCCCACAGAGAACCTAGTCCCTAAGGTAGCTCAAGCGCAGGTGTTTGGGGTGGAGACGAGGGTGGCTGGTGGCCTCAGCTAGTGGGACACTGTCATTATTCTGTAGAGCTACTCAGGTGACCTCTCACACTGACCTGGTCACTGAAAACATACCTGGGCTTTTACTGCTCAAGAGCTTCAGTGTATAAAAGAAAGATCCATGGGCTCTGAACTTCATGAGAGAAAATTTTTTTAATGCAGACTGAATGACTCAGTATAAACAGTATGAGAATCCTTTTGCTGTCTCTTACACTTTTAGACCATCCCTTTGCACACACGGTGACCTTAAAGAATTGTTCTATTATCAGAGGCAATGAACTTTTTTTCATTGAATTTCTTCCCTTATTATAGTTTTTCAAAAACCCCATGAGCACGTTGTCCATGAATTTCATAGAACAACAAAACAAATCCCAGAGATGTTAGTCTGGCCTCCTGACAGATCTCCAGGTCTACCCCAGTTTTCCACTAGTTTTGAGAAAATAGAGTGGACCAACCCTCCTCATGTCGTGCTGGAGGGCTGAACTTGTGTGTGATGGAGATGTAACGAACTTGTTCATGCGAAGGGCACAGGGGAAACAGTCCCAATCTGAAACCATTTAAAGATGTGCATGTAGGCAGTGCTTCCACACACGTCTCTGCCTAGCCTCACAATACACGTGCCCTTACCCCCAGTCCATCCCAGGGCAACCCTGCAAGTGGCCGGCCAGCTGACAAGTCCCAGGCCCCCTGGGGAGGAGGAAATGAAGACGCAGGAAGGTCAAGTGATTTGTACAAAGTCACAAAACAGAATTGGGATGAAACCTACATCGCTGAGTCCTGGTTCACTCTTTGGTTCACAATCTTTGCTTTTCCCAGGTGCCAGGTGCTGTCCCAGGTGTTAGGAACATAGTAGCAAACAAATCAATACATTTCTGCTTCCACTTAAAGTCTAGTGGAGGAATGTGAATAAGCAGAGGAGTGGTGAAATAGGTGTTATGTTAAATGATCACCAGGCTTTAGAGAAAACAAAAGCAGGGAGTGTGACACCCAGATTGGATATGGTTGGATGCAGACTTAAAGAGGAGCCTCGGGTGACATTTGAGAAGAAAGGAAAAGCTTCCAGCAGAGGGAACAACAGTCACAAAAGCCTGCCATAGAAGTGGCCTGTCCTGTCCCAGGAGCAGCTCAGATGGGGCTGGGGGAGGAGGCGGTTGTGAGGTCAGGCAGGCCTTGGAGGCAGCCTGTGGAGGGGCTGGGAGCCACATGCTGGCCTTGGTTCTTCCCCTGACTTCGAGGGTTTGGAGGTGATATATTTATTTAATTCTAACAGGATCACTCTGGAATTTTGTCTTACAACATAAATTTCCAAGGAAACAGTGACATAAAAGAATGTTACATTTATTCTTATTATTGTCGGCCTTCAAATGAGATAACATTAACAAACACTGTTGTTGGGTGCCTAATACGGTAGGCACTTGGCAAGGGGTTTCTTCACTCACATCATTTCATTCGATCCTTGCAGCTGGCTGCCTGATGAATTGCTGCTGTGCCATTTTACTGAGGACGCTCAGAGAGGTTAGCTAAGGGTCCAAGGTCGCAGGCCAACCAGTGATGTCCCTTGAGCCTAACCGATTCCCTCGCCGCTCTTGTGAGCACATGCTCATTATTAGTGGCTGAAATGCTGTAATTCTTGTCAAAGTGCCCCATAAAAATACTCTTACATAATAAAAATTGGTGAATGTTTTAAATGCTTAGTGTCCTCCCATGCCATTTGTACATGCCAATCGACCTGCAAACCTTATTTTTAACATTAATCTCATAAAATTTAATAATATTATAGGGGCTTTTGATTAATCTTCACTCTTATTAACGAAACGAAATAGCATTTAAACAGCATTTGTATGTGTAATCATTTGACTTCCTTAATCATCTGATTAACAAACACATTTTCCTAAACACTTTCTTCTGGAAAGATAAACAAAATCTGGACACATGATGAATTTTACATTCTCTTAAAATGTCAACATAAAATCATTATTTAAATGAGCTATTTAATAGCACATTCAACTCTGTTTTTATTTCAACCAATAATCTTCTTCCTTCTCGCTTTCCCAAGAACTCCTAGTGTTTTCCCAGATGGCATCTAATAGATCTGGATAGTCTGGAAGGATGAGGTGGGAGACAACCCAAGATTCTGTAATCAGGATCAGACCTTCTGATCCTAACTATGCAGCAAACATAGCTTCTTTGATAAATGGCCTGAAATGGGAACCCAGTTCTTCCCAGCAGCGGACACGTGATCACTGCCGTCCCTCCAATGGTCATGGTGCAGTGTGATTGCTCTTGACTGCCAAGGTGCGCTGGTGTACTTATGTCAGTGTTTTGCAAACATGTTGGTTGACAGTCCTGGTTCCCTATGTTCGGTTAGGTGATACCCGCTTCTTCCTGCCAGGCCTCTGTACCACACGACTGGACTTCACAGCGCTATTTCGGGCTTAGTTCTATTCTAAATTCTTTTCATATTTTACAAATTTGCTGCCCTAACTTACAGTTATTTAAGTGATATTCGATTAGAGTCCCCTTCTCTCCAAGGCTTTGTCTAACTCTGATCACAGTCTGGCCAATGGTGAGACCGAGTCTTGTGTGGAAGACAATGGCAGTGGAAAGAAGGTGGCAAATCTGGGAGACGTTGAGAGCAGAATGGGGAGACGTAGCGACTGCTTGGATGTGTGGGAAAGCAGACCTACAAAACAACTAAGTGGAGACTCCAGACCTGAGACACGTCCAACTGCAACAGCTCGGATCAGGGACGCAGAGAGCGTGGGATCCTGAAATGAAGTGTGGCCAGAGGAGCCAGACCTGGGTGGCTGAGGGTGAGCATCTCTGGGACTGAGCTCCTTGGCACTTCTGCGAGGAGTAAGGTCAAAGCTGCGTAACCTGAAAAAGAACCCGTGAGAGGAAACGAAGATGGGAGAGTACAAAGGAGCTTGGGCACGTCTCACACAGCCATGAGGAGGCGTGGACAGTGTCTCAAACAGGGTGTAGGGGAGCCAAGAGGGAGCTGCTGGACAAGGATGAGACCCAAAGCGAGACATTGGAGGGAGGCCAGGCAGGATGAGAACAGCAATGATGACTGTGTGTGTGTGTGTGTGTGTGTGAGAGAGAGAGAGAGAGAGAGAGAGAGAGTTGGGGGTGAGGCGCAGCCTGCGGAACGTTGCCATGGCTCGCCCTCCGTATTTGCCTTTGGAATACACAAGAGGAAATTGTACAAACAGAACATGTGCACATCTGAATAGCTGCCTCCTCAGAACGAGCTGGCCAAGGCAGTGACATCATGGAGCTGGAATTTCTCTCCCTCTGGAGGAGATGGAAATGGCTGCAAAGGAACCTTTAGGGGCTGACATTCTCTAAGTTTATGGAGTTCTTCTTCACCTTGAAATACATTAAAATATGGACATGACAATATAAGCAAACATATTCTTAAAATAAACCCAACACAAGAAGTCTCTTGAATTTGTCTTTGTTTTGCTATTTAAAACCAAATCCTCAAGGAAAACCAATGAGAAAACAAGTTCTTCAGTGCTCGGCACATTTCCGTGGTCACGCCACAGAGACACTGCGCTCCATCCAGGTTCCCACTGAGGGCACCGCCATCCACCCGCCTCTCCTGCCTGCGGAGGGCCAGGCATGCAAACGGGTTGCTGCGGCTCTTCTGTTTGTCAAGACCCAAAGCTGCTCCTGAGCTGCTGAACTGCAGACTCACCTGCAGGGGTTCACGCGGCGGGTCACTGGATGTCCTATTGTTGCCTCCAGACACAGGAACAGTTCAAAAGCAGCAGCATTGACACACTCTCTTACGCTGTTTGTAGAAGAGAGTTGCCATCTACACAGAAAATTATAGTTTTTGCATATGTGGGTTTGGAATTTGAACAAGCTTGTTTTATTCTGGAAACACTTTATCACAGCTTAAAAGCATGACGTCGTGCATGGTTTATGATTTCTCTCTGCCACGTTGCCAGGATGCACTGAGGCCCAGTAAGGGGGAAGCTCTGAGTTTGCTGCTTGTGAAACTCAAAAGCTGCGTTAGGAATGAGGCGGTCATTCGAGCCAGCATCTTGTCTGGGAATAATTATGCCGCATGAACAAAGCCGTGGAAACCTGCAGTGCACAAATAAGACATCCATACCCAAGTGAAGGGAACAAAACTCCCTTATGTTTTGGGCACAGCTGTGCCTAAGACTCCTGGGGTGTAAAAAGCAGTTTTTATCCACAACCAACTGCTTCAGTTAGAAACCTTAGACTCAAAGGGACATTTATTACCCTATTAAATAATGACACACTTATGAGTAGGGAAGCTTCCCCCCAAACTGAAGAATTATCTCTTATTGTGCTGTTGCAGATGAGAGTTCTCATAGTATCAAAACCATTCCACTCTTGTCACGTCTGTCTACAGGAGCATGTGATTTAAAACCAAATGCTGACTCTGCAGACACCATTCATCAGTTGGGAAATCGAGACAAGAAAACAAGAACCAGGTTCCTCATTTGGTCAGGACCCTGTTCCTTTTCCAGGACAAAGAGAATGTCCCGTACGGTGACCTGGGGAGAAGTTTGCCATGTGTGAGGTGTGGGAAGTATGGGGTCAGGCAGTGTGTCCTGTTTCCATCGTCTCCCTCCTCTTCCTCTCTGTTCTGCCCAGCAAAGTGACCAAATGGAGAGTGCCCCTCAACAGACGCCTGACAGAAACACCCCAGACACGGGGAGGGTTGTATGGTCTGTTTCCTGCAGATCACCACAAGCTAGTCGCTTATGACAACACAAACCTATTGACTCTTTTAAAGAACAAGCCCAGATGCACATTTAATTTTGAGTGGCACAGGAAACTAGGCTCTGATAAAACTGCAAACCTTGGAGGTGAGATAGGAGAATGTTTCATTTTACTCGATTCTGGTCCTGCCATCACCTGCATTCAAGAACACAAATGCAGAAAAAGATCAGGGGGAGGGGAAGGGGTGACAGTGGTGGTTGCTATGGGTTGGGGGGTGGAGGATGGAGAGTTAGTGATTAATGAGTTCAGAGTTTCACTTTTGTAACATGACAGGAGTTCTGGAGATGGATGGTGGGGAAGGTACTTAATGCCACTGAGCTAACTACACACTTAAAAATGGTCAAAATGATAAATTTTATATTATGAATATTTTACCACAATTAAAACATAAATTTGAAAAAGCTAGGGGGAAAGTCTAACTCAAGCAATCAGTTCTAAGATGGCCAGTGACCCTTTCCCCATGCACATGTTCTGTGTCAACCTCCCGCTGAGTGTGCCAGGACCTGTGGGAGTGATGGCATTTCACCCCTGTGGTTACGTTGCTTGTAAGGTAAAGGTAAAGCAATTTCACAGATGTAATTAGTGTCTCCAATCAGTTAACTTTGAGTTCATTAAAAAGAAGATCATCCTAAATGGGCCTCACCTAACCAGGTCAGCCTTTTCCAAAATGCTTCCAGAGTAGAGAGGTTTGAAGCAGCAGCTGTCTGTTGGCCGAGAAGGACTTCCATGTGGGTATGTGTGTGCACGGGTATGTGTGTGTGTGTGCATGTGCACAGGTCTACACACACATATTTCCAGCTTCTGTCAGCTGAAAGGGCCGAGAAGCAATGATACCGAGAAGGAATGAGCACAAAAGGACCAACTAGAAATTAAGCATACACTGACTGAAATAAAGGATATTATACAGAGTTCCAACAGCAGACTAGAGGATCCCAAGAATCAAGTTAAAGATTTGAAATACGGCCCTGGCCAGTTTGGCTCAGTGGATAGAGCGTTGGCCTGTAGACGCAAGGGTCCTACGTTTGATTCAGTCAAGAGCATGTACCTTGGTTGCGGGCATATCCCCAGTGGGGAGTGTGCAGGAGGCAGCTGATCGATGTTTCTCTCTCATCGATGTTTCTAACTCTCTATCCCTCTCCCTTCCTGTCTGTAAAAAATCAATAAAATATATTTTAAAAAAAACACCCAAAACCCCACAAAAAACAAAAAAGAATCTTAGTGAGAATCTCAAAAACATGAAAAAAGACTAGTCAGAAATTAAGCATACACTAACTGAAATAAAGAATAATTTACAGGAAATCAACAATAGAGTAGAGGATTCCAAGAATCAAATCAATTATTTGAAATATGAGGAAGCAAAAAGCACCCAATCAGAACAGCAAAAAGAATAAAAAGAATCCATAAATATGCAGATAGTGTAAGGAGCCTCTTGGATAACTTCAAGCGTACCAACATTCACATTATGGGGTAGCATTCAGATCTTGTTGGAGAAGTGGGGCTGATTCTAATGCTGGGGGAGGAAAAGTACATGATGATCTTGGAACACCTTTTTGTGCCAGAAAATAAGGAAGCACCCAAGAATTATGGGAATGTGACAAAAAGACACAAGAAACAGCTTGAATGGGGCCCTCACTGGCCAATTTTAGAATAATTTAAGTATCAAAATAAATGATTAGAGAACAACCCATTGTATGAGGTAACAATCCATGAGTACATTCTGATAAAAATATATGATAATAAAAGGCTAATATGCAAATAGACCAAACAGCGGAACAACCGAACAACTGAACAACTGGTCGCTATGACATGCGCTGACCACCAGGGGCCATGCGTGGACCATGGCAGGCATCGGCAGCAGGAGACAGAGCATGGAACATGGCAGGCATCAGCTGCGACGGGATGGTGGAGCAGGTGAGTGGGGGTGCCAGACTAAGGCAGGTGCCAGTTGCTGTCATTGGGGTGAGCCTCTGGTGGTTACTGAAAATTCTTTGCTTCTGTGCACCAGTCTGGCCCAGCACTCTCACCTGCTGCTGGCACCAGTCCCGCTCGCACCCGCTGCCGGCGTCCGACTCTGACCTTGATCGCTTGGCACTATTAGCAGGTGTGAGCGGCGGCTGCTGGCCCTGATTGCCCCTGAGGGCTTCTCCACCTCCCCCTGCTCCTGGGGGATGATCAGGGCCAGCAGCCACCTCTTGCACCCACTGCCAGTGACAACCCACTCGCACCCGCAGCCAGTGCTGGAGCCTGCTGCCGGTGCCGGTCCCCATCGCCCCTGAGGGCTTCTCCACCTCCCCCTGTTCCTGAGGGGCAATCGGAGCAGCAGCCATTGCTTGCACCCGCTGTCGGCGTGGAGCTATTGGGGCTGGTGCGCTGTCAGGGCGTGGGAGTGGCGGTGGCAGGAGTAGGGCTGCCGGCAGACGCAGCAACCGCCGCTCACACCCACTGACGGTGCCGGCCCCGCTCGCACCCGCTGCTGGGCGGGGCCCATGCCATCAGCGCATGGGAGTGGTAGCAGCACTGGGAGCAGGGCTGCCAGCAGACGGGACCAGAGGCCACGGTGGGAGGGGCCAGGTGGGGGCACAGAGGATGGGCTGAGACCACCCCTGTGCCCACTGCAGCCTCTCAGCCCACAGTTCCTCTCAAGGTGCACGAATTCATGCACTGGGCCCCTAGTAAGTAAATACACAAATGAAGAGAAGGGAAAGCTCTTCCTTACAGTAGAATTCCAACTAATAAATGTAGAAGAGATCATGGAAATAAGCACTATTAGGCAATGATAATAGTAGTACTGGATACTTGTGTGTGTCACTGGTGGGTGAAGGTTTGATGAGAAACAGGATATTGGCAAAATATTGGACTGTCTCTCCACAGAATATTAATCAAATGCAGTGTGTGTGTGTGGGGGGGGGGAATGGCAGACACAGCTTGACTAGGTGATCCAGGTAACAGCGCCACAGGTGGGACAGGCATGCATCGTGCGCCTCCTACCGTGACATGTGAGAAGAGCACAGCATCATTTTGGTGGCACTCCCGCCAGGGGAGGGTCCGCCACAGAATGAAAGGCTGGTGCTCACTAGAAACAGGGGAAGACTGGAGGCTGCTCCAGACGGCAGGAGCCCGATGGGATTGACAACTCAACACAACACGTGCCCTGCAGGGGAGCCTCTGTGGAGAAGGAAAAGAGGACAAAGTGAGATAGTTGTGAAATGTGAACAAGATGGATTGCACAGATGTGCTGTGTCGGTGTGGGTTTCCTGGTATGGAGAGTCATGTGGCAGGGTGTAGGAGCGTGTCCTTGTTTTTAGGAGGTACATAGTGGAGTATTCAGGGCTGATGGGATATGATGTCAGAAAGACAGTTTCTGTCTGTCTATTTGTCTATCAGAGAGAGAAGAGATGAAACAATGAAGAAATATTAGTAATCATTGACAATTAATTACATAATTGATAACAGTATTAAAAACTGGGGAATCTTACTTTTCTGTAAATGAAAAAATATTTCAAAATAAAACTTTCAAAAGTGGGTATGATAATCTTTTCTTTATTCACTTTCCAGATTTCTGAAAGTGCCAGATGAAATGATGTTGAAGCTTTATTAAAGGATGTTTTAATGCAAAAATGTAATTATCTTGATAACATGTCTGCTTATTTGATTATTACCCATCTTTCTAAATAAGAATGGAAGCTCCGTGAGAGCAGGTACCTTACCCTCTTATTTCTTGTGCCTAGAACGCCATAAATAACTGAATCACAGAAATTAGGTCAATTTTACACTTTCATCATTATAGTACATGAGAGGCTCAGTGCACAAATTTGTGCACGGGTGGGGTCCTGCCGGCCCCGTCACAATTGGGGCAGAGTGGGGCCGGGTCTGTCGGGAGGAGGAGATGGTGGGAGGTGAAGGCTGGGCCAGCTGGAGGGAGGGGCCACGGGTGATTGGCCAATGGTCCTGCCCCTGATTGGGGTGGGAGGGTGATTGGGGGTGGAGCTGGCTGGGGGGAGGGGCTGCAGGAGATTGGATGCCAGCCCTACCCCCAATCAGGCCGATTCACTGGCCACAGTGGGCATCATAGCAACTGGTTGTTTCGGTCGTTACAGCGTTCCAGTCACTGGCTTTTTATATATATAGACTAGGAGCCCAGTGCGCGATTTGAAATCACATGGTGCCACCCTGCCCTGACACCCGAACCTCTCCACACAGAACTCCAGTGCGCCTGGCCCAGCCCCCAAACCCTCTGGCCTTCTCTGGCTGCTTCAAGCCCCGCCCTCAGTCCCTTGAGTCACCTAGGGCTGGTCCCGCCTTCTCTGTGTGCCTCCCCACTTCCGCCTCGTCTCCGGAGCAACACGGTGGCTCTGACCCATCATGGCACCAGAGGAGAGCATGGAAGCCCCCCTGGCAGGTGGGCCGCGGGGCACTCAGAGTGCGAGTGGTGGGCAGCGAAGGACTGGTGAGGGGGGCGCTATGGGCTCTCACCCCTGCCCTCCCCGGCATGGGGTGGTCCTGCCTCCTCCAGGCGTCTCCTTGCTTCTGCCCCGTCTCTGGAGCAATGCCCCAGCTAATATGCTAATGACCTGGTCGTTACCCTTATGGTGTATCGACCATTAGCATATTAGCTCATTATTAGTATAGATGCTGTTTATGTTAATAAAGACAAATGTTTTCACCTGTCTGGCATGGCTCAGTGGTTGAGCGTCAACCTATGAACCAGGAGGTCATGGTTTGATTCCCGGTCAGGGCATATGCCTGGGTTATAGGCTCAACCCCCAGTTGGGGGGTATGCAGGAGGCAGCCAATCAATGATTCTCATCATTGATGTTTCTATCTCTCTCTTTCTCCCTTCCTCTCTGAAATTAAAAAAAAAGAAAAGAAAAATGTTTTCTCTTAGAAACCTTTATAATCTAACAGTCAATTTGTTACTCAAATAATTACTGATATATAACTAAGTATTTATGGATATGTTATGAAGTACATTCATCTGCATGATGGAGCTTGATCACTTCCTTAACTTAGGCGTTGAAGATAGCTGCCATTTACACAGAGCAGATAAGACCTGAGGAATCAGTACGTATTTTCTACCATAGACACATACTCCAGAGAAGACTTCAAAGAACCCGAGATGACACGGGCTGTTACCCTGCTCAGAACTAGGTTCTGGGTTTTTTTTTTCACACAAGCCGCCACTGTCAGTCTCAGAGTAAAGAGAGAGTCCACGAAGACTATTTTCAAGCAGGTAGAATCCTCTCTTTGTGTAACAGTTTGGGTGATTTTTCATGGCTGGGGCAAAGTCAAACAAGACCAGGGAAGGGAGGGCAGGAAAATGAAGAAACATTTGTCCATATCAGAGCCAAGTCAGTATGAAAGATTTTCCAGTTTGTCACTGCAACTGCGAAACAAAACGTTCCCGGGAGACGGAACTGCCCCACGGCTTCACTGGGAACAGTGTGGGCCGGGCTGAGAGTCTGTTTCTCATAAAGGAACAACTTCAGCTCCTTAAGCCCCAAGACACAGTCTGAGCACTTAGAGTGTGTCAGAGACCGGCACGAATACCATTCTACATCTTTTTAATTCTCGGCTGAGAGTCTGTTTCTCATAAAGGAACAACTTCAGCTCCTTAAGCCCCAAGACACAGTCTGAGCACTTAAAAGAGTGTGTCAGAAACCGGCACGAATACCATTCTACATCTTTTTTATTCCTTCTTAATAAAAATATACCCAACAGAAATAGTTCTTTCCTTTTTTTCTATTTCTCTTCAAGGTACATTCATAAATTTCCACCACCCCACAAGTCTAAATTCACCCCTGGGATTCCTCTATTTTTTTTCCCCCTCTAACTGGGGAAAATGCCTTAATTCGCCACTTTCTATTTTTGCCTCTGACTCCAAAAATTGTTGTTTTAACCTTGGAATGTGGATTTGAAATAATCTTAGGGAGAAACTGAGAAAGGATTTAGCAGCACAGGGACATAAAATCTGAAGAACACACTCAAACTCCAATGTTTCAAGATTAAATAGAATCGTGGATTCAAGAAACTCCTGGAGCCGAACCGGTTTGGCTCAGTGGATAGAGTGTCGGCCTGTGGACTGAAGGGTCCCAGGTTCGATTCCGGTCAAGGGGATGTACCTTGGTTGCGGGCACATCCCCAGTAGGGGGTGTGCAGGAGGCAGCTGATCGATCTCTCTCGCCGATGTTTCTAGCTCTCTGACCCTCTCCCTTCTTCTCTGTGAAAAATCAATAAAATTTTTTAAAAAAATTTAAAAAAAGAAACTCCTGGAATAAAAAACTCTAACATGTCACTGAGTGTCATGACTATATGTGATTCCATTTTATATTTCTATGCTTATTTGGCTTTTTATCTCTCACCTACTCTAACTTATGTCATCTTGTTGAATTTCATATATGCCTTAAACTCACCTTAAATTCAACTTGTATATGATCAATTTGTGAGAAATCCTAGTTACATTTCATTTACTGAAGAATCATCAATAGGTGTACTGTAACATCAAAATCACTTTCATAAGCCACCTGTAGACAGTATTTTAGATCTCAGAAGTCATATCTTTTTAAAAATATCATTCATACGAACCAGCTGTCCAATAATAAGGAAATGGCTTAATAAATTATGGCACATCAAGATCATGGGATATTATGCTGCCATTAAAATTATAATTATGTAGTCTATTTTGACACATAGAACAGTATATTGTTTTTTGTAAAAAAGAGATATGCACATTTTTATTGTAACTATGATGAATATATATTGGAGAAAGTTAAAGATGGTACACAAAATGGTGAAAATGTGCATTGAATTTTTCTAAAAAATATTTAATATTGATGATACATTATCTTTAAACAAATTTGAAGAAACCTGATTTGTGAAATTTCTGAAGGAAAGTGTGATCCATAAAGGTTGACCCTGAGTTTTGATGCTTATGCACTGAATGGCATCTGGCCTTGATATGCCTGAGGACAGTAGGGAGTTTTCACTCTCTCTAGATATAATATTTTAAGTCTGTAAAGAGAGTTGAGTATGTCTGATTTTGTATAGAACTACAAGTGTGTTGCTTAGGAATGAAGTAATGGGAGAAACAGTGGGCAAAATTCATTCATTTATTGAAGAAATACCTATCAACACACTCATCAGGTACCTGCCTCAGAAGGACCTATGACAGACAGTCCCTGCCCTCATAGAGCATGTGTTCTAGCCAGGAAGACATGGTGATCCCAGGTAGGTCTGTTATATTTACATTGTAAGTCACGGTTTTTTCATAAGAAAGAACATTTAGGTTTTAAGAGCTTGATGGACATTTGACATGCTTAACTGTCTGGCATCCATAACTTTGATTCTCTCCTCCTCTGTGTGGACTTGGTGGGAGGGTAAATTCTGAAGCCTCTCGTCCAGTGTACACGTTGAAGGGGTTGGATCCTATTGGGATGTATCGCAGAGGTGAGCATGAGCCCTGAGCTTGGCCAATCACATGTGCTCTGTGGGACTCTGACACTTGAGTGGAGGCTGGGAGAGAGGGCTGGGTCATTCGCAGAAGCAGAGGCAGCAGGCCTGGGACCTGCCTTTGCAGGGAGACTTGTTGCTACGTCTTAGGATTTCGGAGGTCCCTGGTTTCTCTTGGCTCCCAAATTTCTTCTACTGAACCACATGCATATCCTCCCACACACCCCACAACCTCCTTTTCAATCCAATAAAGTTCTCTTTGCTTTATCTTTGCCAGAGTTGTTTTCTTTTACTTTTTTTCTAATATATGTATCTTTAAAAAATATGTTTTCATTGATTTCAGAGAGGAAGGGAGAGGAAAAGAGAGAGAGAAATACCAATGATGAGAGAGAATCATTGACTGGCTGCCCCCTGCATGTCTCTTTTATGACCAAGCCTGTGGAGTTAAGCATTGTCATTTTCCCCATATTCTATTGGTCATGCAGGACCAGCCCTGCATCCCTGTGGTAGGGGATGAAGTAAGGTTGTGAATTATTGGGGGCTATTTTGGAGGTTAGTTAACACAGCACCCAAGTCTTACAAGTGGTCATCTTCGTGTGGTAGGGACTGTGAGTGACTCTCCCCCGTTTCTGCTTATTTGTATTTTTTTGAATTTTCTGGAATAAGAACGTACATTTATATCATAACGTATACACATAACTTTTACATAATGATAAATAAATATTAAAAATAAATATTAAATCCATTTAATACTACCTAATGCTTTGTGAGATATTATCCACTGAGATTGCTGGGTCATTGGCTTCAAATCGATTACCATCTAACTAGAGACCACTGCTTTTTGGAAGCTAGTACCATTTGAGCTCTGACAACTAGAGCTTTCCTTGGTATACATTTTCTCTCTAAATCCTATTTTTTGCCCTAGCTGGTTTGGCTCAGTGAATGGAGTGTCAGCCTGCGAACTGAAGGGTTCGGGGTTGGATTCTGATCAAGGGCACATACCTGGGTTGCAGTTTCAATTCCCAGTAGAGGGCGTGCAGAAGGCAGCTGATCAATGATTCTCTGTCATCATTCATGTTTCTATCTCTCTCTCCTTCTCCCTTCCTCTCTGAAATCAATAAAAATATATTTAAAAAACCTCATTTTCCTGTTTCAACACTTCAAGTAAGACCAAACTACCAAGCAACACTATTAAAACTTAGATGACAGCATCCACCTATTACCTCTTATCTCAAAAGGTTATTATTAAGATTACCTTCTGACTCAAAGGACAAACTCCCTTCCTCCTCTGCAAAGCTAGTTGGTCATCCACTGGGGGTCGTCCATTGAGGGTGCATTGGATCTTACCCTTCTTACCTTCTCCTGGACCTAGCCTCAGTAGGCATCTTCCATCCTCTCATTATCTTCAACCTCATCTTAGTATATAAATGCACTTAAATCTTTCCATTCTTTAAAATAAAAAAAACTATGTAATATCTACCTTTTCTCCCACATCCATCACTAGCTATTGTTCAATTTCTTCTCTTCCTTTCCCAAACTTCTTAAAAGGGATATCTGTCCTTACTGCCAACACTCCTTCACCTCCCAATCCCCTTCTCTTCACCAAGGTGAACAGGCAGCCAAAGGCAAAGATTTTCAGCCCAGTGTGTGTCTCAAAGCCCACACCCCTCTCATCTGCATTAGAATCATCCGGGCGCTTAGAGAACTAGGTCTTGGGGTGGGGACCTGGCAGGATCCTCCAGTTGTGAGGAGCTCCCTGTCACTCTGGCTCACAGAGCCCCGGGCTCATCCTTCAAACTTGACGTCATAGATGAGATGCCCCTCCTTCCCATACAGTGTATTTTGGAGCCTTTTTCAAAGGCAGAGCTAAGTCTGACTTGTAACAGATTCTCATGATGTGAACTCATACACAATGAGAAAGGGGAAAAGAAATGCAAACACACATACTGTCCTGACGAAACTTTTAAAGTTTGATCTCATTTCCTTTTTCTTTTTTTCTAATTTCTTACAACTGAAATTGAGATTATTCTTGGCTGTTTCAGACTTTCAGTATGAAGATTGTGGTGAAGATTTGAATCTCTACTGAGTAACAGATCAGAATGACCCATCTAATATTTGTCACAGGAGGATGTTGGGGGAGGGAAATGATTGTGCAAAGACAGAAGTAGTTTCAGAAGATCAAAATGTTTATCTCCAACTCTGTCACTCCATACCCTCCAGCCTCAGATTCTATCAGTGACATTAGATGGTTGATACAGTTAGACACATGTTGTCTTGAAAACCATAACTTCCTTAAAAAGACAAAACTAAATGAACATGCAAACCAAACCAAACCAACACCCTTATCTCCTGCTTAAATACTTGTATTTCTTAAATCTGAAGGTTGTGGACTGTGGCTGAGGCCTGAGCTGCAGTTGAGGTGAAGACACAGGCTGGTTGGTTCCTAAGGGGGTGTGGCAGGATAGGGGTAGCTTTAATGCCCCTTTTTAAAACATCAGAACAAGATTGTATGTGCACAAGAAGGAGCTGAATGGGGAGGAGGGAGCAGTTTTATAATTTAAAAGAAAATTTCTTCCCCTCTCCATCTCTCCAACCCAAAATTGCATTGAAATTCTATTCCCCCAATAAAATCAGTCTAGAAGAACTTCCAAGTCATAGTTACTAAGGAAGTTCCAGAGCCTTCTGTCTGTGAGACTGGGAAGGCTGTGCTTCTGAGTTGGGCACACTGTGGCTAAAAATGGTGTTTCAATGTTCCTTGAGAGAAACACAGACCACAATTGCTGGATTTGCAAAGAGACTTGCGACTTTCCCCCTTTAAAAATAATTATTGTGCAGCTGAGTATTATTTTCCACAATAATTATGTGTTCCATTTATAATATAAAAAAATAAATATCATTTAAAAATTATATTACAAGCTCTAGAGAAAGCAAATTAATCCAGGTTAAACAATATTGCAGGACAGTTATGTTAAGACTAGAGGCCCAGTGCACAAAAATTTGTGCACTGGGCGGGGGGGGGGGGGGATCCCCCA
>NW_005361459.1:913446-913811 GCF_000412655.1 Myotis brandtii | reverse complement strand
TTGGCTTCCTCCATCATTGGGGCAACCAAGCCTCCTGCTTGCTCTAGCTCTGTGGCTGCCGGCCGCCATCTTGGTTGGGTTAATTTGCATTTAGTCGCCCTGATTGGCTGGTGGGCATGGCTTAAGGCATAGCGAAGGTACGGTTAATTTGCATGTTTGTCTTTTATTAGTGTAGATGTAGTTTATTTTTCTTCAATACCCATGGATTCACTACTTTTTCTTGCTCTGTGAACTGGCCTAGTTTTCACTCCAGCGATGCCCCGCTTCTCTGTCCTGCATAGGATGGCAGGTCCCTGGCACTCTTTATTTATTTATTTTTTTTGCTTTTCATATATTTACTCATTATTTATTTATTTATTTATTTA
>NW_005361459.1:910822-913209 GCF_000412655.1 Myotis brandtii | reverse complement strand
GAGAGAGATAGAAACATCAATGATGAGAGAGAATCATTGATTGGCTGCCTCCTGCACATCCCACACCGGGAATCGAGCCTGCAACCTAGGCATGTGCCCTGACCGGAATCAAACCGTGAGCTTCTGGTTCACAGGTCGATGCTCATCCACTGAGCCACACCGGCAGGGCTCCCCAGCACTCTTGAAGTTATTCAAGCTCCATAAACCCACAAGTGAGCACGCCCCATTTGTAACTGTGCAGATGTCAGACACGGTCCATTAGAAGAAGTAAGATGATGTCATAGCAGTTTAACCCAGGGAAGAATAAAGGAAGTATAAAAGCCATGTACTTCTCTAGAATAACAAAGAACATCTGTCTTCCAACGCACAAGGCTGGGTATGGCATCTAAGGCAAAGCCCTTTGCGATCCTTTCTGGAAATAGGTGTTTCTTCTAGACAGAATCCCTCTCCCATGTGGGAATAGGGCCCCAGGTTCTGACCTCTGGACAGAGATCTCTGCAGGGGTCACCCCGCCAGCATTGCTTTCCGGAGGTGAGGACATCCAGACTCTGTGAAGGTGACCTTCTCAGGACTGATCAGAGGGGTCAGGGCAGAGCTGCAAATGGCAGTGGGGGATCAGCGACTTAAGTACAAACATGAGGGCAGGTATGGGACTAATAGAGTCCTGTGACAGCACTTGGGTTCCTGAAACAAGTGACTTCCTAAAAACCATGCTGCCAGTAGTTCTGTGAGGAGAGGCTGTCTGAAGAGCTTGAGACTTCCCTCAGCCACCACCTGCTCTCATCCCACTTTCTATCTGGACGGTTGACACTCACTGAGTTCTGTAGCCTTCAGAGATAGTCTAAGTGCAACATATATGAGCAAATATGTGCATTATTCTTCCTCTGTCCTCTCTTACACAAACAGTGGCATACAATACATATTGTTTCTTATCTTGGGTTGCTGTTTTCCCACTTAAAAACACATCTTAGAGCCCAACAGCTGTGTGAGGAGCTTTAGAAAAGCTCTCCTCCAAAAAGACATCTATTAAACTGGTCAGAATTAGCAAAGACAATCATTCAAACTCTCACAACAAATTGAGAAGCATATATTCAGCAGATCTACAGAGACATGGTAAGAACAGTGGGAGACTCTAGAATTTAGGCTTGGGGCTGCACCCCCACAGCTCTGTGTTGTAGAAAAGCTGCTCCAGTGGGTTTGGCAGCTGAGTGGCAGCTCCCATCCCTCTCCTGGGGTAGAAGAGTTATTCCTAGTGGATCCAGCAGCCAGTAGATATCAGCAGATCCCACTCCCCACAGCACCGTGCTGCAGAAGTCCTGTACCGAATGGGTGCTGGCAACTAGGTGGCAGTGACTGTTTTCTTACTCACAACATAGAGAGAATGTGGGTGGAACTGATGAGAAGTGCAAACCTCCCACTTTCTCACAGCACTGGTTTGTGGCAGAACAGCTCAGGTAGGCTGGACAGCTGAGAGGCAAGTCCCATCTCTAGTTTTCTGAGGTAGAAGAGCTATTTCAGGTGGATTTGACAGCTGGTGAACATTGGCAAATCCCATCTTCTGATTCAGTCCCCATTCCCCAAACCCCTGCTCTGGGCTACAGAAAACCTATACTGGTCAATGGTGGAGCTAGTCAGTGGCACCAGTTCTTCCCCCCTAGATCCCCTCCCCCTCCCACAGCATTTGCTCAGTAAAGAGGACCCAGGTAGTGCAGCTGGTGAAGAGTGAGTTCCCCATCCCCTTGCCTCTCTGATTCCTGATCCAAAGCACAGAGACTCTGCCCTGGAAAGGGTTGGAGTGAGCCTCAAGACTAGCAATAGGATGCCCCTGCCAAGAGATTTTACTTTCATTGCATCAAACTGTGGAGATACTTATGCCCCAGGTCATTATTGAAAACTACGGAGCAATCAGCTAGAAATTAGTGGAGGCTAACAAGTGGGTATGATACCAATAGAGGCAGACTAACCAGAAGTGTAATGAGGAGATCAAGGAAAAAGACAATCAAAGAGAACCCAGCTAAATGCACAGTCATTCCTGGTGGTAAGCAACTTAGTGTGCGTGCCCAAGGCTGAGCCATCCAAAGAGTGAATGAAGAAGGAATTTCTGAGCTACCAGTCCCTGGATGAATGTGGGGTACACTTTAAACTCTTTAAACAGTGAACTCTTTAAACAGTGAAAGCAGCCTCCAGAGAAACCAAGATGGCGGCATAGGTAAACACCGGAGATTGCTGCCTCGCACAACCACTTCAAAAATACAACTAAAAGACAGAACGGACGTCATCCAGAACCACAGGAAGGCTGGCTGAGTGGAATTTCTACAACTAGAAGGAAAGAGAAAAGCATACCGAGACTCAGAGGAGGTGCGGTGCTGAAGTAAATACAAAGGTGC
>NW_005361459.1:889454-909368 GCF_000412655.1 Myotis brandtii | reverse complement strand
ATCAAGTGAATAAATAACCTGATGTACAGAATGAACTGGTGATTATAATAGAATCAGGGACATAGAAAGGGAATGGACTGACTATTCTTGGGGGGAAAAGGGGTGTGGGAGATGCGGGAAGAGACTGGACAAAAATCGTGCACCTATGGATGAGGACAGTGGGTGGGAAGTGAGGGTGGAGGGTGGGGCGGGAACTGGGAGGAGGGGAGTTATGGGGGGGAAAAAGAGGAACAAATGTAATAATCTGAACAATAAAGATTTAATTTAAAAAAAAAAAAAGTCACCAGCTTGATTCTCAGTCAGGGTACATGCCCAGATGGTAGGTTTGGTTCCCCAGTCGGGATTTTTACAGGAAGCAACTGATTAATGTTTCTCTCTCACATTGACATTTCTCTCTCCCTTTTTCCCTCTCCCTTCCTCTCTCTCTAAAATCAATTGTAAAAAAAAATGTTGATATTTAAAAAATTATATTGGTTACACAAGGGTGTGAAAGCAAGAGGTAAGAATCATTGGGGGCTCTCTTGGAGGCTGGCCTCCATAAGTGGAGATTACAATTCTTTCTTTCTTCCAAGGACTTCAGCTTCCCCAGCTACTAACACTGCCCTGATTAAATATACTTGTACCTTGTGACCCCCAAGGCCTGTGAAAGAGCATTTCAGGTTTCTGCTGGAGATCTTGTTGTAATGTACCCCTCGAATCACAGAAGGACGCCTCAAGAAGTCGAATTAAAGAGTCACATTTATTGCAATCCGGGACTATGAGGGGACATTCCCAAATCTCATAGCAGTCATTTGGTCACAGTTCCAGGATTATATAGGCAAAAAAATCACACAGGTATTGATTACATCTCAGGGTTTGGAATGAGGCACCTGGCTCGCAAAAAAGCAGATTACAGAAGCAGAATTAAGCATGTTAATTACAGTTTCAGGTCTCGGGGTCACTGAATTGACAGAAATACATTATCTAGAGCCCTTGGGTAACCTGGGTTAAACTTAGGCATGTTATCTAAATTACAGTTCTGGGTCTCCGGATCACTGAGTTGATAGAAACACATTATCTAGAGCCATCGAGGCAATTTAGAGTAATTGCACTGTCCTGGTCTTAGGACCACTGAGTCAACTGGAACGCACCACCTGTGGCCACTAAAACAATTTAGGATAATTGTGCTGTCCTGGTTCCCAGGTACAGAAGAATGTGCTTCGATAACCAGTAAGATCACAATCAATGGGATAGTCATTCAATCAATAAGGCATTCAATCGAATGGGATGACTTATACAATTTAGAAAATCAAAGTAACCTGTCCATTGTTAAACAGAGCAAATAGGTACCATACTTCAATCTAAATGAGTGCGCATGCGTGCGCGCACACACACACCATGCACATGCACACACACTCGTATGTATATATATAAATGTATGTGTATATATATATAAATGTATGTATATAAATATATGAATAAATATGTTACTTTTTTTAAAAAGTCTATGAGTTTTCAGGATTGGTTTTTCTTTATCTGCTTTTTCTTTTTCTTGATAATATTACTTACTCTTACATTTACTTGGCAGAAATATATGCATCCATAAGAAGTGCCTTTCCCTGCTGCAGTCCTCTAGTTAAGAAATTCTGTCCCTCGCACTGAGGAATCATGAAAAATACAAATGCAGAAACCCTGACCCTATGGCCTCCTGCGATGGCTTTCAGATCAATATAGTGGCACCTGCTTGTGCTAGGCTAGTTGAGGTTCTGTTCTGTTTGTCTATTGATATTTTCCTAAGTGACTCAATTAATTAGGGGTTTTGAAGAAGATGGGAGATCTTGTGATGATCCCCAAGAGCTTACCTGTACACAGGCTTTTGACATGTGATTTTACAGGGAGATGTTCAATCTTGAGCAGTCTTCACCCTCATCATTTTTCTTGCCTTCATTGCATGAGGATTCTTTTGTCCACCCCCAAAACAACTGAAAATAAATCAAGAGCTTTCTAACTGGCGAAGAAGGAACACAGCAGTACCCAATGAGTGAACGCAGGAGATAGGGAAGGGAAGATAGGGTTCCTTCAATGTTATGACTTCAGGACTAAAACTGATGGATTCTTCTTAGTGTCTGACTTCAACATGAGACTTTATTCTCTTCATGTGTTTTCAGGAGTCAACAGAGATCTGCAATGATAGTGCTAGTAAATTTATATTACACCAGCCCCCTGAGGATGGTAGGGAGGAGCCCAGGCATTAGAAGTGTTGAGTTCCAGTGCTGGTTTGCTACTAACTAACTCTGTGACCTTGGGCATATCACTTCCCTGCTGTGGGCCTCATTCCTACTCTGTAAACCAGAGTTGGACTAGCTCTGGAGTTCCCAGACATCGAGATCCAGTGACAACAGGGACTTCTGTGGGGTAATCATTTCTTATTGTGGCCAAAATAAAGCTATTAAAAACAAAAGCTAGCATTTCCAAGACTATAATTTCATCATAAAGAACATTTGACCACACACACCTCCCAAAGTAGAAAAAGCAGTCTCAGTGTACATTTATGCTTTTATAAGGAATAAACTTAAATTTATAAAAACTTAACTCAATGATCCATTTCTCTGCAGACCTTGGAACTACCGTGGAGCAGCATTTGGAAACCCAGGGATGGCTCTCCAGGGCCCCTTCCACTCTGACATCCCAGGGCTCTCCCACGGTATGAGGCTGTGACACTGTTGGCGCTCAGCACTTTCTGGTGCCCTGAGGGCTCCCCAAGCAAGCTCTGTGGAGCAAGGCTCACAGAGCAGCTTGGACAGGGCTGCCAGCCCTTCCCTCGGGGTGCCATTCCATGCCTGGGCCCCAGGCTTCACTCAGCTGCCAGCTCACAGCTGCCAGATACGTTATTAGCTGGTAATGGTTCATGTTTTTCCATTGTATTAGGAAACTCCAGAAGGTAGACATACCAGATCAAATCTGCACCGGAAGTGTCCTTTGCCTATGTATTTGCCTCACCAGCCCTCCTCCCTGCCCAAGGTTGTATGGTGCTAGGCCCAGGGGATAATTTACCACTTGCATTTAGAATCCTTCCCTGGGCTCCATGGCCCAAACCCCGACAGCCACTGGCCAATGCTATGGACTGAACTGTGTTCATCCCAAAGTTCATATGCTGAACCCCAACTGCCAACATGATGGTATTTGGAGATGGGACTTTTGGGAGATAATTAGGGTTAGATGAGGTCATGAGAGTTGAGCCTTCATGATGAGATTAATGCTTTTGTAAGAAGAGACACCAGAATATTCTCTCTCTCTCTCTTTCTCTCTCTCTCTTTCCTCCCTCTATCCCTCGCACTCCACATGCTCAAAGAAGGGATCATGTGGGGACACAGAGAGATACTGGCCACCTACAAGCTAGGAAGAGGCTCTCAGCAGGAATCAAATTGGCCAGCACCTTGATCTGGGACTTCCCAGCCTCCAGAACTGTGAGAAATAAATGTCTGTTGTGTAAACCACCCAGGCTATGGTGGTTTGTTGTGACAGCCCAAGCAGACTAAAGCAGCCAGGCTCCTCAGAGTCTGCCCCCTGCTCAGCTAACTTCCCAGCCCCACCTCCTGCAAATTCCCCCTGAGCCAGGCTGCAATGCTTGCAGTCCCCACCTCTCTCTCCTTCACACCTTTCCTGTCACTGACTGGCCTGACTCTTGATCATTGCTCAGATTTTTCCTTCCACCTCAGGTCCTCTGGGAAGCCTGCCTAGCTTCACAAACTGGGTGTGTCACCTCTCCAGGATGTCCCCAGGCACACTGCCACCCTGCTTTGCCCATCAGAGGGCGGGGTCTGCGTCCTGCTCACTGTCATTCCAGCAATTCCTGGAATGTGGGAGGGACTCAGTAGTACTTGATTAACGAGTGAGTACATAAATGTGCAAATCTAAGCAAAGCAACTTCTTGTGGTGGGAGTTTGGGGACCTGAAGGATGGACTATGCTATGGGGCGGTGTTCTTCCCCTTCCCTGCTTGGTGCTCCTCAAAACCCCTTGAGCAGGGACTCTTGGGCTGCCACAAGGTCTGCAAATTGGGTCTGTCACATGCCAAGCACTAGAAGGAACTAGGAATTTGGAGCCTGGACAAAGAGCTTTGGGTATTTGTGTGTGTGTGTGTGTGTGTGTGTGTGTGTGTGTGTGTGTGTGTCTCGCTGTCGCGGGGGTGACCATGAGCATAACTATTTCCAAAACTCTGAACTCTGCTTTGTGGTAATTGGAGCAGACATTCTATTTCACAGAAGCCAGACTTTTAAAAGAAAAGGGAGGTAGTTTCTACCATCCTAGAAGGAACAACTTTCTGCAACTGGACTGAGGACTGGAGGCCCATATTAACTGAGCCGTGCTGGGTGTCTGCTTTCTAAGGAAGGTGTAGTTGGTCACAATGGGCACATGAGGAAACCGCCTCAGGCCTTGTGTCGCTGGAACCTGGTGGGAGCACCTTCTGGTGGTTCCACCGTTGCCCATTAGATCGCCAGGGGTGAAGTCCAGGACTCCTGGCATGAGGACATTCAATGGCCTCAAGCAATGTCACCAAGAATTGGTGTCTCCCTGCCTGTTTCTCAGGCCTACTTTCCTCTGTGTCAGCTTCATGTCAGGCAGGCCATCTCCACGTGGGACCCCAGTATACATCTGCTTCCCCTGGCCAGGTCATTGCTGTCCCTGAACCAAACACAGTGGCCAGGAAGATGACAAAGCAAATTGCTAAGCCCAAGGGATGGTATTCTTGAGCCACATGGGTGAAACAATGTTCATCCCAAAGGAAATTGGGGGAATATACGGCTGGCAGAAAAAACAGCATTTCCATGCCAGAGAGTTACCCATGGTTGGCAAAATGGTGGAACTACCAACCTAAGCAGGGCTTTGTACAAAAGTGGAGGCAGTGAAGTGTAGTGGTTTGAATCCCAACTCTGTCATTACTAGCTGTATAACTTTGAAGGAATTACTGAAGCCTCTCTGTTTCTGATTCATAAAGTGGACACAACAGACTTTGTCTCATAGGATCCTCAAAAGGATCAAATTAGTTAAAATAACTGAAGAGCCCTAGCCAGTTTGGCTCAGTGGATAGAGCGTCAGCCTGAGGACTGAAGGGTCCCAGGTTCGATTCAAGCGCACATGCCCAGGTTGTGGGCTGAATTCCCAGTAGGGGGTGTGCAGGAGGCAGTTGATCAATGGTTCTCTCTTATCATTGATGTTTCTATCTCTCTCTTTCCCTTTCCCTTCCACTCTGAAATCAATAAAAATATATTTTTAAAAACCCCCAAAACTGAAGAGCTCAGAACAGGTTGCTGGCATATCATATGAGCTCTTACTCTAGATAGTGTGTTATAAGGTTTTGCAAGCTGAAGATGCAGAATTGGCTAATAATACACACACCAATCAGAGTGGATGCTGAAATGCAGTGCTTCAGTCAGAACACAGACTTCACTGCAGAGGTGGCACTATGACAAGGTGAACCCTGTGCTGTTAGCTCAGGGTCAGAAACAGGGGGGAGGCAGATGGGCTGTGTCTTGTGTTCTGTGAGCTGTTTGTATGGCCTGAGGAGGGAATACCTTTCCCTGAATTCATTTGGATGGGAGTTTCTAAAATGATGGCCCATGCATCCTGTCTACTTCTGTCTTGAATTCCACCCAGAAAAATGTGGGGCCAACTGAAGTCTGGGCATGTGTGCTCATTTTATGATTAGGGTATCCCATAGGAAATTTAATTTTAATCCAAGTCAATTAAGCAAACAGTTTCTGTGGTCCAAGCACTGGGCAGACAGGAATAATAAAGCGTGGACCCCTGGGCTTAAGGAGTTTACAAAGGAACACCCAGAGATATGGGAAAAAATCAGCACAGTACAGAATATATGACAAATACAAAGAGCCATGGAAAGTTAGGGAGTTTGGGGGAGAACTTAATCTGGGTGAAGGCCTCATGGGGAAGGAGGCTGTGAATTCAGATGACTCAACAAAGGAGGGGTTCCTCCCTCTGAGAAGGAGCCCTCTTTAATGGGGGTACTGCAGAGGCAGAGTAGAACAGCTTGAACATGCTAGAGAAAGGGAGGGAAGCTGGTCTCAGCCACTCCTCTGTGGAGGGTCTGGGATGGTGTTTCTGGATTTCATGTGACTATGCCTATACTTGAGTTTCTGCTACACATATTCAGTAAAATAGTCAAGAAAGCAAACTATAAGGCTATGGAGCAATGCCTTTTACATTTTGACAGAAAGTGATTTCTATCTACCAAACTTTTAATCATATAAGAAGGAAAAGAAAATTATATATTAAACTCTAAAAACAAATGCTTTTCAAATATCATTGATCCTAAAGCAATGAGAGGACATGCTCTATTAAAAAGGGAAGTAAATCAAGAAAGAATATAAGAAGATCCAAAATATAGGAAACACAGAATAACATATACAGGAGATGGAGAGGATTACCAGGATAACGGAGAAGGCAGATTCTAGAAGGTCAGCAATGCACCACAGAGAGAAGTCAGTCCAGACAGGAGCAGGCCAGAAGGCTTCAGGAGATTTGTTTTCAAGAGGCTGGAATTATTAGAATGCTCAATGCTTCTGAATTAAGGGGGGACTTCTGGTGCCTGGTTAGGCATATGAGGAGCTCGGAACTAACCATTCTACCCTAACAACAAGTAAAACTGAAAAATCAACAGCTCTTCTTAGACTGGTCAGAGAAATAAAGTCACAGAGCAAACTACCCCCTCCCCCAAGTTGGAGAGACAGACACTTACATATAGAGCATTTGAACTTAGCAGAGCAGAAATCCATGAGCAGAAATCTCAGAAGGAACCAGTGCTGGGACATGGACCTTGAACTGCAATTGATGAATTGCTGGAGGCTTGGCATACTTTTATGAGTTTACCTTCCATGAACTTGACCAGTTTCCAACAGTTAGTATCAGAGAAAAATCCCTCCTTGCTTCCAGCATGGAAAGGGAAAAGGAACCCTTTTGAAATACACCAGAGCACCCTGTTCTCAACAAGGTCTGTCCTCAGGAGAAACTAGTTCACCAGAGCCTAACTGACCTGGGAGAAGAGAAATACAGATCTGCCTCCTTTTATTGTGCTTCACTTTATTGCACTTCAGAGATGGTATGTTTTACAAATTGAAGGCAAGTCCCTCCAGCAACAAAAACATAACAACTTGCTTTCTTGTTGTGGTCTGGAACCGAGCCCACAATATCTCAGAGGTATACATGAACTCAACTCCAGGCAGCTCTAGCCATTCTGTCCCTCCTAAGTGGGGGCTGTGGGGCCTGAGAAACTTCTAAAGTTCACAGTTTAGGGCACAGGCTCATTAAAAGACTTTTACCTGGTATATCATGTCTCAAGAAAAAATTACAAGGTATACCAAAGACAAAAAAATACAACTTGAAGAGACAGAGAAAGCATCAGAACCAGACATAGCAAGGATGTTAGAATGATCAAACTGGGATTTTAAATATGTTAAGGTCTCTGATGGGTAAAGTAGACAGCAAGTGAGAACAGATAGCCAATGCCAGCAGAAAGATGGAAAGCCTAAGAAAGAACCAAAAAGAAATGCTAAAGATCAAAAACACTAACAGAAATGAAGACTACCTTTGATGGTCTTACTAGTAGACTGGGCATGGCTGAGAAAAGAGTATCTGAGCTTGATCTTTATTCCTAATAGAAACCTCTGAAAGCAAAGGGAACAAAGAGTGAAAAAACAAAAACAAAAACCAGAATAGCGAAGGACTATAGGACAACCACAAAAGGTGTAACATATGCATAATGGAAATACCAGAAGGATAAGAAAGAGAGAAAGGAACAGAAGTAATATTTGAAACAATAATGACTAAGAAGTTCAGAGTTAATGCCAGGAACCAAACCACAGACCCAGGAAGCAGAATAAATTCTAAAAACAAACAAACAACAACAAAATTCCTAGTCACATCATTTTTAAAACACAGAAAATTAAAAATAAAAAGAAATAATGAAACAAGCCAGAGGAAAAAGGCACCCTACCTACTGAGGGACAAAGACAAGATACATTTGACTTCTGCTTAGAAACCATGAAATCAAGAAAGTGGAGTGAACTATTTAGAGTATTGAGAAACAAAAACCTCAGCAACCTAGAATTCTGTATCCTATAAAATCATCCTTCAAAAATAAAGAAGAAATATAGACATTCTCAAACAAATATTGAGGGAATTTGTTGCCAATAGACCTGCCTTACAAGAAATGTTAAAAGAAGTTCTTTAGAGAGAAGGAAAATGAAGTAGAATAGAAACTCAGATCTACACAAAGAGAGGAAGAGGATTAAAGAAATAAGTGAAGGTAAAGTTCAAAATTTTATTTTTCTTATTCTTAATTGATCTAACAGGTAACAGTTTTTCAAAATAATAACAGCAATGAATTCAATAATGTGTGCTTACATATATGTCAAATATATGCTTATACATGTTTATATATAAACTAGAGGCCTGGTGCACGAAATTTGTGCATTGGGAGGGGGGGATCCCTCAGCCTGGCCTGCACCCTCTCCAATCCGGGATCCCTCTCATAATCCAGACCACTGGCTCCTAAGTGCTCACCTGCCTACCTGCCTGATACCCTTAACTGCTCCCCTGCTGGCCTGGTGGCCCTAACTGCCTATCTGCTCTCCCCTCCTGGCCTGATCACCCTGCCTAACTGCCACCTTCTCCCTTCTGCCTTCTCCCGCGGTGCTGCCCACCCTCAAATTGCCTCAGGTTGGTCCCGCATTCTCCTGGCGCCTCCCCGCTTCCACCTCGTCTCTGGAGCAACGCCCTGTGGGAGCATAGGAGCTAATAAAGAGCTAATATGCTAATGGTCCGGTTGTGATCATTATGGCGTCCTGGCCTAATTTGCATGTTACCTCTTTATACATACATACACACACACACACACACACACACACACATATATGAAATGAATGACAGCAATGATACAAATATTATTATGAGGCACTCACACTACCTGTAAAGTGATGCAGTGCTACTGGAAAGTGGGCTTGCATTGTTGTAAATGTATATTGCAAACACTAGGGCAACCAATAAGAAAAGTAAAAAAAAAATAGTGTAGCACATTCTAAGAAAGGAATGAAAATGGAATTATATAAAATGTTCAATTAAACCATAAAAGGCAGAGAAAGAGTGAAAGACAAAAATAGGAACAAATAAAAAGGGCAAAAAATAAAAAATAGTAACAAATACCATTATATCAACTATCACTTTGAACATCAGTTGTCTAAATGCACCAATTAAAAGACAGAGACTGTCAAAGTGGATCAAAAAACATAACCCAACTATATGCTGTCTAAAAAATCCCCACTTTAAATATAAAGGCACATACAAAATAGATAAGCAAAAACTGAGAGAAATTCAAGGATAAACAGATGAATCCACTATCATAGTTGAAATTATGTTTCCATAGTGTAGCAATTATCATGTTTGGCTCAGTTTTATAGTTGGAGACTTTAACACCCCTCTGTCATAAAATGAACAGATCCAAAAGGCAGAAATTCAGTAAGGACATAGTTGAACTCAAGACTGTATCTTTAAGCTTTCATTGAAGCAAGGTAAGGCCAAGTAACCAAGTTCTGGCAAAAAAGGATCTAAACCAAAGTATTTTTTGTTGGTTTATAGCAGTGATGGAGAACCTTTTGAGCTCGGTGTGTCAGCATTTTGAAAAACCCTAACTTAACTCTGGTGACATGTCACATATGGATATTTTTTTATATTTGCAACCATAGTAAAACAAAGATTTATATTTTTGATATTTATTTTATATATTTAAATGCCATTTAACAAAGAAAACTCAACCAAAAAAATGAGTTCGCGTGTCACCTCTGACACGTGTGTCATAGGTTTGCCATCACTGGTTTATCGGAATCCTTAAGACAGAGCCATTCTATTCATTTTTTGGCTTTTTTTCTCCCCTTACCTTTCTTCTGCTTCCTGGGATGTGGATGTGATGGTTGGAGCTGGAGCTGCTCTCTTAAATTACGAGACAACTGTGGATATGGAGGCCACTTTGATGAAAGAGCAAGATGAAAATAGCCTGGGTCCTTGATGCTATGTAAATTTATCTCTAGAATTTTATGAGTGAGAAAAATAGGCTTGCTTAAGCCACTGTTACTTTGGGGTTTTGCCATGTGTGGAGGAACCTAAGGCTAAGTAACACCAAACCAATTAAGAAGTAGATGCAGGCCCAGCTGGTGTGGCTCAGAGGTTGAGCGTCAACCTATGAATCAGGAGGTCATGGTTCGATTCCTGGTCAGTGCACATGCCTGGGTTGCAGGATTGATCCCCAGTAGAGGGCGTGCAGGAGGCAGTTGATCAATGACTCTCTCTCATCATTGATGTTTCTATCTCTTGCTCCCTTTCCCTTCTTCTCTGAAATAACATATATATATCCTATCTAATAATAGAGAAACATGGTAATTAGCCATACCTCCACTACCCTTCCCATTGGCTAATCAGAGCGATATGCAAATTAACTGCCAACCAAGATGGCGGCCGGCAGCCAGGCAGCTTGAAGCTAACAGGAGGCTTGCTTGCTTCAGTGACGTCCTCTGAGCTTGCAGTTTGAAACATTGTTACAAATATAGAAGCTAAACAAAACCCCAGAAACCTGCTTTCAGCCGGCCGGGATCTCAAAGCTGGAGTTGAAACAGTGTTTCGATTATAGAACCCAAACAAATCAGATACCTGCTTTCAGCAGCCGAGACCTCAGAGCTGGAGCCAAGCCTCAGAGCTAAAGCTGGCCCAGAATAAAAAAAAAAGAAAAAAAGGACAGGTTGGAAGCTTCAGTCACCCGCCAACTTGAAAACGGCCCTCAGCCCCTCACCCAGACTGGCCAGGCACCACAGTGGGGACCCCCACCCTGAAGGGGGTGTGACCAGCTGCAAACAGCCATCATCCCCTCATCCAGGCTGGCCAGGCACCCCAGTGGGGACCCCCACCCTGAAGGGTGTGTGACCAGCTGCAAACAGCCATCATCCCCTCATCCAGGCTGGCCAGGCACCCCAGTGGGGACCCCCACCCTGAAGGGTGTGTGACCAGCTGCAAACAGCCATCATCCCCTCATCCAGGCTGGCCAGGCACCCCAGTGGGGACCCCCACCCTGAAGGGGGTGTGACCAGCTGCAAACAGCCATCATCCCCTCATCCAGGCTGGCCAGGCACCCCAGTGGGGACCCCCACCCTGAAGGGGGTGTGACCAGCTGCAAACAGCCATCATCCCCTCATCCAGGCTGGCCAGGCACCCCAGTGGGGACCCCCACCCTGAAGGGGGTGTGACCAGCTGCAAACAGCCATCATCCCCTCATCCAGGCTGGCCAGGCACCCCAGTGGGGACCCCCACCCTGAAGGGGGTGTGACCAGCTGCAAACAGCCATCATCCCCTCATCCAGGCTGGCCAGGCACCCCAGTGGGGACCCCCACCCTGAAGGGGGTGTGACCAGCTGCAAACAGCCATCATCCCCTCATCCAGGCTGGCCAGGCACCCCAGTGGGGACCCCCACCCTGAAGGGGGTGTGACCAGCTGCAAACAGCCATCATCCCCTCATCCAGGCTGGCCAGGCACCCCAGTGGGGACCCCCACCCTGAAGGGGGTGTGACCAGCTGCAAACAGCCATCATCCCCTCATCCAGGCTGGCCAGGCACCCCAGTGGGGACCCCCACCCTGAAGGGGGTGTGACCAGCTGCAAACAGCCATCATCCCCTCATCCAGGCTGGCCAGGCACCCCAGTGGGGACCCCCACCCTGAAGGGGGTGTGACCAGCTGCAAACAGCCATCATCCCCTCATCCAGGCTGGCCAGGCACCCCAGTGGGGACCCCCACCCTGAAGGGGGTGTGACCAGCTGCAAACAGCCATCATCCCCTCATCCAGGCTGGCCAGGCACCCCAGTGGGGACCCCCACCCTGAAGGGGGTGTGACCAGCTGCAAACAGCCATCATCCCCTCATCCAGGCTGGCCAGGCACCCCAGTGGGGACCCCCACCCTGAAGGGGGTGTGACCAGCTGCAAACAGCCATCATCCCCTCATCCAGGCTGGCCAGGCACCCCAGTGGGGACCCCCACCCTGAAGGGGGTGTGACCAGCTGCAAACAGCCATCATCCCCTCATCCAGGCTGGCCAGGCACCCCAGTGGGGACCCCCACCCTGAAGGGGGTGTGACCAGCTGCAAACAGCCATCATCCCCTCATCCAGGCTGGCCAGGCACCCCAGTGGGGACCCCCACCCTGAAGGGGGTGTGACCAGCTGCAAACAGCCATCATCCCCTCATCCAGGCTGGCCAGGCACCCCAGTGGGGACCCCCACCCTGAAGGGGGTGTGACCAGCTGCAAACAGCCATCATCCCCTCATCCAGGCTGGCCAGGCACCCCAGTGGGGACCCCCACCCTGAAGGGGGTGTGACCAGCTGCAAACAGCCATCATCCCCTCATCCAGGCTGGCCAGGCACCCCAGTGGGGACCCCCACCCTGAAGGGGGTGTGACCAGCTGCAAACAGCCATCATCCCCTCATCCAGGCTGGCCAGGCACCCCAGTGGGGACCCCCACCCTGAAGGGGGTGTGACCAGCTGCAAACAGCCATCATCCCCTCATCCAGGCTGGCCAGGCACCCCAGTGGGGACCCCCACCCTGAAGGGGGTGTGACCAGCTGCAAACAGCCATCATCCCCTCATCCAGGCTGGCCAGGCACCCCAGTGGGGACCCCCACCCTGAAGGGGGTGTGACCAGCTGCAAACAGCCATCATCCCCTCATCCAGGCTGGCCAGGCACCCCAGTGGGGACCCCCACCCTGAAGGGGGTGTGACCAGCTGCAAACAGCCATCATCCCCTCATCCAGGCTGGCCAGGCACCCCAGTGGGGACCCCCACCCTGAAGGGGGTGTGACCAGCTGCAAACAGCCATCATCCCCTCATCCAGGCTGGCCAGGCACCCCAGTGGGGACCCCCACCCTGAAGGGGGTGTGACCAGCTGCAAACAGCCATCATCCCCTCATCCAGGCTGGCCAGGCACCCCAGTGGGGACCCCCACCCTGAAGGGGGTGTGACCAGCTGCAAACAGCCATCATCCCCTCATCCAGGCTGGCCAGGCACCCCAGTGGGGACCCCCACCCTGAAGGGGGTGTGACCAGCTGCAAACAGCCATCATCCCCTCATCCAGGCTGGCCAGGCACCCCAGTGGGGACCCCCACCCTGAAGGGGGTGTGACCAGCTGCAAACAGCCATCATCCCCTCATCCAGGCTGGCCAGGCACCCCAGTGGGGACCCCCACCCTGAAGGGGGTGTGACCAGCTGCAAACAGCCATCATCCCCTCATCCAGGCTGGCCAGGCACCCCAGTGGGGACCCCCACCCTGAAGGGGGTGTGACCAGCTGCAAACAGCCATCATCCCCTCATCCAGGCTGGCCAGGCACCCCAGTGGGGACCCCCACCCTGAAGGGGGTGTGACCAGCTGCAAACAGCCATCATCCCCTCATCCAGGCTGGCCAGGCACCCCAGTGGGGACCCCCACCCTGAAGGGGGTGTGACCAGCTGCAAACAGCCATCATCCCCTCATCCAGGCTGGCCAGGCACCCCAGTGGGGACCCCCACCCTGAAGGGGGTGTGACCAGCTGCAAACAGCCATCATCCCCTCATCCAGGCTGGCCAGGCACCCCAGTGGGGACCCCCACCCTGAAGGGGGTGTGACCAGCTGCAAACAGCCATCATCCCCTCATCCAGGCTGGCCAGGCACCCCAGTGGGGACCCCCACCCTGAAGGGGGTGTGACCAGCTGCAAACAGCCATCATCCCCTCATCCAGGCTGGCCAGGCACCCCAGTGGGGACCCCCACCCTGAAGGGGGTGTGACCAGCTGCAAACAGCCATCATCCCCTCATCCAGGCTGGCCAGGCACCCCAGTGGGGACCCCCACCCTGAAGGGGGTGTGACCAGCTGCAAACAGCCATCATCCCCTCATCCAGGCTGGCCAGGCACCCCAGTGGGGACCCCCACCCTGAAGGGGGTGTGACCAGCTGCAAACAGCCATCATCCCCTCATCCAGGCTGGCCAGGCACCCCAGTGGGGACCCCCACCCTGAAGGGGGTGTGACCAGCTGCAAACAGCCATCATCCCCTCATCCAGGCTGGCCAGGCACCCCAGTGGGGACCCCCACCCTGAAGGGGGTGTGACCAGCTGCAAACAGCCATCATCCCCTCATCCAGGCTGGCCAGGCACCCCAGTGGGGACCCCCACCCTGAAGGGGGTGTGACCAGCTGCAAACAGCCATCATCCCCTCATCCAGGCTGGCCAGGCACCCCAGTGGGGACCCCCACCCTGAAGGGGGTGTGACCAGCTGCAAACAGCCATCATCCCCTCATCCAGGCTGGCCAGGCACCCCAGTGGGGACCCCCACCCTGAAGGGGGTGTGACCAGCTGCAAACAGCCATCATCCCCTCATCCAGGCTGGCCAGGCACCCCAGTGGGGACCCCCACCCTGAAGGGGGTGTGACCAGCTGCAAACAGCCATCATCCCCTCATCCAGGCTGGCCAGGCACCCCAGTGGGGACCCCCACCCTGAAGGGGGTGTGACCAGCTGCAAACAGCCATCATCCCCTCATCCAGGCTGGCCAGGCACCCCAGTGGGGACCCCCACCCTGAAGGGGGTGTGACCAGCTGCAAACAGCCATCATCCCCTCATCCAGGCTGGCCAGGCACCCCAGTGGGGACCCCCACCCTGAAGGGGGTGTGACCAGCTGCAAACAGCCTATATATATATATATATATATATATATATATATAGATGCAGGAGTGGGATTGGGATCAACATGTAAGTTTTTAAATTAAAGATGAGTGAGAGGACATGACTTGGACCTGCACCCAAAGATATGGGTTTCTATTACACCATCTTAGTCTAGGTCTTGAGCTGATATGTTGGAAGTGCAGACTATAGACCAGATATCCTACCAGCCAGATGTTTTTTAAAATCTTAGTACACCTATGAATCCTCTGGGGATCTTATTGGAACAGACATTCAGATTCAGTAGGTCTGGGATGGGACCTGGGCTTCAGCTCCTTTATTAAGTTGCCAAGTGCTGGTGCTGGTGGTCCAAGGATCCCACTCAGTATAGTAAGGATCCACTTCACAGCCCCGGAAGTAAATCAGAGAATTCCCCTGAGGCTGTCTTGGACCCTAACCTGATCTCTGACCTTCAGTGGAATTTCGGGGAGGAGTTAGTGAGAAGTAAAGAGAAGGCAACCTTAGTACATCTGTTCTCAACCTTCACTGCACATTAAATACATGGGGAGCTTCAAAACATGCTGATGGCTATGTCTCACCTGCTGAGATCTTGGCTCTGGGTGTGACCTGAAATTTTGGAGGTTTAAAAGCTTCCCAGATAACCCTGAGGGGCACTCAAGGCTGGGATCCACTGACCAAAGGGCCAGTACTCCATGGGAAGTTCTTGTTCAGGGGTTGAGGCAAGAACTCTGAGAAAAGAAGTGTCCCTCCTGTGCTCTGAGCTGGGGCTCTGGTAAGGCGAGCTAGGCATTGGCCTTGAGCATCGGGGGGGGGGCACTAAAAACTCAGATAACTGGGAAATTCTGAGTTCAAGTTTAACAGCTTCTTTACTGAGAGTCTTTAATATGCTTTTTTCCACTGTGACTCTCCAAGAGGGGTGTAGAGTATTGTGTTTCCTAAAGGTTTTTAATTATTCAATGTTTCTCCCTCTACAGAGTTTCTGTTAATGTTTCTCAAAACCAGTGCTTCATGGGACCTAGTCTGAAAACTCTGCCTGTGAAACAGATGCCAGTATTTCAGTCCATCCCCTTCTCGTGGCAGTGATGCCTGTGAGCACAACTGCAGCCAAGTCCCTTTATTTTATTTTATTATTAGAGGCCGGGTGCACGAAATTCGTGTGTGGGTCCCTCAGCCCAGCCTGCACCCTCTCCAATCTGGGACCCCACCGGGATCAGTTGGACATCCCTCTCACAAATCCAGATTGCTGGCTCCCAACCACTCGCCTGCCTGCCAGCCTGATCACCCCCTAACCACTCCCCTGCCAGCCTGATGCCCCTAACTTCCCTCCCCTGCCGGCCTGGTCCCCCCAACTGCCCTCTCCTGCTGGCCTGCCCCCCCCTCCCAACTGCCTTCCCCTGAAGGCCTGGTTCCCCTAACTGCCCTCCCCTGCAGGGCTGGTTCCCCCCAACTGCCCTCCCCTGCCGGCCATCTTGTGTCCACATGGGGGCGGCCATCTTGTGTGTTGAAGTGATGGTCAATTTGCATATTACCTCTTTATTATATAGGACTAGAGGTCTGGTGCATGAAATTCGTACATGGGTAGGGTCCCTAGGCCTGGCTGACAATCAGGGTGAACAGGGCTTTCCAGCTGCTGGCCAGGGCCTCCCTTCCTTTGTTCCGCGCTGCCCCCTGGTGGTCAGCACACGTCATAGCGAGTGATAGGTCTCCTGGTCAAACTCCCATGGGGACAATTTGCATATTAGGCTTTTATATATATAGATTTTATTAATCCTCACTTGAGTATATTTTCCATTGATTTTTAGGGAGAGTAGAAGGGAAAGGAAAAGACAGAGAGAAACATTGATGTGAGAGAAACACATCGATTGGCTGCCTCCTGCATGAGCCCCAGGCCAGGGAGGAGCTTGCAACCAAGGCAAGTGCCCTTGACCAGAATTGAACCTGGGACCCTTTGTCCCAGGCCAACACTCTATCCACTGAGCCAAACCGGCTAGAGTCCAAATCCCTTTATCAAATGACAACAAAACATCTGATGCCAGGGAGAAATAGTGTGGTGCTACCACCCACCAAACTGGCCACACAGAAATCTAGGGTTTTCTCTGGACTATGTCCTTCATCTCTCCTTTCCCACCACTTGCCTTAATCCAGAAATTGTGCTCCCCCTCCCCCTACTTGAAGCCTAGTCCCAGGTGCCCTATCGCCAGTATCTCATTCTCGTTATCTTCTATATGCCGTCCTCAGTAATCCTTATAAGAAAGAAGTCTGGTAATTTCACTCTCCTACTTGAAACTGCTCCCACTCTCCCTTTTATGATTGCATTGAAATTCTTCGTTTTTCTTCCCAGGTCTCTAATAACAGAGCCCAGCCTTTTGCCTGTACTCCACACTGTTCAGAACCACCCTGAACCTTTCTCTGTTCCTGAACAGAAGGTGTCCTTTCATAACCTTTGGACATACCTTCCTAGAAAGTCCTGCTCTCCATTGTGGGTGTCAGCCCTCGAGATCTGCTCAAATGTCCTACAGAAAGCCTCTAGCACTTTCCACACCCACAGACACAGTTACCAATACTCTCTTCTCTCTGGGTCCTCACATATTGCCTTTGTTAGACATAACATAAATCAGATTGCTCTCTAATTAGACAACCCAACCAGCTACACTTTAATCCAATCAACTATAGTTCAGCCACATCTACTCTAATTGCCCTTTCAATCTAATCAGAACCCGAATGTCAATATAGTCCCCAGACCTTGGCAACCCCCTTCCTAATATTCATCCCTTCAACTCAATCACAGCCTTTAAATACCATAGTCAACCAGCCCTCGGGATTAAAAAGGTTAGTCTGAAACTCTTCAACAAGGTTGATAAGAAAAACAAATAACGGAAGGAAGCAGATTTAAATCCTGATTTTAAGAAGTTTCCCCACAAATTCAAGATGGTAACCACTGTGGCTTCAATTCTCAATGAAAAGTACCCCCCAAGCTAAAAACTACTGCTTTTATTTCTATTAACAATAAGTACAATGACAAAAAAGGGGAGGGAGCAGCAGTCTACTCCAGTGAATCTTAGATGCTAATGAAATGGTAAATTTTATTTTTTAAAATATATTTTTTATTTTTAAAAATCTTTATTGTTGAGGGTATTTCAGATGTCCCCCTTCGCACCCCACCTCACATTACCCCCTCCCATCTGGTTCCCGCCCCACCCCAGGCCTTCACCACTGTGTTGTCTGTGTCCATAGGTAATGCATATACTAGTATGTGTTTAAGATCTTTGGCTAATCTTTTCCCGCTCCCGTCTCCCTCCTTCCATTTGATATTCTTCAGTCTGTTCCATGCTTCTGATTTTTTTTTATTCACCATTTTATTTTGTTCATTAGATTTCTTATTCATTTATTTTGATTTATAGAATAAATTATTGGTAGATATGTTATTGCCATCATTTTAATGTTCATATTTCTTCTTGTTCTTCTTCTTCTTGTTCTTCTTCTTCTTGTTCTTCTTGTTCTTCTTCTTCTTCTTCTTCTTCATCCTCTTCCTCTTCCTCTTCTACTTAGAGAATACCATTCAACATTTCATGTAATATTGGTTTGGTGGTGATGAACTCCTTTAGCTTTTTCTTGTCTGTGAAGCTCTTTATTTACCTTTAATTCTAAATGATAGATAACTGGCAAATTTTAATGTGGAGAAAATGTAGCCTCCTGTAAGCTTAGTTACAAGGTAAAACAAATATGCTAACAAACAGTGTCAATTTTTTAAAAATGTCACAAAATTAAAAAGCTATTGCTTTAAGTAGTCTAACAAAAATAAAAATTCAGTTTTCTTTGCAAACAACAACAAATCAAAAAAGAACACCTTTTGTCACGATTGGTTTTCAGCTTGCCTTCCACCAGTCTGAATTCTTCTTTAAAATGATGATCCTACCAGTGGTGGATACACACTCCTCTCCACTCAGCCTGGACAGGAACAGCGTGTACAAACGGCCAACTCTTCCCAACCAGCCCAGATTGAGTCTAGGAGGTGCCTCCCAGGGCATCATCTCCCAGGATCTCCCAGGCAGCCATCACTGTGTTCTGAACTAGCTGTCCCAGCAAAGCCACAGGACCACTCACTCAACCAGATGCCAAAACCAAAAAACAAACAAAAACCACCTACCTAACCAGTGCATGACTTGTACAGAATTCTGTAACCAGTCCAGAAGTCCTTCACAGGACATTTTAAAGCAAATAGAAAGATGATTTTATTGCATGTTTCTAATGGTGGTGGGAAGTGGGGTCAAATGTCTTCCAACACTTGCTTGGAGAAACCCAGTATTCGGCATGCTTCAGGATGGGGGAAGAACCCGCATGTGTTTAGAGAGAGGGAAATGCAAAATATGCTGGATGGAGAAAGCTCCCCAAGACTTCGATGAGTTCACTAGAAAAAACCTCACGGAAGATGTCACAGATTTCAAAATAGATTCTGACCATAACTGTGTCTGAGTTTTGTGGGATCTAAATTTTTTCTTTAGTTTTTATCCAATTAATACTACTGCATGGTTTAAAAAGAAGTAATGCTAAAATGATTATTTTAACAAAACAGACAAAACAAATCAAATAGTTGCCAATTTTATCACTGTCTTTTTTTCCAAGAAGCAAATCTTTTAGGAAATCTTTTCAGATGTTTCTTCTTATATTTACTTTATTATTTTTTTAATCCTCAACTGAGGATATTTTTTACAATGATTTTCAGAAAACGGAAGGGAGGGGGAAAGAAGGGGGAAGGGAGGGAGAGAGAAGGAGAGAAACATCAATGTGAGAGAGACACACTGATTGGTTTCCTCTGGCATGCACCCTGACTGGGGCTGGGGATTGAACCCACAACCCTTCCGTCCGTGGGCTGATGCTCTAACTACTAAGAAAAACTGGCCAGGGCATATCTACCTAATTTTTCAACAACTTTTATACTGCTATTTTGTGATTAATCAATTTTACTTTATCTATTGGCTTCTTATGATGGATAAAGACTTAATTTTTCCCTCTAATTGACTAAAATGTGTGGCCAACTCATGTGAAGAAAAGGGTATTATGGGGGCATTAATATTTAAGTCAAATATGAAAAATGCAAGAAAATAAACTATACATCAATCTTAATTATAAATCTAGTGGCAAAAATCCCAAATAAAATATTAGCAAATTGAATCTAGCAGT
>NW_005361459.1:887890-889093 GCF_000412655.1 Myotis brandtii | reverse complement strand
GCGGCTTCTAGACAGTTCTTTAAAGACCTTAAAAGTGTGGTTTTGAACTCTATATCCAACAGTTTGCTTTCCTCCAATTCTGTCGTTTGTGTCCTGTTTCTTTGTCTTGGCATTTTTTTATGCTTCGCTGTGTCGATAGAGTGCCTTTCTGTGCTAAGTGTCCCAATTACCTGAGGTAGACACTCTTGGTGCACCCCCTTGTGGGCTTTGTGCACAGTCTTGTTGTGGTTAAGCCTTGATTGTTGTAGTTATCACTGTGAGGAATTGACCTCCAGGCCAATTGGCTGTGAGAATCAGCTGTGTCTGCGGTGGGAGAACTTCTGTGCTGGAGACACCCCTCTGGGGCTAGACTTGCTTCGATGGGGCTTTGGTGCTCACTCCCGCATGTGTTTAGAGAGAGGGAAATGCAAAGTATGCTGGATGGAGAAAGCTCCCCAAGACTTCGATGAGTTCACTAGAAAAAACCTCACGGAAGATGTCACAGATTTCAAAATAGATTCTGACCATAACTGTGTCTGAGTTTTGTGGGATCTAAATTTTTTCTTTAGTTTTTATCCAATTAATACTACTGCATGGTTTAAAAAGAAGTAATGCTAAAATGATTATTTTAACAAAACAGACAAAACAAATCAAATAGTTGCCAATTTTATCACTGTCTTTTTTTCCAAGAAGCAAATCTTTTAGGAAATCTTTTCAGATGTTTCTTCTTATATTTACTTTATTATTTTTTTAATCCTCAACTGAGGATATTTTTTACAATGATTTTCAGAAAACGGAAGGGAGGGGGAAAGAAGGGGGAAGGGAGGGAGAGAGAAGGAGAGAAACATCAATGTGAGAGAGACACACTGATTGGTTTCCTCTGGCATGCACCCTGACTGGGGCTGGGGATTGAACCCACAACCCTTCCGTCCGTGGGCTGATGCTCTAACTACTAAGAAAAACTGGCCAGGGCATATCTACCTAATTTTTCAACAACTTTTATACTGCTATTTTGTGATTAATCAATTTTACTTTATCTATTGGCTTCTTATGATGGATAAAGACTTAATTTTTCCCTCTAATTGACTAAAATGTGTGGCCAACTCATGTGAAGAAAAGGGTATTATGGGGGCATTAATATTTAAGTCAAATATGAAAAATGCAAGAAAATAAACTATACATCAATCTTAATTATAAATCTAGTGGCAAAAATCCCAAATAAAA
>NW_005361459.1:873630-887758 GCF_000412655.1 Myotis brandtii | reverse complement strand
ATTAGGTGAAGTAGGCTTTGTTCAGATAGTTCAACGCTAGAATCTCTGCCTGTTTAATGTGCCACATTAACAACATCTCAATGTCCACACATGCAACTCAAAAAAATTAACAAACTAGACCTAGAAGGAAACTTCCTTAAATTGTTAAATGTATTTTTAGAAACCTATGGCAAATGTCATATATAATAGTATACTTTTATGTACTTTACAGTTTTCTCAAAAATCAAGTTATGGGGAATTTTAGCCTGTACCTGGTGACTCCCAGCTGGGTGGAGGTAAACAGTATCCCGTGAACACTTGGTAGATGAAAGGCAGATAGGAGGGGAAGCCTTGACCTGCTTTCTCCTTCAAAAGATGTCCACAGAGAAAAAGTGCCATAGAAAAGTCAGAGAAACAAGAACAAGTCAGAGGTCTGTCCAGAAAAGAAAATATTCTAAACAAATCAGGATTGTCCCTCCTTCCACAGTACACTTAAAGCTCAAGGGGAAATTATTATGTAGGAACATATAGAGAGCATTTCAGTACCATACTGCATTTTTACAAGGAAATCTACATCTATATCATCTCTCTTACAAAAAATATATCTATATCTATATGTCTATTTCTATATCTGTGTTTGCAAGCACAGTGCATGTGGCTTTTTATACTGCACCTTTGAAGATTGGTTCATATGAGAGCAAGGCCTGCTTCAGTCACTGTTCATGTAGGCATTCAAGTAAACTCTGGTGTCCTGTCAATGCCTCCTCTTGTTTTTGATATTGTTGTTGATGAAGATTATTAGTATCTAAACATCGCCCTCATCTTCATTTGCTGAGAATGGATGGCTCAGATTGTGGCAAAAGGACAATAGTGGGACTGATTAATTACCTCAAAATCTTTATTTTTCTCCCAACTGGGAATAGCCAAAGCAGTATCTGCTGCTGCTGCACATTTGTCTGGGGCTCGGTGGCAGCACAACTGACACTGTTCACAGCCAGCACTGAGTGTCCGCCGCCCCCCCCATCCCCCAGGTAGTGCCACAGGGACCAGCCTGCTGGGGGGCAGGCAACTGAATTTACAGAAGAAAATCTAGTCCTGGGGTTGCTTCTAAGATGCTCCCTATAGGATTCATGGATAATGAGATCAGTGGAGAGGAGATTACCCTGAAATACCAACTTCTTGGCAATTCAGGTGGATGGAGAACGATTACCCAATAAATTCAGGAAATTAAATTCTGTACTCTCTTTTGTTCCATTGAACTGTGTGTCTGTTTCTTTGCTTATATCACACTGTCATATAGTGCTGTATATAGCAAGTCTTAAAATTGGTCAATAGGAATCCTCCAATCTTCTTTTTAGAAAACTTTTTAGATATACTAGTTCCTTTGGCTTTCCTTACAAATTTTAGAATGACCTAGTCTATCTGTGTAAAAAAACCCTTGTTTGATAAATGAATGAATGAACTATTGGAGGGGGGAGGGGAGGAAACAGCACCAGGTAGGTGTTAGACCAGTGGCATCAGACCAGACCTAGGTTCAGCAACCTTGGTACTTGAGTTCTGGTTATGAAAGAATTCAGAGCCAAGACTCAAACTATAAGAGTACATTTATTTGGAAAATTACAGAGGTAAAAGAAGTAATTTGTAGAATAAATGGGTGTAGGAAACAAGTTAGAGAGGTAAAGGAAGGGCCCTTGGAGGTTGGGAGTGAGGGAGGTAAAGGATGAGCCTGGTGGGAGGGGATGGGGGAAGGGAAAGGTTTGGTCAGGCTCCCAGGAGAGAGAGCGCACTGGGTCCTCTGTCCTAAGGGTGTTAAGGGTGGAGATGTTAGGGGAGGTCCCAGGGGAGGATCTTAATAGAATATTCAGCAGCTTTCCAGGTGTATCCTTTCAGGGTCTAGGGCTCCACTGATTGGTTGGTTGACATCAGTACAGGGGTCATTATTCAATGCAGCTGGTCTAGATGTTAGCTGTGAGGTTGCTTGTTTGGTTTTGCTGCTTTTCTGGGCCTGGAGCTGAGATACAACTGAGGCCTGGATGTTATCTCTAGGATGGAAAGGCCAGGGGGCGTCCAAACTGCTTGACTAGTGATATGCTAGGGGAGGAAAGGTCACTCTGGGGTTGTCCTTTGCTACACACCTGAGGCTTTTTGCCCTGGTGACCTTTGACCCATCATCCTTGCTCTGCTCATACTATCTAACTGCCTACCAGAGTGAATATCACCAGCTGCCCCCTCCTTCCTTCCTTTCACCCTTCCCAAACAGGAGAGGCACTATGATCTTCCTTCCTTTCACCCTTCCCAAATAGGAGAGGCGCTATCATCTTCCAGACACTTCCTCAGCATTCAGAAGCCGAGGCAAAGAGGGATATATTTCACCATCAAGTTGGCCACAGATTAGCCAACCCACAGTTCTGATTTGTGCTTACTTATTTATTTTAAAACAAAAATATTTTATAGTACATTAACTTGGTAAAAATTTTACACAAAATAATCTCTATTCCATCCTACACCTAAGAGCTAACCATTTCTAATAGTTGATATTTACTTCCAGACTTTAAATGTACATGTACCTATGATGGAGAAAATAAGACTTTTTTTGGGAGGGGGAGGGTGGTGGGTAGGCTAGCAATCTGAATTTGTGCCAGTAACCTAATGTACATTCTTGATAACCTATAATTAAGTCACTGCCCCTTTCCCAGAATCTGGTCTTGCAAGACCTGAGGCCATAAACCATGAATAGCACACAGCCCCCGGAGGGGGGTTATCAGCTCTGGTGCCAGGCCAGGCCCTTAGGTATAGTCTCAGGACCCGCAACACCTGGGGCTTTTAGCTAAGCCCGCAAAAGGTCCACAAGTATAATCCATATTTGGGGGACAAAGACACCAAAAGGGGATAAAAGAGAGGCTTCCACCATATTGGTTTGCTCAGAATTTGAGAGGCAACCTCCTCTGAGCCCGCCGGCATAATAAAGCTGTGTAACTCCATTTCTCTAAGCGTTGCTTGGTTTTTCTCCAGTCTTCTACAACACCTATGTATTTTTAATATAAATGGGATCACTACACATTGATAACCTCAAACAATATATCATACTTCTTTCCATGCTAACACTTAAAGGCCTTTCAATTCCATTTTAATGGCTTCAACATATTTCAATATAGGAATGTATCATAACATATTTGACCAATTTTCTATTATTGCTGATGGAAGTGTGGTTCTTGTGGAGTTGAGAGGAACCCATAAGGGAGAATGAGGTCTGGTGGTGAAATTTATTTGGGAAGCAAAATCAAAGAAGTTCCTCTCCAAAGTCCCATCTCTGTCCATCTTGCCATGGAAAATCAGGGCCAGAAATAGAGGCAATGTCCGGAACCCTGTGCCAGTACAGTGTTTGGCCGGCTTAGCTTGTGTTCCTGGCTGCAGTCCTTCACTTTGCTGCTGGACCCAGGCTCCAGCCTGGAGTGTGGCATCCACAGAGCTTCTGGTAAGGCCATATGACTAGAGAGAGCGAGAGCACATGAATGCACAGGGCAGACGTGGGTCACTGAGAGAGAAAGAGAGAGAGAGAGAGAGAGAGAGAAAGAAAGAGGGAGAGAGAGATGCTGTCTTTGTTCACCTGGAGTTACTTATTCTTAGGCTTGGGAGGAACCAGAAGCTTTTTCAAAATAACCAATCAGTTTCCCAAACTTTCATGGGCTTGCATTGGTTCCAACCCGCTACCAGTAGTCGGCAAACTCATTAGTCAACAGAGCCAAATATCAACAGTACAACGATTGAAATTTCTTTTGAGAGCCCAATTTTTTAAACTTAAACTATATACGACCCCTTCCAACTCTCCCATCCACACTCGTCTTGTATACTTGTTTCGTCTATCTCCTTTCGTTCATCCTCTCTATATGTCCAAACCATCTCAACATACCTTTCTCAATCCTCAACACTACATCTTCTTTCACTCCACAACATTCCCTAAAATTAACTTAATAAACTTTACTTAAAGTTTTAAGTCAACTTCGCACTGTATGTGCGCGCCCACACGTGGTATTTTGTGGAAGAGCCACACTCAAGGGGCCAAAGAGCCACATGTGGCTCGCGAGCCGCAGTTTGCCAACCACTGCCCTAGCCAATGATTTTTCCCCCCCTAAATGGTATATGTTTAAATATATTTTTATTGATTTCAGAGAGGAAGGGAGAGGGAGAGAGAGATAGAAACATCAATGATGAGAGATAATGATTGATTGGCTGTCTTCTGCACGTCCCACAACCCAGGCATGTGCCCTTGACCGGAATTGAACCCAGAACCCTTTAGTCTGCAGGCTGACCCTCTATCCACTGAGCCAAACTGGCTAGGGCCAGCCAATGATCTTTTCCTCAGGTTTGACTGACAAGCCTCTACGCCCACCACCTTCCACTGCACCATTTTGACTTTATTGTGCATGTCCTATTTCCCTTTTGTTCTACCCCTTCCCTCAATGATCTGGGAAGGGGTGGGGGGCATGGACTGGAGGTTTCCTTGAGGAAGTGTGAAGCTGTAGCTTCCTGGTAAAGCAAACAGGCCTCTGCTTCCCAGCTGAACATGCTCATCAATGTCTGACTCCCTTTGCTCTCTTTTCTTCATTAATAACTAGCTAACAACAGTAACACTATTATTTGCCATTTAAGTTGTTTTCATTTTTAAAACTCTATAATGATCATCCTTATATCTACATCTCTGTGAGAGAATTCTTATAGTGCCTGGCATTTAATATATATTAGTTATTACAATTATTAGTAATTTGTTAACCTGATTGCCCTTGACTTGCTTTGATCTTAAGTTCAGCATCTTTTCATATGCTCTTCACACTTCCTGATCAAATCTTTTACCTATTTTTCTATTGAGATTTCTTCTTTCCTTATTGATGTACAAGAAATCTTTATATAGTAAGAATACCTGCCAAAACCGGTTTGGCTCAGTGGATAGAGCGTCGGTCTGCGGACTGAAGGGTCCCAGGTTCGATTCGGTCGGGGGCGTTTACCTGGGTTGCGGGCACATCCCCAGTGGGAGATGTGCAGGAGGCAGCTGATCGATGTCTCTCTCTCATCGATGTTTCTAACTCTCTATCTCTCTCCCTTCCTCTCTGTAAAAAATCAATAAAATATATTAAAAAAAAAAGAATACCAATCCTTTATCTGTCATATAAGCTCCAAATATTTCCACTCAGTTTGTTCTTTGCATTTTAATTTGTTTATGCCACTTTTTTTTTGCCACATAGCAGCTTTTGTATTTTTATGTAGACAAATCTTAAAGTCTTTTTACCATATATATTTTAAAACTTGCTCAGTTTTGTAGGTTTTTAAATGTTTTTTTTTCTGTTTATGTATATAGTTAACCTATCTAGAATCTATTTCTGAACATACTATAAAGTAGTGATTTAATTTTTTTTCCAAAAGAAGGTACTAAATTAAAATAAAAAGATAGAATTTTTTCTCATACCACTCTACAAAATATAGGTATTCTTGCTAAGTAGTAGTAATAAAACTAATGTTTTTATAGGGATTTGTAAATTACAAAGGTTGTTTACATATTGTATCAGTTGGGAGTCTTTCTGTTCCAGGTAAGAGGAAGCCTGACCCGAACTGGCTTAAATAGAAGATTTAATGACTCACTTATCTGAAAAGACCAGACGCGATGTGGGCATTGGAGGTGGCTTGATTCAAAAGGTCAGTCATCTGATCATTCCTCCTTTCTGTTTTAGGTTGACACTCATAGGGTCAAAAGAGGATGTCTAGCAATGTCCGTAAGTCACAAGCTGTCCCGTTCATATGCAGGGCAAAGACAGCTAGCTCCTTTGATTGCTCTCTCAGAAGAGTGAGGGAATTTCTTTCCCACATCTTATCATAAATTTTTCCTTAATTTTTCCAGTCACAGTGTCCAGGAAATGGTAACTGGTCTCATTAGATTTACTCAGTCAGATTTACCCTAGAGCAGGGGCAAGGCAGTGGGGACAGTGTGAAGATGGAATAGTTGGGGAAAGGTGAATATCCATCCAAACAAAAACCGGGACTGTGTAACTAAGAGGGAGATGAAAGCGGAGCACTCAGCTCAGCAAATGCCCGCCACACATACAGTGTCCTGTTGATACTGACAGGAAGCCTGTGAGGTTGGGAGTTACTAGCTTCCCTATTTCACAGATGGAGATACTAAAGATTAGGAGTTATGTGATTTGCCTTGACCACTCACCTGGTAACTGGCAAAGCTCAAATCTAGATTTTAATGTTCTAAATTCTCAAATCTTCCAAGTACTATAAATTCCCTTCTTATAGGCTTAAAACCACTGCTTAGTATACAGGACTGCATCAGTTCTACACACTCATTTTTAAAAATTAAAGGACCCAGAGGAGATATTAGCTATTGGCTATACTGATTCTCCCGATGGGGCAGAACATTACGGTTCCATCACAGTGGCTTTAAAAGAACTAGAAGTAAAGACCCTGTTCTAGCTTGGCCTGGATTTCCCCAAAGAAGAGCATGGTACAAAGGCTTGTGTATGGGTAGCTTTTTTGGGGATGTGGTCACAGTGAGCAAAAGGGAATGTCAGGATGAGGTGGGAGGCTGAGGAGGAAAGTCAACACATCATTATAGGAGACTGTTTGGCCCCAAAGTTCCTTTTGGAAGCTTTATGAAATGTGTCTACTGCAGGTAGGGAGAAAAGGCCTGGCTGCTCCATAGGATGTTAACAGCGCTGCATTCCTCAGCGAGGGTTGGTCAGACATCCCAGCCACTTACTGCGTTAGAGAAGCTGGGGCTGTGAGAAGAGGCTCTCAGAGGAGCTCCAGCCTGTGCGCTGCAGCAGTGGCTGGAAGGAGCGGGGAACAGAGGACTTTAAGAGGGGCACTAGGAGCCTTCAATACCTGATTCCTTATAAGCTAACAAGACAAAACTTGAGATAAGGAAGCGATACACAAACAAGCCTAAGTTCCTATTTCCCTAGTTAACATCTGATACGTTCATGCCTGGATTATGACAACCATCTCCTAAAAAGAGTCTTTGTCATTTTTCCTCATTCAACTACTTCAGTAATCTTACTAAAATACAATAAAAATCACCATTTGGTCATTATTAAACAGGAAGTTCATTACTTTCCACTGTTTGCAAGATTATGTACAAATTCCTTGGCTTGGCATCCAATATTCTTCACAACTGGTTTTACTGTGATTAAAGAGCTATACTTCCTATAACTGCCCCAGCTGGACTCAAGCCAGTCTAATTCCCTTACCTTTTGATAAACGAGCCAAGAATATTTCTTCTCTGTTTCTCTTGCTAATATTGTTCCCTCTGACAGGAATGATATGCAAAATATTTACCAACTACTTTGGCAGGCACTGACCAATCAGCATGGAGACTGAGCCAATCAGAACTCATGTCAGGGGTAAGTAACAATACGGGTTGACCAGCTAACTCAGCCCTGCTCTCAGCCTCCATTCTCCTAACAGCTGAAACCCCATCTCTCCCTCATCCTCCACGGAGTTTTCCTGGGCTGCTCTTTCTTATGCTGGTTTTTCCTTCTCTGGGATTCATTACTACTCTGTGTCCTGAATATTCTTAAAGACATTCATAAGATGATGCAACAGTCTAAATTGCTTGCACTTTTGGGCCGCACATTCTTTATTGCCTCTCCATGTGGTAAACATTTCATATTTCCCATAAAGTGAATAGAAAGATGTAATTCAGTCTTTCCTATAACACAGTTGATCAAAAATAACTATTTATTATTGATATTTTAGAAAACCTTCAGTTTCAAAAATTCATGATTGATAATGACACAACTTTTAGACTTTTTGTCATATAGTATGAGGAAAACCTCTATTAATTTTTTTTTTCCATGCATGAGCTATAAATTTCAGGAGATTTCAAGTTTCCTTAGAATGTTCTCTGAATCTTCTGGCAGCTAACCAGGAACACCAGGTTGGCTAACAATATTTTAATATGTGTGGTGCTTTCAAAACATGGTCCCCAAATTCACCTCCCATTGAGAGATGGGATCTGTGTCTCCTTTCCTTGAATCTGGGAGGACTTATAACTTGGTTGTTACCAACAGAAAACTAGATCAGAAAAAAACAATGTGGCTACTGCTTTGTTCTCTGGGATTCTTGCCTTGGGAGCCCTGACACACCTTGTAAGCATTTCAGATCCCCTGTGGGTGCCACCCTTTAAGGAGGCCTGGGCCACATTTAGGTGTTATAGTCCATGGCCCAGCTGACCGGCAGCACCAACCACCAGATATGATTGTGGCCCCCAGCGATAGTCACTGTACCACTGGGTCTTCCAGCTGAGCCCCCAGACATTGTGGAGCAGAGACAAGCTGTGCTCTGTTCAAATTTCTGTTCCACAGAAGCCATGAGCATAATAATATGGTTGTTTTATGCCACTAAATCATGCCAATAAACTATTAAAAAATATGTTCTATTCTTTTCTTGAAAAATATGCCTTCATAATGACTGGAAAGATTGCACTTGGATTTAGAATTCCCAATGAATGTTAGACCCTCCCCTTCCCTACCCACCCCAGGCTCCATCTAATACCCTGGGGAACCTCACACAATTCATGACCATGTTCCATTCATACTCTATGGAAAGAGCCACCGGCCATTCTTGGGCCCAGGGGTGCACACCCAGCAGTGGACCTTGTCATTCACAAGAGGGTAGATTCAGATGAGAGGTCCAAGGCCTAGGGCCTTGGGCTGGAAATTGCTTGTGCTCTGGGGTGGGTCCTACAACTTGGTCCTGCAGATTTCTCACCACATGCCAGTCTTGGGTCAGAGTAGGGGCAGTGTTACTGTGGCTCAAGGGCGTTACGTGTGCTACCCCCAAGTATAAATTCTCTCAACTCAAATTAAATGTATCTTCAACTCAACTTCCCCTTTACAGTTTCCCAAGAATATTCTTGGCCAGTTCAGTGCCACCTGAGATGGAGGGAAGTGTGACCAAGGGGAAGTCAGAATGCAAAGAGAGAGCAGTCCTAGTCACTCATGGTTGAGGTTTCTTACTTTAGAAAGCACTGCAGCCATAGGCGGCCCCAGGGAGGGCCTCTGGCAAGAAGGGGCCAAGGAGCTCCAGCCACTGTCCACTTCCTGCACTGCATCTCTATTTCCACCTCCGGTTCACACACCTCATTCCCTCTTTTTTCTTTTTACTGTGTTATTTTTTTATTTTTAACTTTTTCAATTACATGAATATGTGTAGTTTTAAGCTACTAATTTTGTGGTGATATTGTTATGTAGAGGCAGATAACTAATACAACTAGAGAACACAAATATGAAAAAAATTACATTCTTACTATCCAGAGATTATCATTGTTTACAGTTTTGTACATATCTTTCTGAGTAAAGTTAATACCAGGTACATTGCCATTGAAAAATCATAATTAAGCAGAAGTAAATAGGTCAAAAAGTGAAATCCCTTTTCATCTTCACCTTGCTCTCCTCTCCCACTCCCTTGGGAAAACAACTCTCAACAATTTTGTCTCTCTCTCTCTCTCTCTTGTTATAGGATTATATATTACACTAGAGGCCCGGTGCATGAAATTTGTGCACTGGGGGTGTGTGTGTGTGTGTGGGGGGGGGGGAGTTGTCCCTCAGCCCAGCCTGCACCCTCTCCAATCTGGAACCCCAGAGGGATCGGGCCTAAACTGGCAGTTGGACATCCCTCTCACAAACCGGGACTGCTGGCTCCTAACCACTCACCTGCCTGCCTGCCTGATTGCTCTAACTGCTTCTGCCTTCCAGCCTGATCACCCCCTAACCCCAACTGCCCTCCCCTGCCAGCCTGATCTCACTCCCAATTGCCCTCACCTGCCTGCCTGCCTGATTGCCCTAAATGCTTCTGCCTGCCAGCTTGATCACCCCCTAACTGCTCACCTGCTGGCCTGATTAACACCTAACTGTTCCCTGCTGGCCTAATCGTCCCCAACTGCCCTCCCCTGCCAGCCTGATCTCACTCCCAATTGCCCTCCCCTGCTGGCCTGATCTCGCCCCCAACTGCCCTCCCCTGTAAGCATGGTCCCTCCCAACTGCCCTCCTCTGCTGGCCAATTTGATTCTGATTGGTCTGTTTCTATACCAGTCAGCATCTCTGGGCCTATCAATAGGTCCTGATCAGATAGGCAACCTGATCAGCAGCCCTGGTGGAGTCCTGGAGAGAAATGGAGTCGCAGCTGCTGACCAAGCCAGGAGCGAAAGAGAGAGGCGAGTGCTGATCAACAGCTGTCACAGAGGCTACAGATCAGACCCTGCTTCTCTCTTTAGGCCTCTCTCTGGTTTCTATGCCAGTCAGTGTCTCTGGGCCTATCAATGGGGCCTGATCAGAAAGGCGGGGCTGATCAGCAGCCCCGGTGGAGGCCTGGAGAGAAATGGAGGTGCGGCTGCTGACCAGACCCAGAACTAAAGAGATAGGCAAGTGCTGATCTACAGCTGTCACAGAGGCTATGGATCAGACCCTGCTTCTCTCTTTAGGCCTCTCTCTGGGCCTGATTTGCAGTCCCCTCAGCAGTCAGTGCTGGGTCACCCCGTGCCTGCAGCCTAGTAGTCAGTGCTGGGTCGCCACAGCATCCAGCTCTGACTGGAGGACTGACTTCCGGTTGGTCAAGCCTCCTGGTCATTGTGGATGTGACGGACCCAGCGTTTTTATATATTAAGATATTTATATAATGAAACTGAACACATGTAGTATACATATGTAGAACACACATGTAGAAGTACACTTTATATATTTTTAAATAGAAACACACATGCATAGTTTTCTAACAAAGACTATACTGTGTTACGTTTTTCTGTACCAGTTTCTCAAGCCAAAAAACTAGGAGTCACCCTTGTTTTGGTCTTTCCCTTAGCCCCCATATCCAAGTCACCCCTCCTGCTAGACTCCCAGGGTAAGACCAGATGTTTATGAGATACAGACTAACTCTTTGTGATGCAGGAAAGAGTTTCAGCTGGAGCAGAGGTCAAAGTTAGTGGCTCACAGGGCTGCCTTTGACCTGCAAATGTGTTTTTATTTGGCCTGTGCAGTATTTATATATATTTTTTTCTGAATAACAGACTAGCATTTAAAAGCTGGGAGATTTCACATTAAAATCTAGATTTCTTGCTTTTCCTAGAAATTAGAAAGATTTGGAAAACTGGGCCTGCATCCCCACAGGGCAACAAATGGCTGCTACTTAGGAAGGACACAAGATCTCTGAGTCTAATTCCCAGGGCTGCAGGGTGTGCAACACGTGAGTTAGAGCAACACGACAGGGACACAGACCCTGCAGCACAAGACAGTCAGTGCTGACTGATGGTGCCTACACAGATGACATAGGGCTACATATTTGTTAATAAATGACTGGAAAAACGAAAGCCTATAGTGAAGTTTTAGTAAACAAATGCCAGAAGGACAGAGGGTGAAGCAATAATTTAAGCTGCTTAGCATCTTCTTTAAAGAGCAAATTTAGTAGAGCTTTCTATTTCTATTATCCATTTTATATAATAACTAGAGGCCTGTTGCACGAAGAGATTCATGCAATAGGCCTTTCCTTCCCTTGGCTGCTGGCACCGGTTTTCATCCGGCCCCCGGGACCCAGGCCTTCGCTCTGGCCGGGCTCCGGCCGGAGCCAGCCCCGGAGCTGTCAGGCTTTGCTGCTCTGGCCCCAAGGCCATCAGGCTTCACTCCGCCGCTTGGAGCCTACGTGTGCAAATTAACCGCCATCTTTGTTGGGTTAATTTGCATACTCACCTGATTGGCTGGTTAGCGTAGCGAAGGTATGGTCAATTTACATGTTTGTCTATTATTAGGTAAGATGCTGACTATGTCCACTAATAATAGACTAATTTGGCTGGATCCTTAAAGAGAAGGAGGCTTGTAAAATTTCTCAAAGAAGTAGGTAAATGAGAAGGAAAAACTGCACCCCATCAGTGAGTTACTACAAATTTGTCATGAGACCTAAGTTTATTATGATCTTTAAAAAAATTTAACCATAGGAATTTGAAAAGTCACTTGTCCATCTTATGTAGACCTTTAAAAAAACACACGCAACAGCCCTGGCCAGTGTGCTAAGTGGTTAGAGCATTTTCCCATGTACCAAAGGGTCTCAGGTTTGATTCCTGGTCAGGGCACATACCTAGGTTGTGGGTTGGATCCCCAGTACAGGTGCATACAGGAGGCAACTGATCAATGTTTCACTTCACATCAATATTTCTTCCCTTCTCTCTATTCCTTCCTCTCTCTAAAAATTACTGGAGCCCTAGCTGGTTTTGCTCAGTGGATAGAGCATCGCCCTACAGACTGAAGGGCAAGTACATTGGTTGCAGGCTCCTGGCACTGGTCAGGGGCATGCAGGAGACAACCAATCGATGTGTCTCTCTCACATTGGTGTTTCTCTCTGTCTCTCCCTCTCCCTTCCACTCTCTCTAAAAATCAATGGAAAAAATATCCTTGGGTGAGGATAAATTAAAAAATAATAAATAAACACAACATTTACATTGTATATGTACAATAGTATGCTGGTTCCTTTACTTAAACATAGAATTACCATATGCTCTAGCAATTCCACTTCTGGGTGTATACCCAAAGGAATTGAAAACAAAGTCTTAAAGAGATAGTTGTACATCCATGTTCATAGCAGCATTATTCACAATAGCTAAAATGTGGAAGCAACCGAGTGTCCACCAACAGATAAATGGGGAAAAAAATGGAACATTATTCAGCCTTATGAATGAAGGAAATCCTGACACACCAAAACATGGATGAACCTTGAGGACATTATTGTAAGTGAAATAAGACAGTCACGCAGACACAAAAAAGTATCATCACTGGATGATTCCACTTATATGGGGTACCTAGAGCAGTCGAATTCATAGAAACAGAAAGTAGAATGGTGGTTGCCAGGGGCAGGGGTGGGGGAATGGGGAGAGTTAGTATTTTAACCAATACAGAATTTCAGTTTGGCAAGATGAAGAATTTCTGGGGATAGATGGTGGTGATGGTTGTACAACATGAAGGTATTTAATGCCATGGAACTATAAATTTAAAACCAGTTAATATAGTAAATTTAATGTTATGTGTATTTACAGACAATTAAAAGATAAGCAAAAAAGATCCACCTATGATCTACAGCTTTTCACTTAAGTCAAAACCAAACTCAGCTTGCTTCCCCAAGAGCAGGGGTCCTCAAACTTTTTAAACAGGGGGCCAGTTCACTGTCCCTCAGACCGTTGGAGGGCCGGACTATAGTTTAAAAAAAAGCTATGAACAAATTCCTATGTATACTGCACATATCTTATTTTGAAGTAAAAAAGCAAAACGGGAACAAATACAATATTTGTATTTGCATGTGGCCCACAGGCTGTAGTTTGAGGACCCCTGCCCAAGAGGCTGAGGAGCAGCTGTCAGAGAGGTGATGAAAGGGGGGATGAAACGCTGGGTCCACCTGGCTAATTGGCCAGTTGAGGAGCCTCACTGTCCCTTAATTAAAGCAAGCTTCCTGGCCAATAACACCTCCTCCACTTAGACATATGCTGAGGGAATCAGAACTTAATAGTCACAACCTTTTTCAGAAAAACTATTATTCAAAGAAGATGGGGGGAAGCCAATTAAAGCATGGTCTAGCCAACATTTTTGGAAAATAGTTGGCATTACCGGGTGAAAGTAACATCATAGCCCAGGAGGAGCAGCGTGTGGGATCATAGCTAGGGATGAAAGATCTTATCTGCTCTTCACATGCATCGCCTGCAGTTGCAGAGGTTCGTTCAGGAACCAGCCAGAGGCACAGACCCAAGACTGGGACATGGAGGCTCCTGGAGTGTTAAATTGGAACATTATTTGCATACATGCATATTTACATTGTATATGTACTAAGTTGTATATTTCCATACCACATCACTATGGTTCTAGTGAACATAAATTAAATCTCATAATGACAAATATAATTGCACTAAAATATGCATGGAATTCCTGAAATATGTACATGCATTTATAAAACTAATACTCTTAGCCCTGGCCGGGTAGCTCAGTTGATTAGAGCATGTCCCAATGTGCCAAGGTTCTGGGTTTGATCCCTGGTCAGGACATATACAAGAATCAACCAATGAATGCATAAATAAGTAGAACAACAAAAATTGATGTATTGCTCTGGCTGGTTTGGCTCAGTA
>NW_005361459.1:872496-873542 GCF_000412655.1 Myotis brandtii | reverse complement strand
TGTGCAGGAGGCAGCTGACTGATGTTTCTCTCTCATCGATGTTTCTAACTCTCTATCCCTCTCCCTTCCTCTCTGTAAAAAATCAATAAAATATATTTTTAAAAAATTGATGTATCAATATTTCTCTTTATCTCCCTCTCTTCCCCCTCTCTAAAATCAATAAACAAAAAAATTTTAAAAAGTAATATTCTCATTTATAATATTACTAGAGGCCTGGTGCACAAATTCATGCACAGGTGGGGTCCCTCTGGGTGGCCTGCAGGGATCAGGCCGAAACCCGAAGTCTAATGCTGCCTGCAGCTCCTACCTGCCGCTCCCACTCATCCTGGCCCCACTGTGCCTGCCGCAGGCTCGTGCCCAATCAGTCCCGATCAGGCGAGACTCGTGCTGCCACAGCAGTGCTCGCCAGCCATGAGCCCTGCATCTGGCGCTCTCCCAAGAGGAGTGGCCTGCGGGATCGGGCTGAAACCGGCGCTCCGACATCCCAGAGGGGTCCTGGATTGCGAGAAGGCGCAGGCCAGGCTGAGGAGCCCCACTAGTGCACGATCGGGCTGGGGAGGGACTCAGAGGGCTCCAGGGTATGTCCGGCCCATCTCACTCAGTCCTGATTGGTCGGACCCAGCAGCAAGCTAGCCTACTGGTCAGAACATCTGCCCCCTGGTGGTCAGTGCACATCATAGCGAGTGGTTGAGCAGCCCTAGCATATCATTAGCATATTATGCTTTGATTGGTTGTTCGGTTGTTCTGCCATTCAGGCTATTTGCATATTACCTTTTTTTATATAGGATACTCATATCACATGTAAACCTGGAGTGATAAATAGGAACATTATTTGCATACATGCATATTTATATTGTATATGTACTAAGTTGTATATTTCCATACCATATCACTATGGTTCTAGTGAACATAAATTAAATCAGAATCTTCAGAATCTTCATCATTAACCCAGACTTTGCCATTTGCTAGATATGTGGTGTTAGCAAGGTACCTTCTAGTGTAGCCGTGGGCAAACTACGGCCCCCGGGGCAGAACCGGCCCCGTTG
>NW_005361459.1:847394-872465 GCF_000412655.1 Myotis brandtii | reverse complement strand
ACCCTTTTATTTAATGATGTTTACTTTGAATTTATATTAGTTCACACAAACACTCCATCCATGCTTTTGTTCCGGCCCTCCGGTCCAGTTTAAGAACCCATTGTGGCCCTCGAGTCAAAAAGTTTGCCCACCCCTGTTCTAGTGCCTCAGTTTTTCCATCTATAGAATGGCAATAATTGTATTTACCTCAGCGAGTTGTGAATGTGAAATAAGCTGTGCAAGTTAACACTTTAGAGCTGGGCGGGTCACACAGTGAGTGCTCAATACATTTAGCACCATGTGTTTGTGAGCAGGTAAGCTCACCATCCAGGGAGCTGAGTGTCGGGATAACTCCTGCCTCTGACCTACCTCAGACTTCCTCCTCTTCACAAGTCATTGATGTTTTAGTTTCAGACTCATGCATCTAAATTATTGGTCAGACTTTCCCTTTCCTATCAACACTTTTACTCAAGGTCGGGGATGTTGAGGTGCAGAGGGAGAGGTACAGGGGAGAATCACTAAACACAGTCATATGTTGCGTGTTCATCACCGTCTGAAACCCTCGGCTGGGGCTACTTTATCAACACCTTCTCTACAGTGCACGTTCTCTGTGAGTACCAGGAGTGGACATGCATAGGGCCCCTCGCCACCTGGGCTGCGACCCCCCCAGCCTTTGGCACGGGGAGCGGCCAGCTTCTCTGATGAGATCACCACTGTCTGGCCCAGGGAGTGTGGCCAGAAAACTCCACATTGAGCCAGATGGTGTGCTTTCTTTCGAGACAGGAGAACATGTGTTCCAGCTTTGCAAGGAAAAATCGACTGGGGACTTCGTGTTTTGATTGCACTTGGCTCCCACCTCTTATACGTCCAAACGTTAGTGGAACAGGGAAATGAGCTCGGAGTCAAATGATAAAGCTGATATGATTCATGAGTTTGTCAGGAGGAAAGAAACAGGAAGCGCAGGGGCTGGCTCTGGGGCCCTGACATCATCACGCGGGCATCCTGTCCCCGTCCTGTGAAATGCAGCTCGTGCCGCCTCGGGATTCGGAGACACAGGAGACAGAAGCCATTTCGTTGTTTGGCCAACTGAGTGCAGTAAACCTGAACCTGAAAGTTTTAACCATGAAAGAGAGTAAAGGGTGAAATGTCGGTATGTGGACTGCCGCCAAGAACCGCTAGGAGAAATAAAAGAAGAAACAAAACCCTTCAGTTAAAACACCAGTGGAAAAACACTTCTTAAAAACAAACACTGAGAAGCACAATGTGCTTTTATTGTGCCTGGGATTTTTTTAAACGGGCTTGGGAAAGGAGTTTCTTGGTGTTTATAAAGTTCATCCTGAATAAAGGGCTACTCCAGGGCAGTTGGGCATGTGGCCTCAGGGCCCAGAACTCGCAATTCACTGTTCCTTGTGAGGAGGGATGGCAGGTGTGTGGGTGCCATGAAGGAAGGGAGGAGGGGGCCAGTGTGAGGCTTTGTCCTCTGACCAGGAGGAGATGGCATTCCTATCTCCTTTCCTAGAGGAGGAGTAAGGTTTAGAGAGGTTCATGCCCTGCCCCAGTGAGACAGCTGGTGAAAGCTGTTGTCAGAGCTGAAGCCCAGATACCTGAGGACTCTGGGATGGGTGCTGGGCACATAACCTGAAAGTTTTAACCATGAAAGAGAGTAAAGGGTGAAATGTCGGTATGTGGACTGCCGCCAAGAACCGCTAGGAGAAATAAAAGAAGAAACAAAACCCTTCAGTTAAAACACCAGTGGAAAAACACTTCTTAAAAACAAACACTGAGAAGCACAATGTGCTTTTATTGTGCCTGGGATTTTTTAAAACGGGCTTTGGAAAGGCGTCTCTTGGTGTTTATAAAGTTCATCCTGAATAAAGGGCTACTCCAGGGCAGTTGGGCATGTGGCCTCAGGCCCCAGAATTTGCAATTCATTGTTTCTTCTGAGGAGGGACAGCAGGTATGTGGGTGCCATGAAGGAAGGGAGGAGGGGGCCAATGTGAAGCTTTGTCCTCTGACCAGGAGGAGATGGCATTTCTATCTCCTTTCCTAGAAGAGGAGCAAGGTTTAGAGAGGCTCATGCCCTGCCCCAGTGAGACAGCTGGTGAAAGCTGTTGTCAGAGCTGAAGCCCAGATACCTGAGGACTCTGGGATGGGTGCTGGGCACATAAATCTGGGAGATGGAGGAAACCCTGCTTCTCTTCCTTCACAAGCTCATGCCACCAGCAGCATCGGCACCAGCAAACCAGTCCTGGCAGAGTGGACAATGAAACTACGTGATAACACTCACCCGGGTCTATAGCAAGGCTCTGAAAACTGCAGCCTTCGGCCCCATTCGCCTGCTGTCTGCTTTGTAAATGCTGGCCTGCGGGGACACAGGCACGCTGTCCCGTGAGCTATGTCTGAGCTGCCTTCCTGCTAAAGGCACAATTGGGCAGTTGCAGCAGGGACTGCATGAACCTTTACACTGTTTACAGAAATGTTTCCTGAACCCTGGTCCAAAGCCAGAGAGCTCCCTGCAGAGGGACGTCCCCCTCTCACCTCAGAGCTCCCTTCCCACAACCAGGCAGCGGGAGTCCCCACTCTCCACCGCGTGGCCACCGGGCCAGCTCCGCCCCTTGGCGCAGCACACGCCTGGCTGATGGCAGTGGAAAGGGCAGTCTGGCCAAATAATGCACCGGTAGGGCTGCTCCGTTCTCACTTCCCTGATCTGTGAGTTCTGTGAGCACGAGCTGAGGCAAACTCATTTTTGCATTCCTAGTAAGTAACTAATAGGTACTCAATAATTTTTATTTTAATAAATAAATAAATGCCCAGTGGATTAATTTCTTAAACTTAATAAATGAGCGAGTGCCTTAACCCCAACTGTTGAGAACCTCATCCCAGTCAGACCACCCAGAACCTCAATTCAAAAGGATGGACCCAGACTCGAGGGTTTCTGGGCAGCTATGAATTTAGCTCCTCTCCATGCCAATATCCTTTTAATATTTATTTCACATTTATTTAGTGAGGAAAACAGATTTTTCTTTTGGTAAAAATTGTATATATATTAATTTCCATTTAGGGGATTATTAGCTATGATAATTATGACATAGCATCTAAACTTACTGTATTTGGGTTTACCTTTCGTTTCAGTTTTTCCATCACTTGTGACTGGATTACAATTAGTCATTCTCAGACACGAAGAATTGAAAGAACACAGGCTTACTTAAATAGATTTAAAAATCATTTTCCTGGCTTCCATTATCCCAAAAACATTTTCCATTTTTCTGGAGTCCTTATTATCTCTTGAATTTTCTTTTGCACTTTCTGAACACACTTTTTAGATACATAGTAAACAATCTATAATTTATGTAATAAAACAAACTGCTCAGTCCCAGGAAACATCCCTATGCAGCCCATTTTTGGGTTTCAGAACCTCAGCTGACCATGTGGTCACTTCAGCTAAACTTTAGCTGCTAAAGAGACCAATGACCACACCTTCAATATTCACTCAAATAAGGAAGACAAGCATATTCAAGGAGTGTTTTCCTACTTTCACTTGACAGGATTGGCCGCTTTGGTGGGTATAGGACCCATTTGTATTTAGCCCTTTATCTAAAGAGTCATACAGGGAAACCTGAATTAATCATCCCCCATTAGTGACCGATCCCAATAAGGATTGAGTACATCTACAGCCTGGTGCCTAGAGAAACTGCTCAGATAGCTGCCTATCGATCCAACTCAGCCTGGTCGCTTACTTTCATCACAAAGATAATGTCAATTCACAGCATCCTAGTGAGAGCTGGCCATGAAGTAACAATGGTAACAATAACAGCTGCCACCAGAATGTGAGCTCTATCAGGCAGGCATGCCTCTCAGTGTTGCTCACTCACTGCTGCATCGCCAGCTCCCAGGACCCTGTCCCACATGCTCAGGGGAGGCAAGCAGGGTCTGGCTAAGCAGTGCGTCAGGGGCAACAAACAGGAGCTCGACAAACACTGGGCGTCCCCAAAAAGTGTACACACGTTAACAGCTGGTAGCTCAATTTTTTAAAAATGTGTTTCTTATTGATTTCAGAGAGAAGAAGGGAGAGGAAGAGATAGAAACATCAATGATGAGAGAGAATCATCGATCAGCACAACCCCACTGGGGATCAAACCGGCAACCGGGCATGTGCCCTGAATGGGAATTGAACTGTGACCTCCTGGGTCATAGGTCGACGCTCAACCATTGAGCCACACCTGCTGGGCTGATAACTCAATTTTGAAAATGAAATGTATTTTAATAATCACTGCCTTTATAATTATTCAAAGTGTGAATATACATTTCTGGACACCTGATATTTGTTGAATGAATGAATTTGCTGAAAGATTACTGTAGCTAAGGCATTATGTCCATATAACAGGTGAGAACATTAAGGTTCAGAGGTTGACTTGCCCTAATACACACACGGCTGGTGAAAGAGCTGAACTGAGGCCTGTTAGACCTCAAGATCTTTGCTCTTTACACAGTTCCACTTGATCCCATGCAGGCTATGGTGTCGATTATATCAGAGAACTAATTAGAGTATTCTGACTAGTAAGACACAAAGAGCACACATCAGAGTATTTGCTCACCACAAAATATTAGTTACCCCAGGGAACAGCTTAAAGGCTGTCAGTAGGGCAGCAGAAAGCCTCCTTTATTGCCAACTGCAGACAAGGACCAGCCAGAACTTTCAGCAAACCAGTGGCAACGAGGCGAGGCTTTACCTGACTCTCCTGGGCAGATTTGGTGAGGTAGAGAGGGTGAGAAGTCTGAAATTGCAGAAAATAATCTTCGAGCATGTTCTAAGCCTCCTCTTGATTTGTCTAGTAAGTTGCTGGTTTTATAACAGATGGGCATCCTGACTCAGCTCCGTGGGCAGGCAGGGAGAACCATATCCCAGGTGTAGTAGGGTCTGTGTGTCTGTGTGCTGTGAGCTCCTCTCCCATGTCACATAGCACACATACATTTCTGTAAGGGTGTGTGTGCAGAGGTAAGTGCGAAAGGGCACACGCCGGCTTCTGACAGCAGTAAATATTGGTCAGCTCGAAGCAGCACATCTTAAAGCAGAATTCAGTGGCACCAGCCTCAGAATCACTGGGCTGGGCTGGGAGCTTGCTAAAGTGAAGATTCTCAGATATGCCCCAGACCTGCTAAATCAGACCCTCTGGGGGCGGGTCCGGGGAAATGTGCCTTTTAACACGTTCCCTGGGTGGTTCTTATACGCACTAAGATGAATGAGAACCACTATTCAAGGAATTGGGTACAAAGAGGGATATTCACTTTTTATGTTTAAATGTATGTAGTATTTGATACTTTTGTAATTAAAAAGTACAGCTATGAAGGAAGAAAGGAATGGAGGGAGAGCAGAAGTGAGGAAGGGAGGGGTGCGGGTATAGGAGCCCCATCTCCCAGTTTAAAACCTTCTGTCCCATTGTCCCTTTCAATCTACTCTTCCTTGCTGTCCCCTCTCTCTGTTCGATGTGCCACCACCACTAGGTCACCAGCACCACACTGTCCCCCCTCCAACACAGATCAGCGCCAGTGCAGGCCCCGGGCGGAACTGCCTGTCTGGGTGCAGAAACAGACGTTAATATTTCATGAGCAATAGAGCAAAGCCAAACCTCACAAGAATTGTTTACCAGCTTGCCTGTTTAACATGAACAAATAAATCCGCCACCCCCAAGCTTCCCGTTGATGGGGCATGTATTCCACACACCACGTTACATAATGAAGGTTGTTTTGTTTTGCTTTTTAAAATGAAGTTCTTTCACCTCAAAGAACAGAAAAAGTCCGGGACCTTGAATTCTAAAATATTAAGTTTTCCACGGTGGAGCCTTTAAAATGAAGCCATTCAGTTCCTATCTTCCTGGCAGGGCAGAGCTAAGCAATCGCCAAACTGATCGCAGATAGAGGGACCGCACTTAGGAGGCGCTCCCTTCCCACCTGGGAATTTCAGTGGCCGCCACTGACCCCGCCATCGACCCCTCTCAACTCCTGCTTATGAAACGAGTGTCTCACTGAGCTGGGTACTTGGCACAGGTTGCCCCTAACCCGCCTGCCAACCCCCGAGAGGCGGCCTGAGGAGCCTCTGCACATGTGGAGTGAGACAGAGTCAGCGCCCTGAGCCTGGGCGCAGGCGCTTTGGCCATCACAGCGGCTGCTCCTGCGGTTTCCTGGCTGCTCCCAGCTACACTGAAAAGGTAAATGTAACTCCTCTTCGTGGTCAACCGCACAGAAGCAGCTGCGTGGGTGGAGCCCCTTTCCAAGAGGCCGGACCCATCCATTCAGAAAGGGGGTCCTCGACCTGGGCTCCGCACTGGACTCACCAAGGAACCCTGGGAAACCCGATCTACACCCCAGCCTGGTGAGGGCCGGGCATCAGCGTTTGGTGAGGTTCTGCAGGTCATTCCGGCGGAGGCTGAGGCGGAGCCGGAGCCGGAGCCGGAGCCGGAGCCGGAGCCCCTGGTCCCAGCCTAAGTCAGCCTTGCGTGACCCTCGCTGCTCCCAGCGCTGGTTGTGACCCGCAGCACTGGCGATATCTGGGGGCCTGTTACAAAGGCCGACTATTGGTCGTGTTTGTTCATTTGTCATTTTAAATTATATTTCCCACATATGAGTGAAATCATATGGTTCTTGACTTTTTCTAAACTGACTTATTTCGCTTAGCATAATATTCTCAAGGTCCATCCATGTCGTCGCAAAGGGCAACATTTTATCTTTTCATATGGCTGAGTAGTATTCCATTGTGTATAGTACCACATCTTCTTTATCCAGTCCTCTATTGAGGGACACTCTGGTTGTTGCCATGTCTTGGCCGCTGTGAACAATGCTGCAATGAACATAGGGGTACACATATCTTTATAAATAAATGTTTTCAGTTTTGGAGGGTAGATATCCAAAAGAGAGATTGCTGGGTCATATGGTAGCTCTATTCTTTATTTTTTGAGGAACTGCCACACTGTTTTTCTTTTTTCAAAATATATTTTATTGATTTTTTTACAGAGAGGAAGGGAGAGGGATAGAGAGCCAGAAACATCGATGAGAGAGAAACATGGATCACCTGCCTCCCACACAGCCCCCACTGGGGATGCGCCCGCAACCAAGGCACATGCCCCCCACCGGAATCGAACCCGGGACCCCTCGGTCCGCAGGCCGATGCTCTATCCACTGAGCCAAACCGGTTAGGGCCACACTGTTTTTCATAGTGGTTGTACCAGTCTACATTCCCACCAGCAGTGAATGAGGGTTCTTTTTCCTCCACAACCTCTCCAACACTTGTCATCACCTATCTTGTTGATAATAGCCATTCTAACAGGTGTGAGGTGGTATCTCATTTGATTTGCATTTCCCTAATAGCTAGTGAATTTGAGCATCTTTTCATATATCTATTGGACATTTGTATGTCTTCTTGGGAGAAGTGTCTGCTCAGGTCCTCTGCCCATTTTTTATTTTTTTAAATCCTCACCCCAGCATATGTTTTTATTGATGAGAGAGAGAGAGAGAGAGAAGAGAGAAAACATTGATCAGTTGTCTCCTGTATGCACCCTGACCTGGAATCAAACCCCTCAACCTTTCAGTGTAAGAGATGAAGCTCCAACCAACTGAGCCACACCAGCCAGGGCAATCCTCTGCCCATTTTAAAAATTGGATTATTTGGGGGTTTTGTTGTTGTTTTTGAGTTATGTGAGTTCTTTGTATATTTTGGAGATTAACCTCTTATCGGAGGTGTTTGCAAATATCTTCTCTTATTTGATTGGATAACTTTTGGTTATATTGACAGTTTCTTTTGCTGTGCAGAAGCTTTTTAGTTTGATATAGTCCTATTCATTTATTTATTTTTGCTTTTACTTCCCTTGCCTTTGAGGTCAAACTCATAAAAATCTTCTCTTAAGACCAAGGTCCGTAAGTTTAGTACCTATGTTTCTTTCTATGTCATTTATTGTTTCAGGTCTTATATTTAGGTCTTTGATCCCAGACTGTTCTATGGATGTCACCAGAGTGGAAGGGGTGGGGGGTAGTAAAGGATAAAGGGAGTCAAATATATGGTGACAAGGAAATTTTATTTTGGGTGATAACCACATAATGCAATATACAGATGATATATTGTGGAATTGTACACTTGAAACCTATATAATTCTATTAACCAACGTCACTCTAATAAAACTAGTTAAAATAAATTAATTTTTAAAAAAGAAAGGCAGACTGTCAGGTCCAGCCCAGACCCTGGGTGGGAATTTTCATTTTATCGAGGTCCGTGGGTGACTCAGATATTAAAGTCCCAGCGGAATAACTCCATATGCGCCACTGTTTGAGAATCAGGCAGATGCCCACACTCTCAGTCCTGGGCAGGGGTTGTGTCATAAGCCCCTATCAGAAACACCTTAGAAATAGGTACAGGATGAAGGGATGATCCCCTCCAAAGCGCCCCTGAGTCTCCTGCATCCACAGGAACGGAATGGAGCCCAAGAGCTCTCATACGCCACGTGACCACATCACGGTTCTTCACATTTTCTGAAAACAGATGATCACTGTGATAACAAGGGTTTTATTTCCTTGTGTCTTAATGATCTTTTGTCATGAAACAGCATATTAACTTAGTAGCTTAAAATAACTATTTATTTACAAGTAACAGATAATTATTGCTCAAATAAATAACAACTATTTATTTGCTCAAGTTCAACTTTTTATTTGAATCCTGTGGTTCAGTACTTTGGGCTGAGATCACCTGGGAGGTTCTGCTCATGGTCTCCCCTGGGGTCACTATTGCATCTGTGGTCATCTGGTGGGTCAACTAGACCTGTGTGGTCTGAGACGTCCCCATTCACACATCAGGTGGTAGCTGCAGTGCTGGCCAGGGAGTCTCGGGTCTCCTGCATGTGGCCAGGTGAGCCTGGTTTCTTACACAGCAGCAGCGGCAGCAGCAGCATTCTACGAGAACAGGTGTGGAAACTGCAAGATCTCTTATGGCCAGAAGCTGCACAATGTCACTTCTAGCTCATTCTACTAATTAAAGCAGGTTGAAGGGGAAGACTATTGCTCTGTGTTCGCATTGTTTGCATTTGCTCAGGATTCCAAATAACTTGATTTTGGGAAAGAAGAGGAACCTCTCCTAACTTTTTGGCAGTTGACAAAGCCATTGGATCCTTTATTTGGCAGGGAGAGTTTGGAAGATAAGCAACTACCCTTTAGAGTAAATCAAAGGGGAACAGGAGGATAGAAATGCAAATTCTCAGGCATAACCCCAGAACTCATCTTAAGAGCCCATCCAGTAACAATGTTCCATTGGCCAGGTGCCCATTAAAGCTCATAAGGAATTGCAGAAGGCATTGGCTGAGTATGGGCAGGTCTATTAAGACAGAATGGTCCTTGCACTGGGAGGCCCAGAGACCTTTCAAAATGCCTTGTAATAATGAAACTAAGATGTTACCATTCTTAAATAAACTGGATTTTCTAACTATATAACTGAGCAGAAAGCAGAAGCCTATGAGAACCTAGATGTCTTTTATTAAAGACTAGAGGCCCAATGCATGAAATTCATGCAAGAGTTAGCCTTCCTTCCTCCGGCTGCCAGCACCGGCTTCTGTCTGGCACCTGGGACCTGGGCTTCCCTCCAGCTGCCAACAGGCACCCAGGACCCGGGCTTCCCTGGCAGTCCCATCTTTGTCCAGAAGGTCGAGTGGAAGGACGTCCGGTCTAATTAGCATATTATGCTTTTATTATTATAGATATCCATTTCTAATGTATTTATGAATTATAATGGAGACCAGGGGCCCAGTGCATGAATTCATGCACCTTGAAAGGAACTGTGGGCTGCGAGGCTGCAGTGGGCACAGGGCTGGGTCTTGGCCCATCCTCTGCGCCCCCATCCAGCCCCTCCCACCATGGCCTCTGGTCCCCTCTCTGCTGGCAGCCCTGCTCCCACCACCACCACTCCCACCCACGAACGGTGCTGGCCCCGCTTGCACCCGCTGACTGCGTGGAGCAATTGGGGCCAGTGCCAGCAGCTGGTGTGAGCGGGGCTGATGCCATCAGCAGGTGCGAGTAGCAGCTGCTGCCCTGATCGTCCCTCAGGAGCAGGGGGAAGTGGAGAAGCCCCGAGGAGCGATTGGGGCTGGCAGCCGCCGCTTGTGCCCGCTGACTGTGCTGAGCAATCAGAGAGCTCCTGTGCCGGCAGCGGGTGTAAGTGGGGCCAGTGCCGGCAGCAGGTGCGAGCGCCCAGCGGGACCACGGTGAGTCCCACGGGAGCAAAGAATTTTCAGTGACCACCAGAGGCTTGCCCCGATGACAGCAACTGGCGCCCTGCCTTGGTCTGGCACCCCTGCTCACCTGTTCCACCATCCTGCCACGGCAGATGCCGCCATGTTCCGTGTTCTGCCACCTGCTACTGATGCCCGCCATGTTCTGCGCTCTCTCTCTGGTGGTCAGCGTACATCATAGAGACTGGTTGTTCAGTTGTTCATTTGTTCTGCTGTTTGGTCTATTTGCATATTAGGGTTTTATATATATAGATGACCATATGCCAAAAAGAAAAAGAAAAAGCAGGTCTTAGGGCCAGGCCAGATCAAGGGCAGGGAAAATAGCTTCATCTCTTGATGGGAGGAGCTGCAAAGAACTTGTGGCTATTTTTAATTCACCACATTCCACCCTTTGGACAAAATTATTCACATCATTCCTACATGAAAACTGCTTTCACCCAGCCCAGGACTCTCTGAGGTCTAGTCCCACAGAGCACTGGGCCCAGATGCTGTCCTCTTGTTCCCTGGTGGGTCCAGGTGTGAGGTTTTACTTATACCCGGACCCACCCAGGTGTTACTGGAGGCGGCAACTCATGTGGTTTCTCTTGATCTGGAGACTGTGAACTATAAAGACAAATTGCCTTCTCCCCACTACCCAACATATGAGGGGGAAACAGGGCACCCACACTGAAAGGGGAGGGACAAGAGGCACATGACAGTCAGGGGCGCACAGCAATTCTGAAGTGCATCTGGGCATGGGGTAGGGGGCAGGGGTGTTCCTGATTAGGGGCTAGTTCTGTCCACCAGGAAGGGCTCTCAGGTCACGTTCTCTGGGCTTTTTATTGCTCTCTGAGAGTCCTTCCTTTTCCGTAGACAGGTTCACAGTCCCGGCTTAGTCCCTTTCTCAGTTGGCTTCCTGCCCACAGAAATGTAAGGGCCTGGAGGTCTGTTCAGTTTGACTGTCTCAGCAGCTATCAGCCTGAGCTCGTGGTGCTTTTGTGAGGACAACTCTTTTAAAGACTCTGTGGGCTTCCCATGAATCTGGTAGGGTCTGCTCCACGTTCCCTACCCACTCTGCCCATTTGTTTGGAGACACATCTCCTACTTGGCCACGTCAAAATGCTTTGGGACAATGCCCCTTTTTTAGCTGAAGTTTACTTTCCAAACTAGTAAATCTTGGGTATTCTGTATTTCCTCTAAATCCTGCCTGCAAACCCAATAGTTTTTTCTTCTCTCTCTTGTGCAGTATCTTACCATATTCAGCTAAAAACATTCAAATACCTCAACATTGTATGTAGAGATGTTCTTACCCAGAGCTACAAGTTCATTAACATTTTTTATTTTCTAAGTTGGCACAGGTGACATCTCCCCCACGTCCCACCACTACACAGCATACCTTGCCTTTTTTTCCAGCCTCAAATAAAAGCTTCCTCACTGATTCTCCAGCCTTTGCTGACAGTCTGTCTGCCACTCAAAGTGTTACTGACAGCCTCCTCATTGCTTTTCCAGACTCTGCCTGCCTGGTCCCAAAGACATGCCACATTCTTGCATTTTTTATGGCACTGTACCTCACTCCTGGTAACAATTTCTCCATTATCTACTATTGTTTCATATCACTCCAGGCAATGTTTATTTAGTAACTTAAAGCAATAATCATTTACTTGCTCACATTTTTGCCATTTGGTTTTGGCTCAGTTGGGTGGCTCTTCTACTAGTCTGGTCTGGGGTCATTCATGGGGCCATGGCCATCGGGAGGATCTGCTGGGCCTGGTCTCAGGCTGCCTCACCCCCACTTCTGCTAGTCAGCTGGGCTGTTCACTGTTCTCCACAGACAGCCTGGACATCTCAGAGCGACAGGAACGCTCCAGGAGAGCAGGAGGAGAAGCTACAAGGCCTTTTTTTGATCTTGACTGGAATTGCACAAGGTTATCTACACCGGATACTGCTGGTCAAATCAAATCACCTATCCTTGGAATGTAGGATTACTCTACCACATCTTGGAAAATAAATTATTTCTTAAGAAATATAATTTGGCACACATGGAGACTGTGAGGGTAAATAATGTTAAGCAGGTGCTTGGTAATAAATGTTAAGAGCTACAGAGACTTAGGGAGAGGTTAGCACAGGGCTCCTCATGAGAGGAAGGGGTGGGATGAGAGAGGACAGGGCACTAACACAGAAAGTTTTGAAATATTAAAACCAACCCTACTGTGACCTCATAAAATCAAAAGACTAATTTGTTTCAGATTTTGGAATGCAGAGGTGTATATTATTGTTTTACCATAGCACTCACTCACCAAACAGGTACTTATTAAAGAGAATAAAACAATAGTTCAAGACTCAAAACCAGGGCTCATTCACGCACAGTGCACTTGGTAATTCAGGACAGCAACATGAAGCCATCTGGATATCTGCATACATGTGTGACCAAAGCAGTGAAATATAAAATGGTCATTGTGTCCTGTGACCCGGGAGAAATCATGCCACCTCCCTGGGACTAACACCCAGCTCTGAGGTTCTGTGATTCTTGGAAACTCACTTTTAGTTTTGGGCTTTTAGCTTTAGTAATACATCAGCCAGCTCCCAGTTTCCACCTGTGGGGCTGCCATGAGCCTGTCCTGAACCCAGGATTCTAAAGTACCTGACCCACTCACAGGACCTGGCCCACCTCACGGGCACTCGGACACCTTCGTTAGTCCCTCGTTTGCTTTCATTTGGAGCACAGCTCCGGGCGGCCGCACACTGGGCATGGGAAGGCTGAGCCCTGGCATGCAGCTGTGGGCGGCCTCAGCTGCCTTCAGAGCTGAATGCCTAGGGAAGTTCCTGAGGGCAGAGCTGGGGTGAACGCAAGGTCATAAAATTGTCCTGCTAAGTCTCTCTCCTTTGCTCATCCTTCATCTTTTCCTCGGCACAGCCGTTTGCACCTATCACCCATCCATCCATTTATCAATCAATATCTGCCTGTCTATTCTATCTCTAATCTATCTCTCTCTCTCCTCCCTTCCCTTCCTCTCTATTTCCTGCCTGAGATAATTTACCACAAAAAATATACTATAAAATAATGGCCAAAAAAAAAAAGTGAGTCATAAGCCCTGAGAGAGAAAAATTAAACAAACAAGAATAGAAAATCAGAGATTCTTCTTAGTTTTCAGGGCTATTGTGGGAAGTTTTCCATCAGGACATAAATAGGAAGCCCCGCTCCTGGTGGGTAGGGCCATGCCAAGTCCTCAACACACTCAAGTGTGGGAGCATCAGGGAAGAGTACTTATGCGCCAGCAGTTAGGGCGCCGAGGACACACATCTGTCCCACTCCTGATGCCGAAAGGACTATCTTCAGGCACCACTGGCTCTGCTGCCCCGCCCCCTTCACTGCCCCGCACCCCTATTACTGAATGCGCATGTGCAAGCTTCAAGGCTCTGCATCTTCACAAGCTGCTGTTAGAGCCCCAATTTCAAGGAAGCACAGGAAGACTCGGGATCCATCCCTGCAACTGCTTTGGTCCAGCCCTGAGGCTGCCTCCCTCTCCCACGACCCCCCACAGCCTCTCAGCATCTGGGAGTGAGACGCCAGTTCCTGAAGAGGACCCCGGGCTGGCTTGGACTTCAGGTTTATGTAACATAGAGAGACTCTGGTCCCACCCTGTGGTCCGTGGCCACCACTTGAACGTGGCAGTCTTGCCTATAGACCGCTCCTATTTCAGACTGTTTTGATCACTGTGTGGTTTCCCACCAAACTGAAGCTCCTTAGCAACAAGAACTATGGCTTCCTCTGATCTCACCATTTCTCAGTCACTTTCCAAGGGAAATTTTCTGTCATTCTGAAGTGGTTACAATGCCCACTGGCCGGAAGCTGAAAACACATTCTGGGAGTGCTGTCTCCAAAGTGGCCAACAAAGGGTGCTTCCCCAGCCAGGCTTCCGGCTCCTCACTCCCAGGGCTGCTACTTCCAGAGCCCTCTCTGCGGTTCCCAGAGGAAATGAGTCAGGGCCAGCAAAGCCTCCCTAGGATCCTACAGACCAGGGAGGGCAGGTGACGTGTAGGGAGGGGCGGGGCGGGGAAGGGGTAGGACAGAGAGCACTGCCTCACCTGCTCTACACAAAGGCGGGGCTACCCGCACAAACCCTGTGATCTCAGCAGGAAGGCATTTATGTCTCCTCATTCCCTCATGTCTGGTTTCTGGAAGTTGCCAAAAGATATGAGATGAGAGAGAATTGATTGATCCTTCCATCTCAGTACAAATACAAAAGCAAATACAAATACATGGCCTAACTCCCCTCCCGCTCTTCGCACACAGAAGTTGCACACTGTGTGCACCATTCTATACTTCTACCTTTTCCTCAGTGGTGGAATGCTGAAGACCACTCCGCATGGTACACAATGGGAATCTTTATTCCTTTTTACAGTCAGTGATATCCATTGCATTTGTTTAGCTAGTTTAACTTGCTTATTTAAGTAGTCCCCTGTTGATGGATACTCATGTTATCTCCAGTGGAGCTAAGTGTTTAGGTGTAATGTTCACTTAATGGACTGGGGAACGGAGCTAATATCTGAGTGCCCACTACAGGTGAGAGACTATCCCTTTAACCTTCACAATAGCCCTATAAGGTAGACATCTGTTATGGACTAAATGTTTGCATCCCCTCAAAATTCATATGTTCAAGACCCAACCCCCAACATAATGGTATTTAGAAATTAAACCTTTGGGAGGTAATTAAGGTTAGATGAGGTAATTAGGGTGGGACCCTCATGATAGGATTAGTGCCCTTGTAAGAATACCCCTTCTCTCTCTCTCTCTCTCTCTCTCTCTCTCTGCACATTTGCATACCAAAGAAAGGGCATATGAATGTAACCGGACAATCAGTGGCTCCCTGTTGCCTGTCACTACTTGAGCCAATTAAGCAGAGACAGGGTTGAATCATATATGAGTGTTTATTCCAATACTGCCCGCAGTATGAGCAGCAGGTCATTCACAAAAATCTGCTCTGCAGCCGCCCATAAGCCAGCTGCTTATCTAGAGTAGGACAAGGATTACATGGGGAAGTAGGGATTACAGGCATGGGGAAGTAGGCTATGCAGGCTGGGGTGGGACGCCATTGTTTGGGCAACAAGGTTGTCAATCTTTCCATGATAATAGGCAGGTCTTGAATGAGAATGGACTTCGTTCCAAGGTTGACTACCAGATCCAAGCTTGACTCCCAGGTCCTGGGGGCACACAACTTCCAGCCAAGTTAGAATGTCTTTTCTTTAGCTAGAACAAGGCAATCATGGTTAACAGAGCATGATTAATATTTCTCATAACCATAGCTAGTCCCCAATATTCTATTTTTGCCCTAACATGAGGACACAGTGACACAGTGAGAGGTGGCCAACTGTAAGCCAAGAAAAGAGCTTTCACCAGAACCCAACCATACTGGCACTCTGTTCTCATACTTCTGAAGTATGGTAGCAATCATCTCAGGTAGAAACCGTAGGTTCACTCTAACCCTGCTGTTTGGTTTAACAATAGAAAAGTTATTTTGATTTTCTGAATTATATAAATCATCCCATTCGATTAAATGCCTTATTGATTGTAATGTGAATATCCCATGGGTTGTGGTCATACTGATCTTAGAAAGCACATTTTCCTTTACCTGGGAAGGACAGCACAGTTATCCCAAGGTCAGAGGGCTCTAGACCCAAAACTGTAATTTAGATAACATACCTAAATTTAACCCAGGTTACCCAAGGGCTCTAGATAATGTGTTTCTGTCAACTCAGTGGTCCCAAGACCCAAAAACTATAATTAATCTTTGTAGATAACTAATCGGCTCAATCTCGCTTGTGTAACTGCTTTGTACAAACCAGGGTCCTCATTCCAAACCCTGGGATGTAATCAATACCTTTGTGATTTTTGCCTATATAAGTCTGATTTTTCGACCATCTTATTACTATGAGATTTGGGAATGACCCCTCATAGTCCCGGATTGCAATAAATGTGACTCTTTAATTCGAATCCTTCTGTGATTCGCGGGGTACATTACAACACTTCAAGGCTCCAGAATCATGAGAAATTAAATTTCTGTTGTTAAGCTGCCCAGTCTGTGGTATTTTGTTAGGGCCACTGGGGCAGACTAACGCAAATTCATTTTCTCCAATTTACAGATGGGGAAGTGGATCCCTGGAGGCTCCCTGACATGACTAAGTTCAGACAGCTGGATAGGAGCCTGGTTCTTCACCAGGGGCTGTCTTCTATCTACATGCTCTTCAGCTGTGGTCACCGCAGGGCAGCTGCTTTGTGGCCACTTTGATGCCACACTAAGATCTATAATGAAAGGAAGGACACAGATTAAGAAGTGGTGAGGGTGGGAGATTGTTGCCTGTCTTGAACTCCACTCTGATTTTCTTATCCCATATCTGTGCTCCGGGGAATGGCAACAGGGCAAGCACACCTCCTGGTCTTTTTGTGCTCCTCATCCCTCCTTCAGGGCTTTTGAAATTCCTTCCCCGGAATCATTTCTTGGTTTCTACCTAGCCTTCCTTGTTAAGGGAGAGAAGGAACTGTCAAGTCCAATATGTGAAAACAGGAACAAACCTCTTGTGTTTTAATGATCACTCATCAGATGTAGTTAAAGGAAGGTACTGATTGGAGAAAGGAAAAAAGCTATCTGGAAACACCAACAAAGAGTTTCACCAAGAGTCTGAGACCCAGAGCTGGTGGTGCTCTTCACAGCGAACCACTGCCTCTCTGTTTCATAACAACCTAACTCCGTAGTGGGCATGAGCAGAGCAAGGATAATGGAGCAGGCACAGAAGGTCACCAGGGCAGAAAGCCCTGACTGCCTAGCAAAGTACAATTGTAGGGTGGGACCTCGCCCTCAGGGTGACCTTTCCTCCCCTGAAAGGTCATGTGGTTGGACCCTACACCCTCTGACTGGGGCCTTTCCTCCCTAGAGATAACCTTTAGGCCTCAGTTGTATTTCAGCTCCAGGCCCCCAAAAGCAGCAAAACCAGACAAGTGACACCAAGACTAACATCAGGACCAGCTGCATTGGATAATGACCCCCCTGTCCCAGTGTCAATCAGTGGAGACCTAGACCCTGAAAGAATACACCTGGAAAGCTGCTGAAAAGTCTATTGCGATCCTCCCCTGGGACTTCCCCTAACATCTCCACCCTTAACACCCTCAGGACAGAGGGCCCAGTGCATCCTCCCTCCCTGGGGCATGCCCCTGCCTTTCCCTTTCCCCTCCCTTCCCATTCCCATCCCCCCAGGTGTGTCACCTTGATTGACCTTCCTCACTTCTAAGCTCCAAGGGCCCTGCCTTTACTTCTATAACTTGTTTCCTAAGCCCATTTCTTCTATGAATTACTTCTACCTCTATGATTTTGCAAATAAATGTTTTCTTATAGTTTGAGTCTTGGCTCTGAATTCTTTCTTAGCCAGAACTCAAGTACCAAGGTTGCTGAACCCAGGTCTGACCCCACTGGTCTAACACCTGGTGCCATTCTTGCCATCCCCAATAGCTCTTCTATGGAGACTCTCACTTAAAGTATGGGGCCTAGTGGGTGAGGTTAGGGCTAGAGAAGCAGAGGAAGGAAGTGAAAGAACACTTCACTTTCATGTTCTACTGGCCAAAGTAGGATGTTGTGATCAGCAAAACCAACTGCTGAAAGCTAAGTTTTGCTGAGACAAAGTGTTTTCATAAAGCGGGTTGGAAAACAAATTTTTAGGGGGAGGAGAGGGGGGAGAGGCAGGCAGTGGGGTAGGATTTAATCATGTTGGTGACTTTGTATCAATATTACTCTAAGTGATTAAAATATTTGCTGGGAGCCGGTCCATCCTTGCTGCTTGACACAGTCACTGTAGAGAAGAAACATCTGCACAGCATATGTTTCAAGGGACCTGGCATATATGGCATACTGTTCTTAATATGTTTGCTCCCTTTCTTGGCGCTATGTGTTTTAACCAAGGTCACCTCTCCGAGAAAGGTTGTTTCCCCAGGTAGGAATTTTTCCCTGAAGTTAGGGAGGGAATAAAACCCCTTAACTAAGTGCCAGGTGGGTAGTTAATCACTTTAACTAAGAACAATCACGCTTAAGCTACATAATCTTTACTCCCTGGAATAAGAAACGCCCTAACCTTTGGAATAGAAATTGACAGGATTAAAATCAACTGGTATAAATACAGATATAACAAGACAACAGAACTTGGACAGAACCTAGAGTCAGAACCTAGAGACAGGACTTGGCTGAAGATCCTATACAGAACCTAGAGACAGGACTTGGCTGGAGATCACACACAGAACCTAGAAACAGAACCTAGCGAGAGAACCTGGCTGAAGAACCTAGAGACAGAACCTAGAGACAGAACTTGGCTGGAGATCCTACACAGAACTTAGAGACAGAACCTAGTGAGAGAACATGGCAAAAGATCCTGGACAGAACTTGGGGCTAGAGATCCTGGCTAGGCTGCTGATCAACTGAAGGCTGTCTCGGTGTCATTCCTTCTTCACCGACTCCGTCCACACCTTTGGGGACCCCTGGACCCTCTGGGGTTGGACCCCAGCAAATATTAACATATTTTATCTTCATTTTAACTCGATGAATTAAGAACTGTTCTTGTTATCAATGGAAGTGAGGTATCCCTTTCCCCACTGAGTACTGGGGGTTTAGTCCTTACCATATTTCAAGAAAAAGGATGAGTGATTTTTATTTGTGTAGAATTACAACCCTGGGTTTCCAAAGTCCCATTTCCCTTAATCCAGTCAGGTAGGGATGCAGTAGACCTAAAAGCAAAGCCAGTGTCCAGAGTTTCAATCCATGTTGGAATTGGGTCTGGTTAGCGTGAAGCTAGTTGCAGTCCATTGGTCCATTTTGTGGGTGAATGCAAGAGAGCAGCAGAATGAGCCAGGCCAGGAGTCAAGTGCAACAGGCCAAGAACCAAGAGCACAGGAGAAACCAAGTGGGCGAACTCCTTTGTGTAGGGACTTAAGCATCTCAAATCTTCCAGCATTTGCAGTGGTCATGCCCATTCTGGCCAATGGCCTGTTCCCAGGTGTGACTGACAGACAAGTACCTTCCCTACGTCACTCAGACTTTACTGGGCTGGGTCTATTCTCCCCCTGTCCAGTCCCTTCCCCCAGCGATCTGTGGGGAATAGACCAGTGGCTCCCTGGGGAGTGTTACACTGCAGTTTCCTGGCAAAGCTGCACAAATGACATGCCTATAATATTTGGCCTTCCCTTTGCTCCTTTCCTGTTATTAGTAACTAGGTTAATCTCAATGGTATCACTCTTACCCTTATTTTAAAGATAAAGAAACCACAAGAGCACCACCTGAGGGACAGAGTAGTTAGCAAAGGGACTGACTCAGGCTGCCTGCAAATTGCAGATGTAGGACCATGACCCCGGGCAGTCTGGCCGCAGAGCCTGTGCTCCTAGTTGGACATGAACACAGTGTTACAGGAAGGAGAGCCCAGCCTGTGCCTGTGGGAGACGAGGGGCAGAAGCAGGGGAGAGGGCAGATCGCTAGAGTGGGGCAGATGCACCGAATGGACGGCTGAGGGCACGGTTGGGCAGAAGGGCTCAGCTCACCTGACGTCTCCAGTCTGGGATCTGGACTGGTCTGCCTGGCCGAGCACCCACATCACCGTGAGCAGGTCAGACAGCCCATTTTGCCAGAAAGACCAGGGGTTAATGACCCTACCTGTCCCCTCAGCTTCCGTGTCAGGAGCAGGGCATCCTCAGGTCCCCACCTGCCTATGGGGAACCCAGGAGGGAGCCAACCTGAGGACCAGCACACACGGCAATGACAGTGTGACTGACTGCAGAGGCTCAAGTGTGGACAGTCCTGGCTGGGGCCACAAGAAGGGTGTGGCAGTCCAGCAAGACCAGTGAACATGCTGGAAACCTAGAGGGTAGAGGATGGGTTGAGCTGGAGCAGGATTCAGGAGAACACCCAGGGATGGCGAGTGGGCAGTGTCACAGCAGGCCGGGCAGGCCACAGGAGAGCGCTAGGACCGGAGAGCAGGTGGAGGCACAGGAGCGGACAGTGACCTGGGAAAGCCGGGCAAAAGCCAAGCACAAGCCAAGCCAGTCCTGAGAAGGCTGCAAGGGGAAGCAGGACAAGCACCGGAGAACAGTTTCCATGCTGGGATCTCAGATGGGGCGCACTTCATCGGGCTCAGTTAGGAAAACTGGGAACTTTGGTATAAGACACAAGGCAAAGATGCAGCTACGGAAATTGGGGCCCAGGTTCTGAATGGGGTCCTGCATTCCTGAAATCCCTCAGCCTGACGCCAGGATCTGAGGCTAAACCCTGCCGGGAATGTCAAGGGCATCTGGGGAAGCCTGGAGGAGCTCTCCTGCAATGCTGTAGACATTCCCTCAGCTCTCCCCATGGCCGAGTCCCCATGGCCGAGTTTCCAGTGAGCAGACTGAGCGCTGGCTGCCCTGAGGGCAGGCAATCAGATCCCTGTTGTCCACATCAGCCCAGAGGCACTCCCAGCTCACACCATCTTCCTGCTTGGTCTCCAGTGGTCACACTCCAGCGTGGCACACCTGGAGGCCCCAGGACCCACGTGGAAATCATCCGCACACCTGGCTCCTCAGGCACAAATAGCACGGCAGTGGGTCACAATGGGCAAGCATGTGTGTGCCCACACGCTAACACGTGCACATATGTAAACACACCCAGACACTCACAAATCACTTCTGGCCAGCATGGGTGACATCATGCTGCCCTTCTCGCCAGAGCTGCCTGGACGGGCCTCCGCCAGGATTGCTGATCCTTTATCATGACTAAACTAAGTGAGTTGGACTTAAGAATTGTGTTTTGACTTTGCAGCTATAACAGGCAAATACGTAATACCTTCTCAAAACTCTGTTCAATGCATCAGACACATGGTCAGTCCTGACGCTTCTGCTCACTGATACAGAATCTAGCTCTGAAAGGGCCCCTTTTATCATAAGGAAGACTGGGTCCCCCCAGGCTGATGTGTTTTATTCATTCCTTTAAAAATAATGATCACACTTTCTAACAGAGAAAGAGACAACATTAACAGAAACTGGCTGAGCCTAGGGGATGTGACACTTTGCTTATTCCTGCGAAACTACCTGTGAGCCGTTTGGGGAATTCCTGGACTTGGGACTCCCTGCTCCAAGCCCCTTTTGCTACTGACACATTTGTGATCAGATTTCTTCCATCTCTGCCCTCCCCACCCACCTGTTTCACAGGGAAGTCTTTCTTTTACTAATAACTCACTACGAGGTGCTGTCTGATGTTTCCAGACTTTCTTATTTTTGTAAAAAAAAAGTAATTTCAATTCATCAAAATTTTGGCAAACTTTAGAGATATTCTTTTGTGTAATTTCTTCCATCAAGAAAGATCTGCTCTCTCCAAAATGTATTTAGGTAAGAAAGGAATTCATGCTGTTTTTCTTATGGAAGTGTGTCCTGCCTGTGAGGTAGGAGAGCCCGAGGAAGGCTCTTCTTCCCTAGGAGTCCGCAGAGTCTGAAACCCACTCCTAAACAGCAACGTGAAGTCCTGAGGTTGATTACATTTAAACCTTTGTTAGGAAGTAATTGGGATTGAGAAAGAATTTCTCTGTAGAAACAGTATTATCAGTGGAGGATTAACTCTCCAGACAGATGCATGAAAATGTATTTTATCTATCTGGAACTTTCTAGCTGTGTCATAAAGGGCATTAGTTGATGTCTGCCTTAGTTTCCTCATCTGTAAAATGGGAATGTGCCTGGTCTCACAGAGTTATTGGGAGGATTACATGGATTTCTACATATAAAGGGCTTACATGACTGGCACATAATTAGCATTACATTTCTTGTTATCATTATTATTTACAGCAGCGGTTCTCAACCTGTGGGTCGCAACCCCTTTGGCGGTCGAACGACCCTTTCACAGGGATCGCCTAAGACCATCCTGCATATCAAATATTTACATTACGATTCATAACAGTAGCAACATTACAGTTATGAAGTAGCAACAAAAATAATTTTATGGTTGGGTCACAACATGAGGAACTGTATTTAAAGGGCCAGAAGGTTGAGAATCACTGATTTATAGTATAATATAGTACAATAGGGCTCCTCTGTCTTTGGAACCCTAGTGCATTTCAGGAGGGGCTCAGAAGCTTCTGAGTGGTGGGGGTTCCCCTGGAGAATGAGGACTGAGGGCAGGAACTCCTGGTCTGGGGTCCCAGGGCTGGACCCGTTAGACAAGATGCTCCATGAAGGGGCTGGGCAATGTGAGAGTCAGTGTTTGCCGGGTGTGAGCATGGGGGCGGGGAGGGAGGCGGGGTGGAGAGAGGGGCCACCTGGGAGCAAGAGGGGCACCTGCCAGGGGACTGAAGGAGGGACTGTCTCCTGTGCACTTTGCCCAGGGTGGTCCTCTCCCTGCTTTACAGCCCTGAGGTTAAAGGTTGCATCCAACACAGCAGCGGGCAAATCCTTTATCTCTGTGGGGTTGGGCTTTGTGCAGACAGATTTACCCAAGGCCGACTGACAATTACCCGGCACAGAGGCAAAGTCTTCTGGGTCCTCTGAGTCTCGATTGCCACCCTGGCCTTCTCCTCCCAGTGCCTTGGAGTGAAGAGCATAAAGGAGGCGGGCAGGAAAAAAGAGAAGGTGCCAGCAGGCGTCCTTGGTGCAGGCCAAGGGCTCTGGCAGCGAGGGCCTTGCCTCCCAGAACCAGAACCAGAACCGGGGTGGGGACACACACTATGTGGGGGGCGGGCTCCACCCCACAGGATGGTTGCAGACGGAAGGGGACACTGGGAGCATGGCCACAGGTCTGCGGTTTGTCCCTCCTTCAGACCGGATCCACCTCGTGTGTTTGCGGGGCCCCCTGAACCACTTTCCGGCCGCTAGCTCCTGTCTTCACACATGTTCTCTGTCCCACAGATGTTGTTCTTCTGGGCACTGTCTTGGCCATCAGCTCAGGCTTCCCATAACATTCTCTTCACTCTTATTTCAGGTGGTTTACAAAGTGAGCATTATATCATTATTTCTACATATTTATGCGTGTCCTAATACTTTATACTTTTCCACACACTCACACACATCTACTCTACCATCTGCACATATAGCAATTCATACTCAGAAACAATATTTCCCCATTTCAGAAATGGAGTTGGAATCATTTCAAAGTGTTTTGAGTAATAAAGGGTGAGGCCTCTGAGGTAAGGATTTTTTCAAAACTCCTCCCTGTGACACTATTCATTTCAACCAACAAGTACTTACTGAGCACCTACTATCCAGTAGTCACCATCCTGAGTACTGGCAATGCTGTGGTGAACAGACAGACATCCCAATTTCATGGAACTAGGCATTCTTTCAAATGAAGTGACATTTCCAAAATTATACAAGCTGGTGTTTTACATTTTCTTTGCTCCCGCTTCCAACACTGTTAGGTTTTGTTTGATGCAGGTATTAACAGAGATCAGCAACAAATATTCACAATTTAATATAGTTGTTTCTCATTTCCTGTTATGTCTAGATTTCAAGTATTTCCTAGAGTCAAACTGACTTGCTTTTGAGCAATTGTTTATCATCATGATAAAGAGTCTGATATCTGACTTGGCATAAGGTTGCATGAAATTACTCTATTTCTTCCATGTATAAGACGCCCCCACTTTTCCAACCTAAAATTAAGAAATCAATATTTTAAACATTTTGCTGGTTTTCCTCTTAAGGCCTTCTTTTTTGGCATCTTAAGGAGTTGTTCCTCCTGTTTTCTCCACTGTCTGATCATACACTCAGTGGGAGGCGGTCCATATTGTCTCTCTGCAGCTCTACTTCCATGCTCTCATGCAGAGCTGATTACATTCAGTTTGAATTTTGCAGAGTAAGACAATTGCTTACCGGTATTTATCTTTTTATTTTTTGACATCTTTATGGGCCCAGAACCCTCCAGTCCCTGTTGCATCTGCGTACTCTCCACCTCCACCTTCAATTAGGGCATCAGCTGACGTCAGTAACAATAAGGTTCATGAGGAGGAAGCCTGTTTGACAAGGTATGGGCAGCTACACACCCCTGCAGCTCCCTCCTCAGCTGACTTCTGTGTATAAGACGCCCCTCGATTTTCGTCTAATGACTTTAGAAAAAATAGCATCTTATACATGGAAAAACACAGTATGTGGGAGATTTGTTACAGGTTGAATTGTGTCCCCTACAAGATATGTTGAAGTCCTAACCCATAGGGGATGCTTGATTTAGACCGGAGTTTTTGAACTTTGGCAATATTGACATTTTTGACTATATCCACCTTTGCTTTGGGGGCTGTGCTGTGCACTGTGGGATGTTCAGCAATATCCCTGGCAGCACCCACTATATGCCAATGGTGCCACTCCTCAGTCATGACAACCAAACCTGTCTCTAGATATTGCTAACTGCTCCCTGAGGGGGAAAATTGCCCCCAGTTGAGAACCAATGATTTAAATACTCAATCAGGAGGTTGATACTTGATGTGTGTTTATAATAAAGTTTTTTGTTATGAACAGAAACACTCTTAACCCAGCTTAACCCGGACAAAGAAGGCAAAGTCATTAAGAGTTGAATTGTATCCCCCAAAGATAGGTTGAAGTCCTGATCCAGGTACCTGTGAGTGTGAACTTATTTAGAAACTAGAGGCCTGGTGCACAAATTCGTGTATAAGTGGGGTCCCTTGGGGTGGCTTGCGAAGATCAGGCCCCAGCTCACGCCCCCAGCCTCGCAGCCCCACAGCTCCGCCTGGCACCCCCCCCCCTTGGCTGGCACCGCCCCCTCACCTGCTCCACCATCCCACCTGCAGGGTGATAGATCAGGGTCAGGTTCCCTACCAGGTTCCCTCAGGGGCTGGGAGCTGGGCGATGGCCCTG
>NW_005361459.1:826468-845826 GCF_000412655.1 Myotis brandtii | reverse complement strand
GCCTTTCTGTTCGCATCAGCTGCCTGGCTGCCGGCCGCCATCTTGGTTGGCAGTTAATTTGCATATCTCACTGATTAGCCAATGGGAAGGGTAGCAGCCGTACGGCTAATTACCCTGTTTCTCTTTTATTAGATAGGATAGGGTATTTGTAGATGTAATTAAGATGCAGCAGGGTGGACCCTCCACTTTAATTGGATTGATGTCCTTACAAATGAATGCATGCATCCTGAGGAAAGCAACCCACTTGAGGGCTGCCACTCAGAAGTGTGACATGCCCAGGTTACTCATCCCAGGTGGTGATGGACAAGCCTGCTGAGGCCCCATGACTCAGAGCCATGATGAGCAGTTCTTGCTCCATGCCCTGGAACTGAGTCCTAATGAGAGTGTGGCAGTGGGTCCAGAAAATTCTGCAATCCCTTTCCCACCTGCCAAAGTATATAGTAGTTATGTAAATAAGTAGGTAACCTATATACATTTAAAGAAATCAGCATTATACAAATATACAAGGACACATGTTCCCTGATGGAAGTATGACCCTATAATCCTGACATATTAGCAAAGGAGCAAACATGTGGATGTTTCAATCTACATGAGAGCTGTTGTTCTCAAGGGTTGTCTTGTGAGGCTGTGCACTTGGTCTGTTGGTTGTTCAGAGTGACTCGGGAGTCCCTCCTTCTGAAATTGCCTTTAGAAGCAGTTTATGAAATTTTTGAGACGTATGGTCATATTGCTCACATGGCATTCTACAGCTTGTTGGTCTCCTCATTCCTGGGACACAGCTCCATGAGTTTCAATTACTTAAAAATAAAATCGACTTTCCAAGAGTGATGATTTGTCATCCATGAAGAGAATCAAAATATATGTCATTGAATGTTTTGAGAGCCCTAAGGATGTTTGTATCCTTTCACCAAATACCTACTTAGGGAGCATTACAGGTCGGTATAAGGGTGCTGGTGCAGCAGAAAGGAGTGGAAGCTGGAATTCCCCCTAAATGAGAACTGTTCAGTGACCTTTTGTACATTCATATGATAAAATATTCCTAAGGAATTTAAATTTAAGTTTTAGAAAAAGATGATAAAACATTGAAAGTGTCATCCCAATTCTATCAAAACAAATATTGAAAGAATATGCCTCAATACTGAGTGATTCTAATGTTTTTCTTTAGACTTTTTTGTACTTCATAAATTTTCTACAATGAATATATATTCTTTTGTCATTAAAAATAAAATTAATCGGTCAATTAAGGTATATGCAAAAATTTAACCCATTTTCAGCATGCAGTCCTATGAGTGTTGACAAATGTAGACAGTCATGTGCCCACCTCCACAATCAAGACATAGAACATTTCTATCACCCCAAAGAGTTGCTTTGTGCCTCTTTATAGTCAATCCTCTCTCCCTCTGAGACTTTTAGAAACTATTTTCAAAATTAGGCACTACTTTTTACAAGAATCTGCACCAACAAAGGCAATAAACTCCTGCAAGAAACCTGCGATGTCTTCCCATTGGGGGATGGGCTGTATTTGTGAGCAGCCTGCACAACTGCACTTTTCAAGTTTAGCATTCTTATTCCAACGGCATGACAAATAATATATCTATTTTTAATCATTAGCAACAGCCACAGGCAAATTAAAACGCAACCAAAATACTGTATTTCAGAAGAGAGTACATGTTAAATGGCTTATCCCTCACAAACAGCTCGTCATTGACACTGGTAATCAGGCACATCCCTAATCACAGGGAATGCGAGAAGTGAGAGGTCTTTAATGAGAGAGAAGAATCAGCCAAACCCGGCAGCCAGCTCCCTGGTGCTGCCCTACAGGCTGCCACGTGCTTGAGGGTAATTTCTATTTAAGGACTGGCTGGAAGAACAGCACTCCTGACCCACATTTTAGGAACTCCTCGCCTGCATTCAAAGCTCAGCACAAATGTCCGGCCCACCCTGCCTTGGGTTGTTTCTCTTTGTCCTCATCCTCCCACCTCGGGACCATGTATCACATCAGACCCGGCCTGGTTCCCAGCCAGAGCCTGCACACAGTGTGTACACCTGCTGCTGCCTGGAGTGCCTCCCTCTCTCAGCCATAGAAACCCTGCTCTTCTTCAGACACCAGCCTGAAGTTTTCACTTGTCAAGCCTTCCCTGGTGCCCCAGCTAGAATCCACCACTCCCTCTGCTCAGCTTCCTCTGTCACATAATCAGGCAAAAGTTTTCCGCAAGGACCAGAAACCCAACTCAGACTAACTTGTGCCAAAAAGGGAAAATGACTGGTCTGGAAGCCAAACTGTGGGAAAAGCAGGGATGCTGGAAAGCAGAGATTTGACTAAGGTTGTAGTTTTCCCAGTTTATCTCAGGGGGTTGTCAGCCCCAGTGTCCCAAACTCCACGCGGTGAAAGAGCACATGGTGGCTGCGCTTCGGCTCTAGTCCACAGCATCACACACAGGAGGGAGGGTGCTGCCCTCCCAGCAGCAGCTTCACAAGTCCCAGGAAGGCCCCTGGGGCCCACCCGGTGGTGGCCTGGTGGCCGAGAGCAGGAGGCACTCAGATTGGGTAGGGTTAGGGCCCAGACATCTGCGTTCGGCAGCTCCCCTCCAACCACATGATGTGGCAGGGACAGGAGGAGGGTCATGCATTTGCAGAATCAGGAAGGTGTGGTGGAAAAACAGAACACTGGCGGCCAAAAACAGGACAGGTCTGCTGCTAAGAATAGATCACACTTGACTTATTTGGATACACACTGAACCTCTGCTTTCCATAGGGACTGAGAACTCGTTAAGGGCAAACTGGTCTTCCTGTCACTCCAGAGCAGGACTCTGCCAAGCTTAGGCCCAGGAGACTCCAATAATGTTTGTTGAGTTGGATGCTCGTTAATGGGAGTATTTTGCACTGATGATGTCATGTGAGTCGTTCATGACATTTGTAAGATCTAGGATCTTTGCACATTCTCACTAAACTGTGGAGGTTACCAGGATGCTAACAATGAAAATGTACCTCAAGGTCCTCTTTCCCCCAGAGCGGACTTAATCTATCCTCAATGTTCAATTATGTTAAAGGAATAAAGCAAAGATTTAGTGTCACCTAGCTGCTACCTTGTCAAATTTTTGTCTATTAAAGAGTAAATTATCTGACAGTACTCTTATTTTGGATTAGTAAGGTCATTATAATGATTACAAGAACCCCTTTTTAGATTTTAACTTGCCAGATTCAATAATGCTATATTTTATACCATATAAGTGGTTGGCCTCTTTTTTATTCCTATGGAAACATTAGAGAAAGTAGTTAACAATATTCCAATAAACTTTTAACTCAAAAAAGAAGTGTTTATTTTAGACATATTTTCCCAAGCTCTCCGGAACAAAAAGTTATTCACATGAATACAGGGGTGTTTTTGAAAAACATATAAATAGTTTGCCCTGCTGGGCACCAGGAGATGCTAGACATGGCGCATACTCAGGGCCTACGGAGTGTGGGAAAGAGGTGGCCCGAGGCTCCAACGATAACTGGGTGTTGTCCTCTGTCTCACTCCCTGCTCTGCCCATATCCTGCCCTACAGACCCCATCTGCTGAATTTCATCAGGCTCTGTCTCCTCATCTTTTTCCCACTGTCAGCACCGTAGTCTAGGCCTGCATTATCTCTCCCTAGACCAGGAACTGGCACATGTTTTCTGTAAAGGGCCAAATTAAATATTTCAGGCTTTGTGGACATATAGTCTCTGTTCTAGCTACTCAGCACTGCCATGGTAACAGCAGCCATGGACAGCATGTCAGTGCGTCACTGGCTGTGTCCCAACAAACCCCAGGCTATGGCCTGGGTTTGGCCAAAGTGTCCTTTAACCACTTCATCCAGAGGCCAGTGTCTGGTACCTAAGAAACATTCAATGAAAGTTTCTTGAAAGAATGAATGAGTCCCCTAGTCCAGGCAGGCGTACCTATGATGTCATGCTATGACTGAGCTGCCAAATATTATTTCCAATTTCATGGACCTAAGGTAGAAGACTTAGAGCTCTTTTTGGATTTATTAAAAATTAGAAATCCATTCTCCTTCTAACAACACAATCTACATGTTCACTTATTGTTCTATGTATACTTGCTTTGGAAACATAGACTCCAGCAGCTCTTAGGTGTAAGCATTTTAAAACCGTTGCTCTTGGTGGCAAGTTTGATGCAGGCTGAAACAAGAGGTGTTTTGTTTTTCTGACATAGGTGAATGATGGAAAGATCTGCTAGCTGACAGAAAGAACATCTCGTTGTTAAACTTTGTGTTGGTCAGACGAGTTTTGCATATCTTTAGGATTAATCATTCTTGGAAGAAATTCCTCACCTTGTTACTCAAAGGCTTTGCTTCAGCTGTCCATTTTTAGGAAGAAGGGTTGCCATGGGTCACATTGCTTCCCTCTGCCCCAACATAACTCCGCGCTGGGGTCGGGGTGCCCCTGGGGACTGGCATGAAGCCATTATGTCCTATGCTGAGTGGGTACAGCCAGGACCAGATGAACTTCTGTGTCAGAATAAGGTTTAGGTAAATTATCTCCCAGCCCTATTAGCAAATCTTCCAAGGCATTGTGCTTTTGAGAAACTTTCAGAGGATCACAGAGCCAAAATACCACCCAAACAGTCACAGCAGGTTTGGGGCTAGAACCCTGTGCACTCCCAGGAGTCAGTGAGATGCTGGGGCAAGCTTCCACCAGCTCAGGAGAGACCACTGTGCACCCCTCTGTCCAGTGCCTCACAGTGGAGCTCGAAATCAGGGTGGTGGGAAGTATCTGCACAATGGATACGGGTGAACAGTACAAATCAGGCCTTTGTCCCTGGGAAGGCCTATTGTTTAACCCTTTTCAGTGCAACACTAACTCCCTTGTAAAGTCAATTTTTCTCATCCTCCTGAACATATTACAAGACAGAGCAACTGACCAACCAGTGCATTATTTCTAACATTGTGAGGTTCAGAAAGATCAATATTACTTGATTCCTGCCTTCAAGGAGTTTGTCTGAGAGATAAAGCATGGACATATGAAAAGTAACTAATCAAAGTGACCTTGTATAAGTTTCTTAATCCCTCTGCATCTCAGTTTTCTCATCTTTAAAATGGCCATAAAAATACTTGCAGAAAAGACGAGGATTAACTTAAATAATGTATATAAAACATCTAGCATGTAGCAAGAGTGATAGTATGTACTTAATAAAACTGGCTATTATTATTTTTGTTATTATTCATTAACTGAAGAGGAAAGAGGTTGGAGATGAGGAGAGTAACAGGAAGTTAAGATTTGAGGCAAGTAAGCCTGTGGCAGTAGTTTCAATCTAGAGACCACAAAACAGTTAAAGGGTCAGTGTCAGATATCTGGTCTACCATCAAGGCCCAAGTAGTATAAGAACCTGAACAAGGGGAGGCTCGGTTCTGCTCTTGGCTCTCTCAGCACTTGGGCCTGTGGCTTCAGGCTTCACTCAGAGCCTCATCTATCACAGGACTCAAAATACTGTCAGGAGAGAAACAGCTGCTATCAAAACCTACTCAGCTTGCCCCACACCGAGGTCTCAGGAACCTCCACGGCATAGGGTTGTGCAAAGGAAAGAGGCAGCAATACGTGGAGGGACAATGAATTGGTGTCTGAGAGAGCAGGAAATAGTCACCTGTCTGCTGGGAGGGTTCTGAGCTGCTGCCCCTCCACTGGGTTTTGGAGGGGAAGCTCCCACTATGGTAAGTGGGTCACCATGAACATTTTGAGCAACCACAAGGCAGATAAGAGCTAAGCTCTTGTTTCCTTTCAGAAAGTAGAAAATATTACTTCATGTGTGGTTTTGGGGGATGATTTTAATGATTTAATTAAATTGTATACCTCCCTCACCATTGGAATTTCAAATATATAAAGAAAAAAATGTTTTGATTTTTTACACAGTAGTGTTTAGAGATGTATCTGTTTATATGCTCAAAATAGGTGGTAGATGGGCAGGTTGCTAACAAGGGGCTTCTTTCAGACAGTACCACCCATGGTCACCACTGATGTGGGTTATTGTAGCAGTCAGTATTTTTTTAAGCAACAGAAGCCAGTTTTGCCAGTTTAAGCAAAATGGGAATTGATTACAAAGTTATTAACTAGCTCAGAACTCTCTTGGAAGGATGGAGACCCAGGGTTGGAAGGAACTCCTTGCCCCACTCGATCCAAATAACACTACAGCAGGGCCACTACTGACGCCGGACACACAGGGCCCCAGCGCTGCTGCCTCCTTCACCAGCATGGATTCTGCACCGTCTCTCTTTCTTCACATCACTGGCTTTGACTCGAGGTTTGCCGTGGGTGCGTGCGACCGATGGAGCCCAGGCGACAGACGCATTCTGAACTGTGCAGGAAGCTGGGAAAGTGAGAAATTGGCATAATCAGTTCTTGTGCTGAGAGATGAGCTCTGCCATGTAAGGTAGGGGATGACAAAAACAACAAGAAAGGGTTCAAAGCAATAAGAATACTTTGACTACAGTAGTAGCGCATATCCAATTAAAGGTGGTTTAAACTGGGACTTATTTTCTCAAACCATGAGAAGTCCAGAACCAAGTGGTGTCAAATTTGGTAAATGCAGCCACAAGAATGCTAGTAAAGCCAAGTGCTTTCCATCTTTCTGCCCCACCATCCACAGAGCCCTGATTTTCATCTTTAGGCTTAGCTCATTGTGGTTATGAGATGATGGCCACAATCCTAGACATCACATCTCCACACAAGCAAGTCCCAAGAATAACAAGTGGCATTTCTCTTTATCGGGGAGAAAAACTTTCATGAGAAGTTATATAGGAAGATCCCCTGGTGTCTCATTGGCCAAGATTGGGACATACACTCATGTCCTTGCTACAGAGGAGACTGGGAACCTAAGTTCCTGACATTTTTAGCCTCCGTAGTGCAATGTAGATTCTACCAAGAAAAAAGAAGAACAGGGGAATAGCCTCTGGGTAGACAACCAGCCAGGCCTATCATTGCCACCATCCTTGGAAATGTTGGAGGGCTACCAGGCTGATCCTATGCAGTGGGATTGCCATTGGCTTTCCCCCTGCATGAAAACTCCAGTCTTCCAGCATCATCTGCCCATTGGCTCTGTTGGGAAGGATTCTGAAGTTCTTTCTGGGCTCAGCAGGAAAGAATGATATCAGCAATTAGTGATGTCTGCCATGGGAATGGGAGCAGGAAGTATCAGCACATGGGCCACAGCTTGCCATGCCTCGTCAGCAGGAAAGAATGATATCAGCAATTAGTGATGTCTAAGGGAATGGGAGCAGGAAGTGTCAGCACATGGGCCACAGCTTGCCATGCCTCATCTGGGAAGGGACCGGCCTGCTTTATCAACTCTCTTCATTTCTTTGCAAAGGATTTCAATCTGCTTTTGAAGAGCTGGGCACAGTGACATCGTTTCAGTGGGGACAGCGGTGAGCTTGTGTGGTGTCACTCACACACACACACACACACACACACCCTCCACTCTGGTTGCTCTCTCCTGATGTCCAGGCTGTTTCGGTGCCACATGGTTCCAACTGAAATGATTAGAATGAATCTTTGGCCTGGGAATACGTGCTTGGTGGTACCAGGACTGGCTAGGGGAGATCAACTGTATTGTGGTAGCATCTAATGTTTTCTTTCTTAAATGTTTATTTCACTTGTGGTGGCCACTTTGAGGGAATTTGGTGTAAATTTTGCTCCTGCTATCCAGGGATACTTGGTTCAAATCTCTGTATTCCAGGGTAAGAAGTAGCTAACTCATTTGGCCTTTCTTAGTGCGTAACTGCAAAGAAGACATTAACAATACACACTACTCCAACCACAATTGGAGTCGTCGCTAATGATAAGTAACACAACAGAGTAAACTTTACAGTTTACAAAACACCTTCCACACAGGTTATTGCTTAAAGTTTCAAGAGTGGCAACAGTCTTGTGACTCAGTCAGTGTGGTAATAACAGTAGCTAACTTTTATTAAGTTCTTACAACCTTCTAATCACTGTGCCAAATATTTACCTGCATATAATCTTTCATTAATTTAATCCTTGCCACAATATTCTGAGGAGGTATTATTGTGTTTCCTGTTTGTCAGATGAAGACATTGAAGCCCACAGAGTTTAACTTCCCCCAAATCCCATAACTTGTAAGTGGTAGACCCTGAATTCAAACTGTGCGATCTAAACTTTTACTCCTCCTGTTCTAGTGCTCTTTTTAAAATATATGTTTTTATTGATTCTGATAGAGAGAGGAAAGAAGAGGGAGAAGAGAAACATCGATAAGCTGCCTCCTGCACGCCCCCTACTGGGAATTAAGCCCACAACCCTGTCATGTGCCCTGACCGGGCATTGGACGGGCGACCTCTCTGTGCACCTCGCTCAACCAACTGAGCCACACTGTCCAGGGCTCTCGTGCTCTTTATTATTACTATTTTTACTTTACCGTCACTGTTATTCCCATTTGGGGGCTGAGGAAACTGTTGTCTATGATGATTGGCAGTGGTTCATCCAAGGCCACCCAGCTGGTAGAGGGTAGACCCACCCAAGGCTTCTTAATCCATCACCCCAAGGCCCGAAGACAGATGATTGCTGTTACTAAGGGTAGAGTTTTAGCTTTTAGAAAAGTTATGGATTGTAATATCATACGATTGTGTAATTGCCTAATTCATCAGATGTTATCCAAACTGAATTCCAGGTAGCACAGGGCCACCTTAATTAGAATCTTCGTTCAATTACTTAACCTCTCTGAGCCTCAGGCTCTCTATTTGGGAAATACAAACTATTTAAGAATTTTGGGGAGGATTAAATGAGATAATCTTAGGAACTACCTACATAACACCTGACACTTAAATATGCTGACTATCCTTTGTCATCTCCACATGCCTGTCTTCTTTTTCCTGTTTTTCAAAGGAATGTACTTCCTATATGGTAATCAGGGAAACTTCAGGAAGGTGTGCCCTGGTTATGGGTTTTTCCACAGGCAGTGACCAGAAGCCTTGGCCCTTCCACTGTTGTGTACCAAATGCATCCATAAGGGCTTTGGCCTTTCAAAACAAAGATGGATTTTATTAGATGCCCAAGTCTTCTTTCAGACAGTAGATATCAGGTCTGAGCAACAATTTCCTCTGTGTTTGGAAGTAAGATGGCTTCTTTACCAAGTCTTCTTTCAGACAGTAGATATCAGGTCTGAGCCAACAATTTCCTCTGTGTTTGGAAGCAAGATGGCTTCTTTATTAAAAAATCTATATTGTTGAAAGTATTACAGATGTCCCCTTCGTTTTTGTTTTGTGCAAGATGGCTTCTTACGTGTCAGAGGATCTCAAACCCAGGACTTTGCGTGGTGGGCAAAGACAAAAAGGCTAAGTGTGCACCAGTGGTTAACAGGTAGTCAATATTTGTTCATTTATTCTCTTGAAAGTGCATCATGAAACTTTCAAATGACAGCTAAGATTTAGTCATGCCTTATGCCAAACTGCTGGTGACTTAGAAAAGTGCCCCTGATAGTCACCTGCAAATCGCCGTGTGGGCCCTCCACTGAGTGAGTTAGATGCTAAAGTAATTCCCGCCTAGACACTAAGGGTCCTCATAGCCTGGTATACAGTAGGTGTCCAGTAAATGCTGATGTTGGGTGTTACAGACATCATGAGATAGATGGTCTCAACTTCCTCAAAATGAAGATAATGTGGGAAGGCTATTCCCAGGTCTTAAGACACCACGATTGCAAAAATAGGTGCTACTTCCTCTGGGTTTTTGGCAGAAATGTTCCCCCTCAAGTGATTCAGCAACCACGTAAAGAAGAAAACTGGATAAGGAAGTGAGCTTCTTGGATGACATCAGTGCCGGCCACCCACAGCCAGAGAAGGGACTGTCCGTGGGCTCCAGGGCCAGCCACAGTCACGATGACAACAATGCCACTTCAGCTTCACACCCACAGTCTCCTGTCCTGGGGTCAAGAAGGAAGTGGCACCAGAAGTCAAAAAACCTATTTTAGGTTTTCTTTTTTGACTGTACAAGATGATAAGCATGAAACAAAATTCCCCTCCAGTCTACAACAGCCTTAGGTAATTAGTAACAATTTTCCTTTCAAAATTCTATAGACTTCACATAAAGCTGAGACAAGCATGTTTTTGTGTGTGTTTGTTTTCAAATGACTTAGATTTAATACCGGAAGCAAACTAAATGGAAAGCTTACAATAGTGAAGAATTACATGTCAGTGCCTTTTGCAAACTGAGCTGAGACAGAAAGGGACTGGGGCTGCCCTTAAACCTGATCCTTTCCAAACAATGACATTCACAGTGTCCCTGGACATCTGGCTCAGGCAAGGGGGAGACTGTTGGACCTGTGTGTTGAGATCACCTTGCCCACCACTCACTCCTGGCCAACATCAGGAGCCCCGCATTGCTGGCCGTGGTCATCACCCTTCTTTGGTGGCCTGAGACAATGTCCTTAATCCGCAGCAGCAGAACTGCAGTCTCCATTGCTGTCTTATATGTTTGCAGTTTTATAGCCAATGGCTCCCAGATGCCCAGTTCTTTCATGTCCACCAAAGTACCTGTTTCACCATTTACACTCCAGGTCTCACAGTTCTCCTGGGTATGCTTGGCCCGAAGGGAGTTAAGTAGATGAATGATACTGGCTCCACAGTTCTGGATAAGGGTACAAGGGATGACCTCCAGGGCCTGGGTAACAGCCCTGTATTGTCATTGCTCCACACCAGTCATGGCCTTGGATTTTTCTGTCAAGGTATGGGCCACAGCCATCTCCAGGAGGAGAAAGGTACAAGCCTTGGGGTCTTTACACTCAGTGATAAATGTAAAGTACTCATCTCCAATTTTCTTGATTTCCAACAGTCTTTTTCCTATTCCAACATCATCTTCTCTCAGTTCTTCTGGTCGGCTGACTATCTGGGCCTCACAGGCTCAAGCGATGTGATTATTGTCTGCCTTCCGGACTCGGAGGGTGGCTGTGATATTGGCCCGCATGAGGTAGTGCTGAGCTAAATCTGAGATGCCCTTTTCAGTGATAATGTCCTCACAGACCTGCTGGATGTATTCTTCTTCCATTTGGAGGATTCGGGTGAAGTCTTCCTCTCGCATGATCTCAATGTCAGTCTGGCTTTCTCCTTTCTTGTATTCCAGAGAAGAATCCAGCAGCACAATTCGAGTGTTCTTGATATAGCGCCGCATTTGTGAATGGGTCACATCTTTGTTAATCATGACTCCACATAAAACACACCAGTCTTCAATAATACCCCCAGGTATCCTTTCCACCTTTGCATATTTCTTGATATCAATCTCCTTCTGGCTATTCTCCTCAAACTGTGCAGTTTTGATAGCATTCAGGGCAATGCTACAAGCCAAAGGGGACCACGGACTGATTGCTTTGGTAATAATGGAGCTGTTGATACTGTTCAGCATCATATCTTGGTTATTGGTGTCGTCGGGAGTACTGATTTTCTTTAGGGTGTTGATCATATCATTCAGTGCCTTTCGATAAACACTGATCACCAACCACCATTGGGTGCATCTGCTGCTCTAGGAAGTGCTCAGCCACAGAGAGCATCTCCCCCGCAAGAATAATTACTGATACGGTCCCATTCCAACCTCTTCATCCTGTCCGGCTAATTTCAATCATGGACTTGGCTGCTGGATGCTGAACTTGGATCTCTTGAAGAATTGCATTGCCATCATTAGTCATCACAATGCCTCCCATTGTGTCCAAAAGCATCTTCATCACAGACTTGGGTCCCAAACATGTTTGGATGATATCTGCAATAGTCTTGGAGGCATTGATGTTTCCAGATTGAACTTTTCTTCCAGATTCACGCTTTATGTTCTGACTAAGCACGAGCACAGGATGGTGGCCCATCATGGCAGCGTGATGCAGGGCCTGGTACCCAGAGCGGAGGCAGCAGGCAGAAGCTTCTGGAAAGGGAACCTCCAGGCATGTTTAATAGCAGTTTGTAGGGTAGATGAAAGCAACCATTTACAAAGGACCTACTGTGTGCTGGGCATAATGCAAATGATTTTGCAGTTATTTTCCTTACCCTCACAACATTACTAGTAAGATTTAGGGATGTCACATAAGGCATGCAAATTTGGAAAAGTAACAGAGTTGAGATTCAAATCTAGATTTAAAATAAAATATTAGGTTTAGATAAGAAATATTCAAATGAGTTAGGAAGAAAGATAAAATGAAATACTGAATGGATTAGCACATTTGCATTGTTTGTATAATCCATAAATATAAATATGAGCACATGTTTGGTTTTCATTTACTGATCTGTAGTCTGTAGCTCGTGTGTTTTGGGTTGCTTTTGTTCTCCACTAGTAGAAATAAATTTGTACCCAGATATCTACAGTCTTTCATCTGGTTCTTCCTGTAACCACCAGGATGTCTGCCATAACCTTTACCACCCAGTGTTTCCCAAACAGGTACCTCGAAGAGTCGCTGTCAACCTACAAAGTGGGGCCCTAAAATGTATGCCACGCACAAATTCGAAGTTTAAGCATAAGTAAACAGATTTATTTAACACAAGACTTTTCTACTTTTGGAGTCTTTCATTTGCTAACACATATTATGAATTTTCAAGGGGCATGATATAACATTTCCCAAACCCAGTTGAGCCCACATATTTTTTCCTTTCTTTCCTCCTCCTCTTCCTTCCTCTTCTCCTCTTCCTCCTCTTCCTCCCCTTCCTCCTTCTCCTCCTCTTCCTCTTCCTCCTCCTTCTTTTACCACATTTAGTTATATCTCCAGAAAGAATATGGAGTACAGTTGAGGAAAACTATGACCAAATAAATTTGTTTTTTTCGATGTCAGTCCTTAGATGCCATTTCTGCCCAGGCCCCTTGTATACAATTCCAAGCTTGTTCTTGACTCCTGCCAATGTTTCCCTCTGGGACTGATAACTCAATTAATTCAGCCTCTGAGAGTCCCAGACTGGTGCTACCTCCCAAGCTATAGCCACTCCGCAAATGTTAAACAATAATATCTTTAAAAACGGAGCACTTTTAAAATTTCAACTTTCTCTCACCCACATACCATGCCATAGTCAGCCATTTACCTGCTGATTTTTCATTGAAAGTAGGGACCATGTCTCACTCACCTTCTTGTCTCCTTTGTTAATCCACTCGTGTCTGTTGAAATAATCCTCAGGCAGATGCCCACCCAACTCTCCAGGTAGGCAAAGCAGGTACTTCTGTCTCCAACTGACCATCAATGAAACAGGCACACAGAGCTGGATCTCTGAGTGAGGAAGCAGCACAGCCAGGATCAGCTCATGACTCAGGCCATTCTCCTAGAGGCAGGCTGGTACAGGGCTCTGAATTGTCACTGTATGGTGTTCTAGACAGAAAAAAATTCAAGACTGAGACTTAGAAAATGACCAAATGGGTCTGTAACTCCATGAACACAAACACAAAATATTCATGTAGGAGGAACACACAACCCCTCCTACCTCACAAAACTCTGAATAGTTCCAGAGGGTAGTTGCAAAGGCTGAAGATGTTAACATGCAAAAAAAAAGAATGAAACAAACTCACCACTGGATACATAAAAAAAAAAAAAGAGTGAAACAAACTCACCACTGTATACGTGATAACAGTAAAACACAGAATGGTCCTGCCATGGCCCCTGGAAAAAACACACATACTGAGTCATTCCTACTGGGGCAGCTACACAGAGCTCCCCTCTGCTGTTGTACCATTTAGAACTGCGCTGGGGTTATCTGACTGACAAAATTTCTACATCAATTCCTCTCAAACCTTTGTCCAAGGGGTGATAATAAGGGAGATATGAAATATTTTATAGAGTTAATTTAGAGAAAATATTCATTCCATGTGCCTTTGCAGCCTGAAGGCACAGTGACCACTGCCGAGGGACAGAGGGACGCAGGGAGTCACCTTTCCCAAGGTTCTTGACCAAAGACCCCAAGTTGGCCTGCACAGAAAGGAAATAAAAGACTGTCTGATGATGCAGCTATTGCTCCTGTTCCCGGCAATACAGGAATGGGAGCAAGCATGAGGTCAAGCATTATCCATATGGCCAAGATTGAAATTCAGAAAAAAAGGCTTCTGTAGTGTGTTGTTTTGATAAGATACTTTTATTTCGGAAAAACCTAGAATTAGGAGCATTTCTAAGGGAATGTATTTGCTCCACACTGTGATTTGTAGGAGCAGGAGAGAGCCACAGAATTTCCATGATAACAAGAGAGAGGTCCATCTGGAAAGAGTTATTTCAACATTCACATTCACTCAGAAAACAACCCTGAGTAAACTCAGGTGAAGAAACCATAACCTGTGCTCATAAATGATCAATCAAATCCAGACTTGTGATATTTAGTCATATAACTTATCTCTAGGGAGTGTCTGAAGTGAGGGAACTGGTATGAAATCACAGAGTCGTGGGGTATTAGACTCAACACCCTAATGACCTCCGACCCTCCTCATTACAGAGTTGGCCAACCGGCTCACACAGCTGAATGGCATCACTGGGAAGGAACCGGGTCTTGGGATAATCTAATCCAGGGCTTCCCATCTTTTTATGAGAAGGAGTGAAGCACTGCAGTTAAGAGTGTGCAATCAGGCCTGCCCAGTGTTCTCAGTGGTTAGAGCATCAGCACACATAAGGAAGGGTCGTGGGTTCAATTCCCGGTCAAGAGCTCGTACCTGGGTTGCAGGTTTGATTCCTGGCCCCGATTAGGGTGGGTGCAGTGCTGCGGGAGGCAACCAATCTCTCTCTCTTTTTACTCCCTCTCTCTTTCCCTTCCTCTCTTCCTTACACTCTAAATATCCTCAAGTGAGGATCAACAAAACAAAACAAAAGAGTGTGGTGTCTGCTGGGTGGAACCTTGGCTGGGCCATTACTACCTGTGAGGTGAGCAAGCACCTGAACACCTGGGATTTGAAAGTAAGAAGGCACGGAAAGCTTGGAGAGCACAACCTGCCCCCAGTACAGCTCACTAAACAGTGACTGTTAGCGGCACACTGTGATTTGTAGGAGCAGGAGAGAGCCACAGAATTTCCATGATAACAAGAGAGAGGTCCATCTGGAAAGAGTTATTTCAACATTCACATTCACTCAGGAAACAACCCTGAGTAAACTCAGGTGAAGAAACCATAACCTGTGCTCATAAATGATCAATCAAATCCAGACTTGTGATATTTAGTCATATAACTTATCTCTAGGGAGTGTCTGAAGTGAGGGAACTGGTATGAAATCACAGAGTCGTGGGGTATTAGACTCAACACCCTAATGACCTCCGACCCTCCTCATTACAGAGTTGGCCAACCGGCTCACACAGCTGAATGGCATCACTGGGAAGGAACCGGGTCTTGGGATAATCTAATCCAGGGCTTCCCATCTTTTTATGAGAAGGAGTGAAGCACTGCAGTTAAGAGTGTGCAATCAGGCCTGGCCAGTGTTCTCAGTGGTTAGAGCATCAGCACACATAAGGAAGGGTCGTGGGTTCAATTCCCGGTCAAGAGCTCGTACCTGGGTTGCAGGTTTGATTCCTGGCCCCGATTAGGGTGGGTGCAGTGCTGCGGGAGGCAACCAATCTCTCTCTCTTTTTACTCCCTCTCTCTTTCCCTTCCTCTCTTCCTTACACTCTAAATATCCTCAAGTGAGGATCAACAAAACAAACAAAAAAAGAGTGTGGTGTCTGGAGTCAGACTGCTGGGTGGAACCTTGGCTGGGCCATTACTACCTGCGTTTGAAGGGAACTTTTATGTATTTAGACCTATGGTATGTGGGGCTCCATTTGTGCTTTCACCTAAGACCCCTCATGTGTGGCGTGCAGAACTGACTGCTGTAGTCATTTACCTTTTCATCACACCAACCACTCTGCCAAAGATCCTGGATCCTGTCATGTTGGACACAAGTCCACTACTCCAAAGAAGCACATGTGTATGGTGTCATTACTATCATGTTTGCTCTAAGGGAAGTTTGAACCAAACTTAAAGGAACGACCACCTGCAGCAGGAGGAGGCCACTGGCCATCAGGGTGTGGCTCATGGCAAAGCCTGCCCAGAGTCAGTGCTGCCTTCAGGACACAGTGATCTCGGTCACACAGAACCAGCTGCTGGCAGATCCCTCTGCAGGGCTCCTCCCTCCATGAGGCTCAGCTACTCCCTTCATCTCAGTTTCTCTCCCTGTGTCTTCAACACAGTAATTCCACTTCTAGGAGCTCAGGCTAGAAGTAAAGGCAGGGTGAAACTGTGAGCGCAGGACAACGGGAGTGGTGGCATCTGCTTTCTCGCTGGCGTCTCCCAACCCTGACACAGTGCCTGGCACAGAGGGAGTGCTCAGTGTGAAGGGATGGCCAAGGACTTGTGAAGAAAGATGCTTACTGAGACATTATTTGCAATAGTGAAAATATCGGGAACAATCTAAATGCCTAAAGTTAGAAAAATGATTAAATAAGATGTTGGACATCAATACAATGGAATATTAATCAGTCATTATAAATTATATTTTTCAATAAATTTCAGTGGCATAGGAAAATTCTCACAATAGAATTTTAAAAAGTAGGATATAAAATTATATACAGAATATAGAGTAGACACTTAATTGTCTCTGAAGAAACACACACACACACACACACACACACACACACACACACACACACATCAGTCACATCAAAGTGTTCACAGAGTTGTTATCTGCAGTTGTGGAATTCTGAAAAATTTTTATCTTCCCATTCATTCTTTTAGTTATTTTCTGAATTTTCTATAATATGAAGTGGTAATCTATACTAATAATTGAGGAATATGCAAATTTGTCTGGGACACTGTCACAGTAACAGTAATGACCAAACAGCAGGCTATGTGGGGCGACCAGGCCAGCAGGGGGGGGCAGTAAGGGGTGACCAGGCTGGCGAGTGGGGGGCAGTTAGAGGTTACCAGGCCTCTAGGGGGGGTCAATTGGGGGCGACCAGGCCGGCAGGAGGGGGCAGTTAGGGGTGATTAGGCAGGCAGGTGAGCAGGTAGGAGGCAGTGGTCTCAGATTGTGAGAGGAATGTCCAACTGCCGGTTTAGACCCGATCCCCAGGATTGGGCTTAAACTGACAGTTGGACATCCCCTGAGGGGTCCCGGATTGGAGAGGGTGCAGGTTGGGCTGAGAGGACCCCCCCGCCTTGTGCACAAATTTTGTGCACCAGGCCTCTAGTATGTATATATTACTAAAAGTTCTGCTTTAGGATGGAAAACCCCATCAACAAAGTTAACCATGAAATAAGAGGCCAAAGAAAAATGTACATGTCATAAGGTCACTATCATTAATTTAGGAAGAACTCACACACATGAAAAAGCAAAAGACGAACATGGAAAAATGGGTAAAATATATTGTGGTGGAGATTAGCTTTCCAACAGAATCCACCCTTCTTGCCCAGCACACCGGCCCCCAAGCCCTCCAAGCCATTAAAGGAATTGAACCCCATTTCCAAAACACAAGACATTCAGGTTGTCCCCGCTCTCTGAAAGTGGAGCATTCCTCTGCCATCTTTCCTGAGCCCAAACACGGGAAAGTGCAGCGTTTCTCCTGCTTTCTGAGTTTGTGGTATGCCATGTCGCTTTCATGAAAGGCCTACGTTAGTACCTGTTCTCACCCATCAAAAGAAGCCTGAGGAGAATATTTGCTTTTATGAAAATAAGTTACCGGACTAATGCAGGTCTTTTGTAAAAGCAAAGCGGCCTAAAGAAACCGTTCAGACATTGGGGGACACCTATATTGAACCATTAACATGAGCTCAGCACTTTACAGACCTGATTGCATTGAATCCTACCAACAACCCATGAGAGGTTATAACAAAACCTGTTGTTTCTCCCCCTGGAGGGAGACACCGGTTCTTCCCCACTGTGCCTTCCTGGTTCTCCTGTGTCTTCTTCACCGTCACACTGCAGACGCCCCTTGATTCACGATGGCATTAAGTTCCCAGGAACCCATCATAAACTGAAAATAGTATAAGTCAAAATACACCAAACCACTAAACATTGTGGCTTAGCCTCACCTTCCTTCCACATCCCCGGACACTCACGTTAGCCATAGCAGCAAAGTCCTCTCCCTGCTGCCGCCCAGTGTCATGGTGGCGTGCGCATGTTGCTAGCCCAGGAAAAGATCAAAATTCTTAATTCAAAGGACAGTTTCTATTGAATTCATGTGGCTTTCACACCATCATAAAGTTGAAAAACCAAGTCACACAGAACACTCACATTTCTGACACCTCTGGTCACCAAGTATGGGGGGTGGGTCCCCACACCAAGCCATGTTCTGTGACACCAGATGGGTGTCCTGCAACTTGACTCAGTTGTGACACTATCTACCTGGAGGAAATGTCAGATCCCACAGTTAAGCGTTCAGTCCTATGAGAGAGACCCCAACCCACTTCAGACACCCATGGCAAGCTTCTGACTGACCTGCTACACACAGAGGACCATCAGATGGAAGAGATGCCTCAGGTAAAGTATGTGGGAAGGAGTGTGGGCTCCCATGGCTTGTCCAGGTGCACCCCTCTCCCAACAAACCCCTCCACGTGCTCACCCACCTGCAAGCTCTCTGAACCCTGCACTTGGGGGCTTTGCTGGAGGCTTCGTCCCATAGGCATGATCCGTTATAAACTCCATTTTCAGCCTCTGTCCCTTCTAAGAGAAGGGGGTGGGGCATGAAAATTCCAAGCTTCTAGCCACAGCTGGGTCTGTCTGCTGACCAGACACCAGAGTCACCTCATCAGAACAAAAGACTCTGTTCTTGGCCAGGAAATGACACGGGTGTCAGGAGCCCTGTGTCGTGACCCAGGATCAAAGGCCAAACGTTAGAACGAAAGCTGCTCCCAGTGTTCTTACCACCCAGGAACTCCTGAGGGTTTCAGGATCTCTCAGTCGGGAGCAGGAGGCAGAGGCCAATACACATCTTCTGTTCTCTCACACAGGTATTATTACTACTCTCCCAACCTTAGGGATGAGACACGGTTTACCCTGCAGCACATGGTCTACGTATGTATAGAAATGGCCTAAAAAGTTACACACTAAAATATGACAGTGGTTGTTTCTGAATGTTCAGATTATAAATACTGTATGTATATGTTTTCTCAACACACATATATTACTCACATAATTTTTATATTTTTAGGTTCTAGAATTTGGTTTTGAACTATTATTAATTTTTAAATGAAAAGAAAACTTTTAAATAACAGTCATTCATTAGAATTTTTTGGCACAGCTTAAGACATTAGCCAAAGACCTTTCAATCTCTGTCATCAGTGATGCAGCAGCAAAAGTCCCACTGATAATATCAAATGGAGTCATAAAGTTTTCTGTCGGACTATCAGTGTACATGTATACATTAAAAAATAAATGTATTTTTCATCATCATATACTGTGTTTTTGTC
>NW_005361459.1:806199-826287 GCF_000412655.1 Myotis brandtii | reverse complement strand
AGTACCTGTTCTCACCCATCAAAAGAAGCCTGAGGAGAATATTTGCTTTTAAGAAAATAAGTTACCGGACTAATGCAGGTCTTTTGTAAAAGCAAAGCGGCCTAAAGAAACCGTTCAGACATTGGGGGACACCTATATTGAACCATTAACATGAGCTCAGCACTTTACAGACCTGATTGCATTGAATCCTACCAACAACCCATGAGAGGTTATAACAAAACCTGTTGTTTCTCCCCCTGGAGGGAGACACCGGTTCTTCCCCACTGTGCCTTCCTGGTTCTCCTGTGTCTTCTTCACCGTCACACTGCAGACGCCCCTTGATTCACGATGGCATTAAGTTCCCAGGAACCCATCATAAACTGAAAATAGTATAAGTCAAAATACACCAAACCACTAAACATTGTGGCTTAGCCTCACCTGCCTTCCACGTCCCCGGACACTCACGTTAGCCATAGCAGCAAAGTCCTCTCCCTGCTGCCGCCCAGTGTCGTGGTGGTGGCGTGCGCATGTTGCTAGCCCAGGAAAAGATCAAAATTCTTAATTCAAAGGACAGTTTCTATTGAATTCATGTGGCTTTCACACCATCATAAAGTTGAAAAACCAAGTCACACAGAACACTCACATTTCTGACACCTCTGGTCACCAAGTATGGGGGGTGGGTCCCCACACCAAGCCATGTTCTGTGACACCAGATGGGTGTCCTGCAACTTGACTCAGTTGTGACACTATCTACCTGGAGGTAATGTCAGATCCCACAGTTAAGCGTTCAGTCCTATGAGAGAGACCCCAACCCACTTCAGACACCCATGGCAAGCTTCTGACTGACCTGCTACACACAGAGGACCATCAGATGGAAGAGATGCCTCAGGTAAAGTATGTGGGAAGGAGTGTGGGCTCCCATGGCTTGTCCAGGTGCACCCCTCTCCCAACAAACCCCTCCACGTGCTCACCCACCTGCAAGCTCTCTGAACCCTGCACTTGGGGGCTTTGCTGGAGGCTTCGTCCCATAGGCATGATCCGTTATAAACTCCATTTTCAGCCTCTGTCCCTTCTAAGAGAAGGGGGTGGGGCATGAAAATTCCAAGCTTCTAGCCACAGCTGGGTCTGTCTGCTGACCAGACACCAGAGTCACCTCATCAGAACAAAAGACTCTGTTCTTGGCCAGGAAATGACACGGGTGTCAGGAGCCCTGTGTCGTGACCCAGGATCAAAGGCCAAACGTTAGAACGAAAGCTGCTCCCAGTGTTCTTACCACCCAGGAACTCCTGAGGGTTTCAGGATCTCTCAGTCGGGAGCAGGAGGCAGAGGCCAATACACATCTTCTGTTCTCTCACACAGGTATTATTACTACTCTCCCAACCTTAGGGATGAGACACGGTTTACCCTGCAGCACATGGTCTACGTATGTATAGAAATGGCCTAAAAAGTTACACACTAAAATATGACAGTGGTTGTTTCTGAATGTTCAGATTATAAATACTGTATGTATATGTTTTCTCAACACACATATATTACTCACATAATTTTTATATTTTTAGGTTCTAGAATTTGGTTTTGAACTATTATTAATTTTTAAATGAAAAGAAAACTTTTAAATAACAGTCATTCATTAGAATTTTTTGGCACAGCTTAAGACATTAGCCAAAGACCTTTCAAAGGAGTATAAATTATTATTTTTTTTTTCAGTACACTCTGATCACAAAAAAACAACAATTTTCATGACCAATATTGTAAACCACGTCTGAAAGCTTCAAAGGGAGTTCAAAAGAGCTAATAATTGCGGGTCTTCAAAATCCACCCTGACTCTCCTGCGAGGCTTGGATTCACCCTCATCTTATTGAGAGCGTGGCCTACGACCTGAGCTGTCACTTCCTAACAGGCATGCCAGCGTTAGAACATTATAAACCCGGGCAGGCACCCTTTCCCCCTAAAGAGCCAGATAGTAAATATTTTAGGCTTTCGTGTTATACAGGCTATGCTGGTTTTGGCACGCACTCACAAAGAGGTTGCTCACCTCTGGTCTATTAGAACTACCCAGCTGGACATGGCTATGCCCCAATAAAGCTCTGTTCACAAAAACAGGCAGCTGGCCTTTGAATCATGGTTGGCGGAGCCCTGTTACAGACCTCGTCACTCAACACGTGGCCCCGGCCCAGCAGCATCCTCATGACGTGCAGCGTGTCAGAGATGCAGAGCCTCAGGCCCTCCCCAGGCCTGCTGGCTGGGAATCTGCGTTTGGTGAGATGCCCTGGAAACTCGTGTCACCTTCGTCACGTTCGGGTTTGAGACGCTCTGGGATAGAAGCTGATTCTCAAGCACGGCCGCCCACAGGCACCACCTGGGCAGGTTTTGTTTTTTTGTTTTTTTGTTTCAGTACTGCTCCCAAAATTTCTGGTTCATTTGGTACAGGATAGAGTCTGGGCGTGGGGGTATTTAACCCCAGGGGATTCCATTGTGAGGCCAGAATTGGGAATGTATAGACACAGTTGCTGAGCTAATTCCTAATCACGACTCAGGAACAAAGAACTCTGCCCTTTGGAAAACGAATAACATTCAGCAGCCCAGGCTCAGGTATTTCCAGAGAAATGACTGTTTATTTCAATGTGGCTTTCACAGACCCGGCCACCAAGGCTCAGGTATTTCCAGAGAAATGACTGTTTATTTCACTTTGGCAGGGAGGTGGCCTCTACCCCTAACCTTGGGGGTGACACCATGTGGCTTTCACAGACCCGGCCACCGAGGTTATGGAGCCCTGGGAGCTGGGCCCAGCCACAAATACAATGAGAGTTCAAGCACCAGGTTTAGCTTCAGGAAACACGGACGTACTTAGATGTTATTAACAGAAAGGGTGGATGACTGTGGAAGTCCGGAAGAACCCTAGGATCAGAAAGCCGGACGCTCTTTGTAAGAACAAACATGAGGATTCGGAATGCCAGGTGGAGTCTTTTCAAAATTTCCCAGAGAGCAGGGGGTCTGAGGCATTGTAGCACACACTGCCGCACTCAGATCTGTTGGGGCAAAGACGAGGCATCATGAAAGTTTACAATTTTTTAGAAAATAGGATGCTAATTGTGGGGAGGCTCCTACTGGACCTGAGGCAGCACAGCCATGTGGTATTAACCTTCAAACCATCTCCCATGAAATCTGGGAATGAATTCCTGGGGTACCTAGGTGGGGTTTTGGAATCAGGAATCTCTGGTCCTTCCATCAAAAACACATCTGTATCCTGCTCTCCAAAAAGTACCATGAAAGGGTGCAAACAGGGCAGGGTGTGCCAAGGAGGTGGGAGGCAAGGTGTCTGGCAGGCACGCTCCCTGGCAGTTCTGGTGGGGCAGCCGTACTCTTGCCCTCTCCTCCAAAGATGTGCAGAGCCCTGTGAGAGTGTGGGCGCCAGTGCCTCGCAGGAGAACACTTTCTTAGGCAGCAGCAGGAAGACGAGGGACTAGGATCCGAAGACCTGCCCTGTCACCCGCTGACCAGGTGATGGTGGGCAGCTCCCATCACAGCCCCTCCTCTCTCATTTGAAAATGGCCTGAAATCAGATGATTAAATCTCTCCCATGCTTCCTCAACCACAAAGTCATATTCAAAAACTTGACCCATATTTAATTAGGGAGCTGGCTTCATTCTGTTACATGTCCACAGACTGAATACAGTTGACCCTTGAACAATGTGGGTTTGAACTGCATGGGTCCATTTATACACAGATTTTTAAAAAATTATATATGACTTTCTTAAAAATATCATTTTCTTTTTTCTAGCTTACTTTATTATAAGAAAACAGTATGTAATACACATAACATACAAAATATGTGTTTATGTTACCATTAAGGTTTCTGCTCAACAGTAGGTTATGAGTAGTTAAGTGTTTGGGGAGTCAAAAGTTATGCCCAGCCCGGCCGATGTGGTTCAGTGGTTGAGCCTTGACCCATGAACCAGGAGGTCATGGTTCAATTCCCAGTCAGGGCACATGCCCGGGTTGTTGGCTGGATCCCCAGTAGGGGGCGTGCAGGAGGCATCCATTCAATGATTCCCTCTCATCATTGATGTTTCTATCCCTCTCTCCCCTCCTCTCTCTGAAATAAAAAATACATAAATAAATAAATAAACAATAAAAATCATTATGCCCAGATATTTTACTGAGTGGTGGGATGGGGGTGGGGTGGGGGGCGGGAGGGGGGTAGAGGTTGGTGTCCCTAACCCTGGTGTTGTTCAAGGATCACACACTTAGAGTGTGTGCCCAGGGTCTCACAATGAGCCCAAAGGACTCAGGTGTTCTTATCTTGGGAGATGGATGGGCCCATTATTTTTCAAGTCTGGGAAGAGGATGGGTTGGAGGCTTTGGACAGGAAGTCTGTCCCTCCTCTGAAATCAATTAGCGTGGGAAACCAAATCAGAGCAAAGAGAGAGAAAACGTAGACTGCATTGTTCAAGCTGGGACAGCAGGCATAGCCTGGGGCTGCTCCGGACAAAGCTGACATTCGGTCACTTCCTGAAGTCCTTCGGTGGAGTAATGAGATTGGGGCCGGCCTGTTAGGTCAGGACAGCGTGTACAGCATCTGCGAGGCCTTCAGAATGCGTACATTTCCCTTACAAGCCACCACAATCTGATTCCGACATGTCCTTCGGTCATACACAATTCTCTCCCCTTCCTTCTGTGCAGCTTGCTTATCAGAGCTCACAGCTGGGCGAGGCTGCTGTCTCCTGGACAGGGAGGCAGAGCTTCCACGGACAGCTCAAGACTTGGCTTATCACCCAGGACGCCTGCTGCAGGCCACCCGGACATGCTGTCCTGATGTGGATGCCTCGGAAGCCACATTTTGATGTGCAAAATGCCCTTTGATCGTGTTTACAAAATACTGTAGCCCAGACTACTCATGTCATGAAAAGTGCTGAGTAAATGCCCTGCATGAGTGATTTTTCCTAGACTGCGTGCTCTGCTGTAAGGAGGCGGAATAGCTGAGCCTCAGGGCTGAAGATAACATTTGCAGCAGACAAATGTTTACCAAGTTAAAGAGCAGGGGGTACAACCAGAGAAATGTTTATGAGGTAGTTCCACTGTAGGAATGCTTCCTCAAAGAAACGTTTTACGGGGATCATGAATAAAAACGGGGATTAAAGCATTTTATCCACTTATTTGCTTTATGAACTTGATTGAAATCTCAGACTTCGCTAAGCCTCAGTTTTCTCACCTGTAAAGTTGGAATAATAATAGTATATGCATCTCTTTAAGAGAAAATAAGATGGTGAACACAGGGCTCTGTTAGCACATTGTAGGGACGTGATAACTGTCAGCTATTATTATGTATCATTTAATTATTCCTCCAGGACAAATCTCTCCAAATGCCTGCAACAGGCCTCGTGCCCTCCTGGGGCTGCAGCGAGTCCTCCAAGGACCTGCCCCGCAGGCCAGGGGGACCAAGGCCCCACAGGAACCCTATCAGATGGGCCTCTGCATCTGATCCTGCTGTCCCCATGGTTTCCAGTCCCGTCTAAGCTACAGACAGGCATCGGCTCCCCGTGTCCAGCCTTCCCTGCATGTCCTCGGATACCTCTCCATCAACGTATGCCCAACTGAAATGATCATTTTTGTTCCCAGCCTGTTTCTCCATCAGAGAAAGATACCCTGGCTTCTCATCACCCTGGCTGGAAGCCTGAAGGGTGCTTCCCCCTTTCCCTTGCCTTTGCCCTCACCACCAGTCACCCAGTCTCCCATGTCTGACTGTGCAATCCCCTGCTCCACTTCCTCCCACTGCCGCTGCCTATCTGAGGCCTTAGTAGCAGGTGATGTCGGTGCTCCGGCCCCACTTGAGGGCCTTTGACACTGACATAAATTAATAAAATGGAGTAGAGTTAAAAGTCTCTACACCATTCATTAGGGAACTGTAAATCAAAACCACAATGAGATGGCCATTATCACAAAGAAAGAAAATAATCAGTGCTGGCTAGGATTTGGAGAGATCAGAACCCTGGGCACTGCTGGTGGGACTATAAAATGGTGTCATTGCTGCAAAAACAGTTTGGTGGTTCCTAAAACAATTAAGCTTAATAGAATTACCATAGCAACTCCAGTTCTGGGTATATATCCCGAATAGTTGAAAGCAGTCTCAAGCAGATATCTCTACACCCATGTTCATAGCAGCATAATTCATAACAGCCAACACAGGAAGCAGCCCACGTGTTCACTGATGAACGAATGAATGAAATGTGGTCTATCCATACAGTGGAAGATGATTCTGCCTAAAGAGGAAGGAAGTTCTGACATGTGCTATAACTTGGATGAGCCTTGAGGATGCTATTCTCAGTGAGATGTCAGTCACAAAAGGGCAAATACTGTATAATTCCACTGATATGAGGCACCTAGAATGGTCATATTCATAGAGACAGACAGTAGAATGGTGGGTACCAAGGGCTGAGGGGAGAGGAATGGAGAGTTACTGTTTAATGGGGACAGACTTTCAGTTTTACAAGATGAAAAGAGTTCTAGAGATGATTATGGTGATGTTTGCACAACAATAGATGTATTTAATACTGTTGAACTGTACATTTAAAATGCTTAAGATAATAAATTTTATGTGTATTTTACCATGAAAAAATTGGAAATATAGTTTCTAATATGCTATGCAAACCTTTCCCGAGTTGCCCTCAGTCCAACTACTCAGTCTCATTCCTGCTCTTTCCCACCCACTTCATACCCCAAGGTATGGGTTTACAAGCCATTCTGTGAGGTGCCCTTCACGCTCTCTGCTCTGGGAAACACCCCACTCTGGGGCCCCCCTTCCGGCCCCCCCCCCCCCCCAGCTCTGAAAGGCTCTGCTTCCCCTGGCTCACCTCTGGTCTCACCCACACTCACTCCAGGAAACCTCGATCCTGTGGCCCCCCAGGGCGCAGCTGCTCGGACCTGTGCGCTCCTTCCCTACCTCACTGCCATCACAGGGTGTGGCCAGCCCTGGTGACCTGGGCCTGTGGTCAGCTCCCGTGCTTGCTTGCTTATGCGTTCAGGTAAGGGCATGTTTATTTGTCCTTGCATTTCTATCTTTGTGCAGAGCTCCTAGATCACTCCACGTGCTCGGTCAACATCTTTCAGATGGAGGTGGGTTAGGGAGCCAAGGGAATGGGAGACCCAGTGAACAGTCAGGGCTGAGCTTTCCACCATGTCCCAGTAAGGCCATAAGGCCACACAGTGGTACTTTCAGACGGTTAGGCAGCTAGCCAGGGCCCCACCCCACTGCCCCTCTAAGCCCTGGCCAACCTGGTCCCTCTCCCATCACCCCAGGTCTGTCCATGAGTCAACATCTAAAGGGTGACCCCAGGCACAGCAGAGAGCCCCAAGGACCCCATCAACACTCAGTCCCCTCCTTTGATGCCCATGCTCCGCATGTTCTTGTGTGTTTTGTGGTACAAGTTCATTTGTGTTGATGGTTTCAGGTAAGAACAAGCAGAAGAGAAAATAATTTCTACTAAGAGGTCCTCAGGTTCAGACTGGGCTTGCTGGAGCCTCTCTGGCCCTTTCGCCACCATCCAGCCTTGAGCTCCTGGCGGGTGAGTTAGATACCCGAGCGCTCCTGTGAGAAGGGTGAGGGGGCCCTGGCAAGAAGCAAAGAGTGGGTGGCAGCCTCCTGGGCACCAACGTGCTCCTGGCTTGCTGACAATGGGGAATGACTCACACGGGCTGTGGGAAGCTTTCCGCCCGACACCCACCAGGACAGCTCTGAGTGCTATCTGCAGCTGAGCACTGGAAGGAGCTCGCCCTGGCCCAGGGCAGACTGCGGTCCCGTCTGAGCTGACCTGGCAGCGTGTTTTCACGTACCACCAAAGTGGCGGTATTTTCCCCGGCAGCACAGAAATGATGCATACTTAGCAGTCTGAGAGGGAGATCATCGCTGAAGATTACCCTCAAAGGCAGACACCCTGAGCAACTTCAGGCTGGTCTGGACATGCAGGATTTGAAGCAGAGAAAGGTAAAGGTAGTTTACAGGATTAATTAGGACACAGATCAGTGCAATTTGTCAGATATTGTGATATTGCTTTTCATGCTAATTTCTACATAGCAGAGGTGATTAGGGGCTGGGAACCTTTGCTGGGGTGAGAGGTATGACATCACATCCAGTGATCAATGCCACAGCCCACAGGAGGCCTTATGTTGATCACCCAAATCTTAGTTCATTTAACAGGAAACGACAACTGGTGTCAGAGCTATGGAAAATCCGAGACATAAAGTGTCCTGGATGGATGAAAAGTAAGACATTAGCCACCCTGCGCACGTACACAGACTAGGGGCGGTTCAGGCCTTGATGTGTGCATAAAAATAATAAATTAATGCAAAAGTAGTTTCAAAAGTAGACACGAATTTCAGTTATATGTAAGGGAATGAAAGTCGAAATCACCTCACTGTAGGCTTGCCTGGGCTAACTTAAACACATGCCACTTCTCCCGGCAGGCGGCCTCAGAGGAGGCGAGCTCACGTGTCCGCGTGCGTGCAGTCCACCAGCACTTGGCGGAGCGTGCAGCGACACATCCTTGCTGATTTCATCGCATTTTGTTTTCTTGGAAGGAGCTTCAAGCTGCTGCATGAAAATTACATGCTGGTGGTGGGGAAAAGAAACAAACAGCAAAGGCAGCTTTCTTGATTAGCTTTCAGTGGTTGGAGAGAGGTTTTGCGGGAGTCTGAAACCATTTCTCCTGCTTTGCTGGCACTTGTCAGTTGTCCATCTATTTATTTGGAGGAGGAAAGAGCTGACAGAAAAGGCTCTCTCCTGAATTCTGTGCTGTTGAATAAAACAGCACATGGAGAGAAGTGGAGTCCGTTGAGAGGACAGGCCCAGAGCACTCGCAGCCATCACACCTGCGCGCCCTCGAACAGAAGCTCCAACCACCAGCTGCCTCCGTGCCCGCAGCATTGGCAGCACTGCACCAGGGAGGAGAGACCCTGATGCAAGTGTGACTCCGTGCGTTTGGCTCAGGTTGTGGGGGGGCTGGCATGGACCCCAGAGAAAACTCACCCAACAGGAACCCACAGCGAGGAGGCTGTTTGACATGCAGCACTATTCTGTCTTCCAGAATGTGGGCACTTCGTCAACATTTACTCCTTAGAATTCCTGGGCTGTTTCACAGTCCTTCTCACTATAACCTTTGTCCACTTTCAAAGGACAGCGTGCTTGCCTGGGAGGCAGAGCTGACCGGGATTGCAGGCCCAGAAGCTCAGGGACACGCTGCTCTGGGCGGGTGTGTTGTGTGTACAAGCACATGTGTGTTATGGGCGTGTGTGAGGACACCATGCATACCCCAAGGTCTGTCAGCTCTTCTAACACCACCTCCTGCCCCACCCAGACTTTTCTTCCGCCCACTCCTCTCTCTTAGATAGTATTTTTTTAAAAATATATTTTATTGATTTTTTACAGAGAGGAAGGGAGAGGGATAGAGAGTTAGAAACATCGATGAGAGAGAAACATCGACCAGCTGCCTCCTGCACACCCCCTACTGGGGATGTGCACTCAACCTAGGTACATGCCCTTGACTGGAATCAAACCTGGGACCTTTCAGTCCGCAGGCCGACACTCTATCCACTGAGCCAAACCAGTTAGGGCTAGATAATATTTTTAAAATATATTTTATTGAATTTTTTACAGAGAGGAAGGGAAAGGATAGAGAGTTAGAAGCATCGATGAGAGAGAAACATCGATCAGCTGCCTCCTTCACACCCCCCACTGGGATCAAGCCCAAAACCCAGAAATATGCCCTGACTAGAAATCAAACCATGATCTCCTGGTTCAAAGGTCGATGCTCAACAACTGAGCTAGGCCGGCCCGACTCTTAGACAATATTTTAACTAGTGTCTTGAGTTTCAAGTTCCAGTGAGCAAAAAATCTCAGCATCTCAAACTCACTGAACCACAGACAAGCCTCTCCCCAGTGCACCCCCCTCCCCACTCCCACCTCTGTCACAGGAACCACCACAGTGGGAACAGAGCTCACAGCCACTGTCATCCTCTCCCAGGCCCTGCCCCTAGTTAGCGCCAGGTGCTGACCTCAGTCCCTTTTCCATGCTCTCTCCTGGCCCCTTTCCTCTGTTTCCACTGTCTGAGTCAACAGCCTCCAACCTGCTCTCCCTGCCCCACAAAGCCTCCAACACACACGAAAAGCTGTCCCCAATAACACCTCCTGAAACCACTACCAGGTGCCCATCAGGGCAGGTCTGGGCCTGTCATGCATGCACTGAACACACATGTGCACGTGTGTGCAAATACACACCAAACACACACAGCACCCCTCCCCGACACACACACAAGTCTATAGACTCCCGTCAGCTCTCCATAATACGCAGAATAACACTTCTAAACAATGCCCACCTGGCACAAAGGCCTCCCCCGCTAACTCCCACCCTCTACCCCAGCCTGTGCCCCGCCAGCCCCCTGCTCCAGGGATGACATGCTTAGGGACTATGTCAACAAGCTCAGCACTTGCAGTGGAAAGAAGTTTTCAATCCAATATTTTGTGGTTATTTATCTGTTCTGTAGACAACAACAAATGACATACCACATATATAGACACATATGAGAACTATAATCTCTGTCTCTATATCTCTATCTCTATCTCTATCTCTATCTCTATCTCTATCTCTATCTGAAGAAGGAAAAATTGTGTAAATGCTGGTTTTTGTCCTTGTAACCTTTGGAGTGGAGTCGGGGTGAGGCTCTGTAGTTCATGGAAGCTGATCCAGCAGGTCGCCTTTGGCATCGCTATCACAGCTTTTAGCACATCAGGCCGTAATCCCTGCTCTGCTTCTCTGTCCCCGACCAACTAGATGGAGATTCCTCAGGGATAGCAGCACGGCCTCACCTGTTCTCAGTGGTCAGCGGGGAGCCAGCTCTCAGGACAAGTGCAGCAGGGCTGGGGTCCCTGTGATCTCCTAAGGAAACAGGAGGGGCGCACTCTGTACTGGAGGCGGAGGGCGCAGCAGTGTGCTCAGCAGTGTGTATGAGATGCCGTAGCCCCCACTTGCAAGTGGCTTTTTTTCTTTTAATTTCAGAGAGGAAGGAAGAGGGAGAGAGAGATAGGAACATCAATGATGAGAGAATCATTGATTGGCTGCCTCCTGAATGCCCTCTACTGGGGATGGAGCCAGCAACCCGGTCATGTGCCCTTGACCGGAATTGAACCCGGCACCCTTCAGTCCTCAGGCGACACTCTATCCACTGAGCCAAACCGGCTAGGGCACAAGTGGCTCTTAAAAGCAACTTCAGGTATGGTCCCCAAATCCTGCAGGCAAATTTTGGGGAGTATGCATGGTTTCCTTAAGCCATTCACACCACTGTGAACCCTTAAAGATGCATGTCCCCAACACCTTCCCCTATGAAGCTTCCCACAGCATCCAACGACTCCCTTTGGGGTGGAGCTGTGGTTTCACACGGAGACTGCACATTAGAATTGCCTGGGGCTCAGTCCTGGTGATCTAAGCTTCCAGCAAGGATCTGGCTGGCTGGTCAGGGCATCAGCGTTTGAAAAGCTGTCCAGATCATCCCAAGGGCGTCCGGACTGAGAACTGTCACTAACGCACCAAGAGCCGCAGAGCAGCGCTTCTCAAGTCCCAGCCAGTGCTCCTCGGAGTTCCGGGAGGGTTCACGCTGTTGAAGGTGGTAATGGCACTTGATTCTATCTCCATTTTAATAATATATACAGAAAGTGACTATTCTGAGGTCTCTCTCTTTTCAGTCTAGTATTCAGGGAGCAAGCCCGTGTGGTGGTGTGTGGAGTGTTCAGTTTTGGTCACGCCGTTTGCTGATTACAGCTAGCTAACGCCGGTGCTTCTGATTTTACATTATCCTTCATCTTAGTTGTACATTGTTTAATTCATGCCCACAATGGGCCACTAGTTCACTGAACAAGGCATTTGGAATACTGACATTTAAATACAAGTTTATGAAGAAAATAACATAAGCCTTTGTCAAATAAGCCTCAAAAATTTTACCAGTTACATTCATTAAATTGAAATTCTTAAAGAACATCAAAATCTCCAGTATTTCAAAACCATTGTCCAAAGAGAAAATATAGCAAATAATTTATCCAATTGCTTTTCCTTTTATTGAAGATAAAACTTTAAAAAAGAAACATTCTCTCCTCATCATTCTAACAAATGAAAATTATAAAAATACTAGAGGCCTGATGCATGAAATTCATGTAAGAGTAGGCCTTCTTCCCCTGGCTGCTGGCATGGGCTTCCCTCCGGCACCCGGGACCCCCTTGCAGAGGGAGGCCCCGCCTACCCTCCCCAGCCCACCAATCGGTGGCCTGGGCCTCCCTCTGCAGTAGATCATGGGGTGATGGCTGGGCCCCCAACCAATTGCATCACACCCGCCTTCGTTGGCCTGGTGCCAGTGGGTGTCATAGCATGGTCCCAGCTGGTCGTCCGGATGGTCGTTCTGCTGCTTGGCCATTCAGTTGATTTGTATATTACACTTTTATTATATAGGATTAAGTCGACAGTCCATTTTTGATGCTCTAAACATGACCAAATTTCAAGCTGCTTTTTAATATTTGTTTTTGTCCAAACTAAACACAATATAATAACTCATTTTTAAATGACCTATTGGGTTTTTCATATAAAATTAAAGTGTGTTACATAGCACACACATTTGTACAATTTGTAGAAATGCATCTTACAAATTATGAAAGTTATGATCTGACATTAGAAATACTTTATATCCTTGAGATTATGTTGATCTGAAATAAAATACTAAAAATTAACTTTTTACCAACCTCATGAAAAAATAATGAGATTACTTTTTAATTCTGAAGGAGTTTTTCAGGTTATGAATGAGGTGCACGTATCAAAAAATTTGGGTAAGTGGCATCTTTTCCCCAACTTGATTATCAGAATCACAGAGGGAGTTTGTTAAGCAAAGAGACTTCTGATTCCCCCAGATCCATGAGTCGGAGTGTCTAGGAGATACGGGGCACCTCTATTTTTAATAAGCATCACAGATGATTCTTTTTTTTTTTTTTTGTTAATCCTCACCTGAGGAAAATTTTCCACTGATTTTTTAGAGAGAGTGGAAGGAAGGGAAGGAGGGGGGTGGAGAGAGAGAGAGAGAGAGAGAGAGAGAGAGAGAGAGAGACATTTATTGGTGACCTCCCGCACCTGCCCCAACCAGGGCCAGGAATCGAACCTTCTACCCTTTGGTGCTTGGGCTAATGCTCTAACCATTGAAACACACCAGTGAGGTCCCAGATGATTCTGATGATGAGCCTAGTGGGAAACCATGCTCATCATAAAAAAGCAGTTCCCAGGGGCAAAAAGAAGCCAGGAAAGCAGATTTGTCAGCTGGCAAAAGGCCACACTAGGCAGAAAAAGGCCAGATCTGAACATGGTCCTGCCCTGAAGATCTTAGTGAAGGGAAGGCAGAAAGACACTGAAGGGATGCGTGGAGGAGCAGGTGAGGATTAAAGCTGCAGGCTATTGCAAGCCAGGGACCCGGTCACTTGTCTCGGATCTGTCTCCTACCATGTGACCTCAGGAAAGTCACCTGAGTCAGATTTCTCATCTGTTGTACTGGGCTGCATATCTGGTGCTTCAGCCCGACAGGTCATGCTGTGCTGTCTGTTCCTAAAACACACAGATAGGAAGGTACTGACATCAGGCCAGGCCTTGAGATATGGTCTCATGGCCCCTTCCCAGCACTCTGTACTCTCTGTTCCTAGAACACATAGATAGGAAGGTAGTCACTGTATGATGCTATACTGTGTCGAGAACTAATTATGTAAACAAGGCTTTGTAACTTTGTGGTTTTTGCAAATAAAAATGCTCTAATTCCTGTAATCTGGGCTGCAGTTCAGCCTCTGCTCTGGCAGGGTGCTGTAACTGTAGTCGCTGGCCATGGAGATCTGGACTGCAGTTCAGCCTTTGCTTCGGCAGGGTGCTGTAGCTGTAGTCAGCTGGCCAGCTTAATAAAGGCTCTTAAATTTAAATTCTGAGTTGGTGATCTATCTCCCTGAGTGAACCCATAACACTGTATGACGATAATTTTTATTTATTTATTTTTATTTTATTTATTTTATTTTATTTTATTTTATTTTATTTATATATGGAACGCTTTACGAATTTGCGTGTCATCCTTGCGCAGGGGCCATGCTAATCTTCTCTGTATCGTTCCAATTTTTAGTATATGTGCTGCCGAATCGAGCACTGTATGACGATAATTTTTAAAAAACTAATTCTATAGGATTGTGGTCAAGGTTAAAGGAAATTATCTAGGCGAAGCATTTGGTCCCAAAGCTGCTAAACATAAGTAGAGAATGCAAAGAAAGTCTGGGAATGACTGAAGAGGGATTTTGAAGCTGCCTTTGACCTGTCTCTTTGAAATGATTGTTATATTTTCTGAACCTATAATTGGCCGGTTGTCCAGGTCTTTCAGGATGAACAATCTGTTCATAAACCCCACCCATCTGGGATCAATCCATGCAACATTATGGATAGCTGCAACTTCCATAAGTAAGCACCCCGCCCTCCGAGACTGGACAGTCTTCTCCTTTGGGGTGATCAGGTTAAAATGTCTTGTGAAAGGGATTAAACAGTGCTGTGTTCTGAACATAGTTCTTCTGCAAGCTTCTCTCGATGAAGACAAGTGTTCCAGAGAGAGGGAGTTTATAACGCTGATCTCTACTGAGCAAGCGGAGAAACCAGGCAGGGGGTGGGAGGGTGGTGGGGATGGGGGGTACATGCTGAGATCTTTGATTTGATTCTCAGCACAAAGCATTCTTTTACTTAACATCTCTCAGCGATGAAAATGTGACTGTTAGCTAGGTTTACAAATTGGAGGAGCACTTCTAAAGACCATAGAATAACTCCCTGGTAGCAGAAAGGCTGGTAATGAGATTAGAGGCTCAACTCTCAACATCACACAGAAAAAAATACTTATTCAGGAAGCTAGAGATGGGTGCCCAGGGTAAAACATGTTATGCAAATACAATGTGTCTGCATTATTTTCATCATTAATGATGAAAAATGGAAGGAAAGTAATCTTGAGACCTTCCTTTTCCTTAAGAAAAAAAATGTGGTGGGTTCAGAAGTGCCCCCCTGAAAGGCTGTCTCCCAATGGCCCTGGCTATGGACAGGGAGCTCTGGAGAGGCACTGCGAATGAACCCCTTCTTGGCTGCCGAGATACAGTCAGCACTGCAGCGAAAGGAGGGGTGGCAATGAAATGATTAGTTTCATCTTTATCCCTATGGTTAGGCATGGTTACTTCCAATCTATTGTTAGAGCTGATTGTGTTTTCATATCTCTCGTTTCCTTTCAGACTCAATGCTCTCACTGCAGGAAATTATTAGCATATTCCAGCAAAGATTCTTGCAGCAGAAATATGCCACATGGCGATAATTCTTTTCATCAGAAGAATGAAATTGGAAGTTTGGGCCACTCCTGTTCATGACGTTATGTATCCATAGCTTCTCTCCTTGATGATTTTCCCCTTAGTTCATAGGCTAACAAGCTCAGGACAAGAAATGCATACATGAATTTTATAGGGAACAGGGGTATTTGCTATGACAAACCTAACGTGCTGTATTAAATTTATTAGAAAGTTCCCAAATAGAGGCCTCTCAAGATATAAGCTCAATCTGTGGAGTTTATTACCATGGAGAAAGTGTCTCTAGAGCGGGCGAAAAAATTGGTGCAGAAATAAATTGGTGCAGAAATAAATGGGCTGATGTCTGGGTATGTAGGGAAAAAACCCAAACCTTATTTTCCAGGTAACATTCTATGGAAGCTACCAATAGCATGGCCACCTAGTACCATGAAGCAATGTAGCGAAGGGCTTACACTGGTTAAGATCAAAATGTGGCAGCCAGTGCTTACATTATGCCACAAATTTTCCTACTGTGCAAGTTGAACCTTGGTGGAATTAAAAATGGATACATGAGCTTATCAGAGGTACCAGATGATCAGCTTCTAGAATATCATCTTTCCTTTATCACAGTCCTAAAGATCTCTTAGACTAACAAATCTAAATTTTAAAAAGATAAATGAAAACCCTGAACACCTGGCTACTTCTCAAGGCCCAGAAAGGACTTGTTTATCTTTTATAACAAAGCAGCAAAACTTCAGAAGAATTTTCCGGTCACATGGTACTGCTCTCACTTGATTTGCACCAGGTGATAAAAACCTGCTGAAAGAGTGAGTGGTGAAAGGGTGGCAATACAGAGGGAATTTTACAGGAACACAAAGACAGTGCCTTATAAGTATATTTTAAAAATTAAATTGGAGAGGTGAAAAAAAATTTACATATGAAAACAATAAAACTGTTTAATTGGGTCAATGGTCATAGGTTTTACACCGGGATTTATAATCAATGAACTGGGGGAAAAAACAACCCTCTGGAGATCACCAATAAAGTTACCGGAGCACTTGTGAGTTTCATTTCCTTCGGAAGTGTGCTCATTCATACCACATTGTCATAGAGACGTTTAAAAAGTGTTTTCCGGCCATTTTGTTGCTCCACTGAAGGACCTGGGAGACCAAGTACTAGGTTAAGAGGAGATGTAAAAGTTCCCACCCACTTTACCTTCCTCCGCCCACTCACCAGGTAAAAGAACTCTGTTGGTCCTCTCTCCCATACAAGAGTTCCTGGAAATGCCTTTTGTTGTAAAACAATGACTACTGCCCCCGGCTAGGAGCCAAGTGACAGGCAAAGCCCAGCTTTTAAGGATAAACCCCTCAGGCAGAAGGTGGGCAGCAGGGGAAGACAGCAGGCTTCCTATACAATGGAGCATCTCATTTGAGGTACAGTCATCCCCTTACCCACAGTTTCTCTTTCCATAGTTTCAGTTACCTGAGGTCAGCGTCGGTCCAAAAATATTAAATGGAAAATTCCAGAAACAAGCAATTCATAAGTTTTAAGTTGCACACCATTCTGTGTAGTGTGATGAAATCTCGCAGTATCCTCTCCGTCCTGCCGGGACATGAATCATCCCTTTGTCCAGCGCATCCACGCTATAGACCCTCCTTGGCTGTTAGTCACTCAGTAGCCGGCTGGGTTATCAGATCGACTGTCTCGGTATCACAGAGCTGGCGTTCAAGTCGCCCTTATTTTACTTAATAATGGCCCCAAAGTGGGAGAATAGAAATGCTGGCAACTCAGATATGCCAGAGAGAAGCCGTAAAGTGCTCCTTTAAATGTAAAGCTGAGTACAGCACAATAAGATATTGTTAACGTAAAAAACCTGTAAAGAATTTTTGTGAGTTTATTTGAGCCAAACTGTTGACATATGCCGGGAAGCAGAACCTCAACAGATTGAGATAATGCTCCGGAGAATGGCAGGGTTACATCCGTATTTATACACTGCAATCAAAGGAGGAACATAGATGGGTTACATGAAATTTATGGGTGACAGATTAAGGAGGAGGGATAAGCAAAGCAGGGAAACCCCTGGGATTGGATAAAAAGTAAAATGATGGACACATACTTAGGTGGGTGCAGGAACAATTAACATGATGATGAAGGAATTTGTGGTATCTGTCCTGGGGCCCAGCACATTTGGTTGTGCCCCAGGGGCTCCAGATAAAGGGAAGTCACAAGTTACCCAGACATTTCAAGGTTATGTTATCATAGATGCAAAAAGACAGATAGGCTCAGTTACAATAAAGGTTGACCTTGTCAGTGAAGATACTGGCCTAGGACGTAACTGCCCACCATAACTGCTTTTAGTTAAACTTTAATTTCAGACCATCCTTTGTGGTTACTTTAGGTCTCCGAGTTTGCAAGACTGCCATGCAGGCCTCCCGAGCTGAGCTTGTCAGGTCAGCATGTGGCCCCTTTCATCCACAATATTTTGAGAGAGAAAGAAAAATTTACATAACTTTTATTGCAGGATATTGTTATAATTGTTCTATTTTACTATTAGTTATTGTGACCTATCTCTTACTGTGCTTCATTTCTAAATTAAACTTTGTTATAGATATGTATGTACAGGAAAAACACGTACAGCAGATCCTTGAATGAGCTCACTTTGTTCAATGCTGTTGTGTTACAATGTTGATGAGAAAAGAACTCGATTCCTGGCCAGGGCCACCGTCTGTGGCGTGTGCACTTGCTCACCACAATTGCGTGGGTTTTCTCCGGAAACTCCAGTTTCTTCCCATATGCCAGAGATGTGCACGTGGGTGAATGGGTGTGGCTACAGTGTCCCATCTGGTCTAAGTGAATGTGCACTGCGATGTGCCCTGCGATGAAAGGGGTCCCGCCTGAGCCCTGAGCTGCTGGGTTGGGCTCCAGCTACCCACGACCATGAACTGCAATGGAAAATAATGATCTTACTTGTTTTCGTTAATCTTTCTTAAATGTATGTGTAGCTCACATTTATTTCAATGTTTAATATTAGAATGTCCTTTTCACTCGGAACCTCCATCTTCCAGTAATTTGCCAAAATGACTAACACACAGGGAAAGAGGGGAGGCCCCGCTACATGTTCTCTAGGCTTTTCAAAAAACATGGAGCTGTTCTTTGGCCACATACATGCGAATCCACAAGGTGATGTTGTGGACATCAAGGGAATGGGCGCTGTTCACAAAGGAAGGCCCCACAAATGTCACCAGGGCAAAACTGGAGGAGTCTACAGTGTCACCCAGCATGCAGTGGGCATTGTTGTGAACAAGCACGTTAAGGGCAAGAGTCTTGCCAAGAGAGTTACTGTGCGTATTGAGCATATTAAGCACTCTAAGAGCCGAGACAGCTTCCTGAAACGTGTGAAGGAAAATGATCAGAAAAGGAAGGAAGCCAAAGAGAACAGTACCTGGGTTCAACTGAAGCACCAGCTTGCTCCACCCAGAGAAGCACGCTTTGTGAGAGCCAATGGGAAGGAGCCTGAGCTGCTGGAACCCATGAATTCATGGCATGATAAGTGTAAAAAAAATAAAAGACATCTGTACTTATGAAAATGTTTCTCTTAATTGAGTAGAAGTGTGGCATCCTTCCCCCCCTCCCAAAATAAAGAAAACTTTGTGTTCTAAAATATATATACTAATATATATATATATATATATATATATTAGAAGTGTTTTGGGTCTTTATTTAAAAGTTTGGCAATATTTTTGTAACTAGAAATATGCTGTAGGAATTTAACTCTTGCTGGTATCAATTAACCTATGGTAAGACTGGTTTCATTATATGTCGTTTTGCTTAAAGCTGCAGTTTCCAAGAATCTCTGGACAACATTAGGGGAGAACTTAGTGCACACATGGGGTTCAGTACTATCTGCAGTTTTTTTTAGTATATATATTTTTTATTGATTTCAGAGAGGAAGGGAGAGGGAGAGAGAGATAGAAACATCAATGATGAGAGAACCATTGATCGGCTGCCTCCTACACACCCCCCACTGGGGATCGATCCTGTAACCCTGGCATGTGCCCTTGACCAGAATTGAACCTGGGACCCTTCAGTCCACAGGCCAACGTTCTACCCACTGTACCAAACCAGCTAGGGTACAGTCCCCTGGGATAATGGGACTATAATTTGAGATGTGTGTAAATATTTTTACCCACCTTATTAAAATGCTTTTTAATTCAATAGTTGTAGGTAACAGTGAAACGATGTGAAAAGTGGCCTAAGTAATATGCTCAGGCCTATCTGTTTCCTTGGAAACCTCTAATTTGAGCAGGGTATTCCCAGGTTCAGTGTCATTTCCCCTGGCCAATTACGCTTCCTCATTTCTCATAGACCATGAGGTCAAATGACAGCCAGAGTAATGGGGAAGTAGAATCACTCAGATATGCCCAATATCCTTAGCTATTCATTTCATTTTTTATTTATTGTTTTAGAAGCCACTCAAACCCCTTTTGATTTTACATATATACTAGAGACCCGGTGCACGAAATTCATGCATGAGGTGGGGGGGGGGGTCCCCTCAGCCCAGCCTGCACCCTCTCCATTCCGGGACCCCTCGGACATCCCTTTCACAATTCTCGACCGCTGGCTCCTAATCGCTCACTTGCCTGCCTGCCTGGTCGCTCCTAACTGCCTGCCCCGCCGCTGGCCTGGTCACCTCTTACTGCCCCCCTGCTGGCCTGGTTACCCCTAACTGCCACCCCTGCCGGCTGAGT
>NW_005361459.1:793126-805833 GCF_000412655.1 Myotis brandtii | reverse complement strand
CCCTCACGGCCCTCCTGCTGGCCTGGTTGCCCCACGCAGCCTGCTGTTCAGTCGTTTGGTCATCCCTCCCTAACCCCCCTGCCAGCCTGGTCGCCCCATGCAGCCTGCTGTTCATTTGTTTGGTTGTCCCTCACTAACCTTCCTGTTGGCCTAGTCACTCCATGCAGCCAACTTGTTCAGTTGTTTGGTCGTCCCTCACTAACCCCCCTGCCGGCCTGGTCATAGGCAGCCATCTTGTGAGGGTGTGAGGGTTAATTTGCATATCACCTCTTTATGATATAGGATACATATCTATATATATAAAAGCCTAAGCGACCATCTGACCATTCGACTGACCAATTGGTAGCTATGATGTGCACTGACCACCAGGGGGCAGATGCTCAATGCAAGAGCTGCTGAGCTGTGGTGACTTGGCAACTGCAGTTCTTGGGTGATGCACCCAGAACCAGAGAGGAGGGAGCCCAATTCCGGGGTGCGTCACCCAAGAACTGCCCTCTCGCAATCCGGGAACCTTCGGGGGGATGTTGGAGAGCTGGTTTCAGCCTGATCCCCGCAGGCCAGGCTGAGGGACCCCACTGGCGCATGAATCCATGCACCAGGCCTCCAGTGTGTGTGTGTGTGTGTGTGTGTGTGTGTGTGTGTGTGTATATATTTTTTTTTCTTCTCCTTCTTCTCCTCCTCCTCCTCCTCCTCCTCCTCCTCCTTCTTCTTCTTCTTCTTCTTCTTCTTCTTCTTCTTCTTCTTCTTCTTCTTCTTCTTCTTCTTCTTCTTCTTCTTCTTCTTCTTCTTCTTCTTCTTCTTCTTCTTCTTCTTCTTCTTCTTCTTCTTCTTCCTCTTCTTCAACAATCACCCAAGGATATGTTCTTATTGGTTTTAGAGAGAGAGGAAGGGAGAAAGAGAGAAAACATTGATGTGAGAGAGAAACATGGATTGGTTGCCTCCCGTATGAGCCTGACCGTGTATCAAACCCACAACTTAGGTATATGCCCTGGCTGGGAATCAAACCTGCAACCTTTTGGTATATGGGATCAACCAACTGAGCCACCTGGCCAGGACTCAACCCCTTTTTAGAATGAAATCATTATCATGAATAATTAAGCAGTATGTGTGTAGTTGTATTCTAGGAGAAATTACATTTCTCCTAACATGATACTTAACATCATTAGAATTTATTTGAAAACACTCACCTTCATTTTCTGTCAATTTGACAATGTGTCAAAACCTATTTCCTTGAAAGTGACCAAAAGCATCAAAATTAATCACCAAGAGCTCTTATCATTGAATATTAAATTACATAAAGGCCTCCGAGGACTAGACAGTGCTTAAACCACAAGAGGGTGTGGTTGTGGTTGTGGTGTGGAGCATGTAGATATCATTGGAGCCTTGGCTGTCTGCCCAAAGCATGCTCACACAGCCATGCAGGGCACACAAGCCATCTGAGAGAAGGTTGCCTTTGAGTGAAACCATGTACTGATGTGGGCTGTGTGGCTCCCTCACGACAGCCACTTTTATGTTGAGTATGTCTTTTAAAAGCAGTGCTCCAGCAAACCAAGAAAACAGTCTCACTATCAGACTGGGATCTGCTGACACTAAACTTGGAGTGGAGTTTTAGGAGTATAATCAGAATCACAGGAGATACCAGTCTGCTGAACTTAAAAATGGGTTATTAACAAAAGCAAAACCTGCCAGTAGTCTCCAATTGCCCAGCTTCTGAACTATACCTGTAGCCCCGAGTCGGTCATCAGACTGGCACTGGTTTTCTAGAATATATGTACACGGTGGTGGTGGAAAGAACGTCCCTCAAGCATAAACTTCCCACTCATGGACATTCTCCTCACCCAGAGGCTCAATGTAAACACTCTAAGCACTTTTTTAAAAAATGTAAGGAGAGAGCAAACATTCCAGTTATTATTAGCTCCTCTTTGATTATTGGCCCAAATGGGATGTTTTTGGAAAGCATTGCTTTCTCCATCTCTTTAAAAATGTATTTACTTATTTTTCAATCTTAGGACTTCTGCTCTGGGCTACCTGAGGTCAGGTCATTTTGAACGTTTGAGTTAAAGAGCCCCGGGAAAAGAAAATTCAATTACTTTTCTGTCAGGGTGAGCTACAGAACAATTCATCATGACAATTAATACAAACGTACTTACTTCTCTAAACATCAGCTCCTTGAACCAAGCACAACACTGGTATTTGTGCCGTCACCGTGAGCTTTTTCCTGGTTTTGGTTCACTGAGCCCTTTATATCAGGGCAGAATTTAAGCCCATTGGTGCGGGAGTCACAGTCATGTGACAACATAGAGCAGAAATCTGACAATTAGCTGAAATACTTGGATGTGCAGACGAATAAGTTCAGTAATTTGGGCTGCTACTTGGAAGTAAATATGCAAACCAACCAGAGAGAAAGAGAAATGGGTAAAATTGGAGGCTTCATTAACATGCACTGAGCAAATCTGGGGATGAAAATATAAATATACCCAAAAGCCAAAAAGGTAATCAGGGTGTGATTATTTAGTTAGAAAGGAGAGTCACCTGGGACTCTTTGAAGTTCTCTTGACTTGTAGTAAGCTATCTTTAAACATTATCTTGAAGTAAAAATTTCCCCATTTCCGCCCAACTGGCATGGCTCAGTGGTTGGGTGTCGACCTATGAACCAGGAGATCATGGTTCGATTCCAAGTCAGGGCACATGCCCCGGTTGTCTGCTTGATCCCTAGTGGGATTCTCTCTGATTGTTGATGTTTCTGTCTTTCTCTCCCTCTCCTTCTCAAATCAATAAAATATATATTTTTAAAAAAATGTTTCTCCATTTCCTTCTTCCCTCAAGAAGAACCAGAATTGTGTTAAGAAAGCAAAGAGAAATAAACAAGGGTTTCTTATTCCAAAATGACGTTCTTGAGTTTCCAAAAAGAAAGCCACAGTCCTAGCGGGTTTAGCTCAGTGGATAGAGCTTCAGCCTGGGCACCAAAGGGTCCCAGGTTCTGTTCCAGTCAAGGGCATGTACCTCGGTTGCAGGCTCCTCACCGGCCTGGGCCTGGTCGGGGCTCGTGCAGGAGGCAACCAATCAATGTGTTTCTCTCACATCGATATTTCTCTTTGTCTTTCTCTCTCTTCCACTTTCTCTAAAATCAATGGAAAAATATCCTGGGGTGAGGATTAAAAAACAAAACAAAAAACAAAAAGAAGGCCACATTGGAGGCAAGGCAAGAGTTTATGCCTTGGAAGGAGGGGAAAGGAGGAACTGAAGTCACCTGGGTACATGGTTGCTCTTGGAGGTTCATGGGAAGGAAACTGGGAATGGAGAGGATGGGCAGGTGGCCAGAACACACACTGTGCGGAAGCCCAGCCATGCCTGCAGGTCCTGCATTGCGGGTGGTGGGCAGCTGCTCTTTCTGTTCTCATTGGACCGGCCTCCTCATTGACACCTGCCTGCCCACTGCCTACACATAAGGTGCCCATCTCTCCAAAAATCTGCTGAGCCCCAGAAATGCCTCATTATTCCTCCCTTGAACGGCCAAACTATGTAATGTTCCCCAATACAGAGTGGCTTTTTGCTATTCAGCAATGCTATTGGAAACCAATTCAAGCCCCTGTGTGTGGGTGAAGTTGAGTGATAAAATACACCTCCCATTTCAAATTTCTGCTCCTTCTAATAAAATTTAGATGAAGGTAGTCAATCCACATCTTTCCAGAAACATATCTACTCCATAAGATGAAGGGCAATAGAATGCTACCTTGGTCTTTTTAGCTAAAAGTTCATGCTTACCTCATGCTATGTAGCTAATGATGTGATTACATTGAGACTACACTAAATGGACAAGATGTTGAGCATATAGATATGAACAGATATCAAATAAAGTACACACTGACCCAAATCTTCCCCCCAAATTTTTGAATGATCCTGAAGTACCTCAGTCTCCTCATTCACTCATAGAATAAGATGCTTACTGGATACCAATCTCGAGTCTCTATGTTATGTGATACAACTAATGTAAATACTTTCAAAACAACATCTCTGTTCTCAGGAGCATTCATAACTTTACCACCAACATTCAGTAGAGTTAAATGATCATTAGAGTCCTTTTAGCTAGCATGTGAATTGAATCTATTAAAGCTTAATTGAATATCTAACTTGGGGAATTGGGATAAAATGCAATAGTCTGGACTTAAATGACTGGGGCTCATGTGCTATAGTAAAAGTGGTCTCAGGACTAAGGAGCCTTTAGAGTGGCCGTTGCCATGTTCTTTATCACCTTGTACCCAATGCTACGAGTTACCCACAAGATGCAGTACTGACTGGTTTTGTTTTTTCCTTATCCTTTAATTCAGTGAACAGTAACCATTTGGGACTAATTTTAATGTGCTTGACAAAAGTCCTTAGGCACTGATGCTTACATGTGACAATATCAACAGAAATAGTGTTTCTCAAGGCAGAAAACAGTACTTTTTCTCTCTTCTTGTTAATATATAGCTTATTGATTTGAATTCATATTTAGATTATCTGGATACTATAAAGGAGTAGGAATAAAAATATTATAAAACTACCATAAGGGAGTAGAAATAAAATAGTAACATTTTACTATATTCACTTTACCTATTTATTTATTTATTCATTTATTATGGAACCAATTGAAAGACAGTTTTTGACATTATGACACTTTCTTACTCAAGACTTTGGCATGTGAAGCCTAAAAACAAAGACATTTTCATTACAGAATGCCATTATTACATTTAAGAAAATAAAGAAAAGGTCTGAAAAAGCATTTACTATCCTGTTGGTATTTTTTCCCAATGGCCTATGAATTATCCTTCATGCTTATTATTTTATTTTTATGTGCTGGGGTGACCTTATCAGCACTTAGTGTCACTCTACTGTCAGAAAGCATGGCCTAAGAGATTTCTAATACCAAAATTCTCATTTGGGGTAAATGTACTCCCAAATTCAGTTACTTGAAGGAATGTTTTATTTGATAACAAAGGCAGCCTTGTAGGCTCACCAGGAATCTGTTGGTTGATTGTCTGTACCTATAGGCCTGTAGCAGACAGTGAGGAAATGTTATTTGGAAATTTTCCCAAGTCACTGTGGACCGACTTCTGGTGGGCCACGCTGGGGTCCTGCCTGTTGCTCTGCTCAGCACTAGAGCTGCTCCTGGGCTTGGAAACTTCAGTTGCAGGCTCGCCTGCCCCATCACCATGGAGAGCTGAATGCTCTCAGACATTGCTGTGGTGAGCATGGATCAGACTCAGACAAAAATTCTGTTCTGTTGATTGAGGGAATATCCATGTGCTTTAAAAAGAAAAATACCAACTGAGCACTCAGATTGTAGATGAATGTTCTTTCATGTAAAAATGCCTTCATTCTGCCCCTGGCCAGAGTCTAGAAACTTAGCCATGGCTGCTCTCAAAGGGTTTTCCTGCTAGTGAGGGGGCAGATCATTCAAGAGTATATGGCGAGGATGTGGAGAAAAGGGAACCCTCGTGCACTGCTGGTGGGAGTGCAGACTGGTGCAGCCATTATGGAAAACAGTATGGAGTTTCCTCAAAAAATAAAAAATGGAACTCCCTTTGACCTGGTGATCCCACTTCTAGGAATATATCCTAAGAAATCAGAAAGAATATATGCACCCGTATGTTCATAGCAGCACAATTTACAATAGCTGAGAGCTGGAAACAGCCTAAGTGCCCATCAGCAGATGAGTGGATAAAAAAGCTGTGGTACATTTACACAATGGAATACTACGTAGCTATAAAAAAGAAAGAACTCTTACCATTTGCAACAGCATAGAAGGACCTGGAGAGTATTATGCTAAGTGGAAAAAGCCAGTCAGAGAAAGATAAGTATCACATGATCTCACTCATATGTGGAATCTAATGAATAAAATAAACTGATGACCAAAATAGATCGAGAGACACAGAAGCATGGAACAGACTATGGAATCTCAGAGGAAAAGCATGGGGAGGATGGATGGGTAGGAAGAGATCAACCAAAGAACTTGTATGCATATATGCATAACCCATGGACACAGACATAGGGTGGTGAAGGCCTGGGGTGTGGGGTGGGGAAGGGCTCGAAGAGGTCAATGTGAGAAAAAAGGGGACATATTTAATACTTTCAACAATAAAGATTTTTTTTAAAAAGAATATATACGAAGTTGTGTGCTGTGAAGACAAATAGAACATGGGAAGAAGGCAGTGATGGGCAGGAGCAGGCTCTTTTAGGAAGGCTGGTGGGAAGGGCCTCTTTGATGCGGTGGTGAATTAAGCACAGATCAGGGAGGGAGGGAGCCACTTGAAGGACACAGGGCAGCTTCAGGCTGAGGCAATGGTAGCTGCAAAGTCGGAGGTGGGGCCTGCCCGGGTATCTGAAGAGGATAGATTCAGGGGGTGGGAGAGTGGTAGGGGACGAGGTGGGGGCGGGGAGTGATGGGGTGATGGGCAAGTCACATAGAAGTCTTGGAGGCCAGGCTGAGGTTTTGGAGTTTAACTCTGTGATGGGAAGCCATGGGAGGGAAGCCATGTGCAATTCACACTTAGTAACTGCATAAGGTTATGCTACTTTTCCTCCGCTCCCTTTTCTCTTCTAGTAAATTTCCTTACAGCTTTGATTTTAATTTATGCATTTTTATTGTATAAATATTTTGGCAAGTCATCTTAAATCTTTTTTGGAATCAAACAAGACATATTTATGTCTCTGTATCTATGCAGTAAAAGTTTGAAAATTCTATTGCTTGTTTTGGGCTAACATTGCTGGTTAATATGAGCAGCTCTGCTAGCTCAGAACAGGTAACAACACCATACAAAGAGGCCTGATGTTTACGCTGATATGGTAGGTAGTCCTCTATAAATATTATGGGCAGGCACTATGTCTCAAGCTACAGTGTTGATCCCTATTTCAGTTTTTATCTTTATTTTTTTCTATATAGTTTTCACAAACAAGCTAGCTAGCTCATCTCATGGCAGCCAACAGAAAGCAGCTTGAGTGAATGTTTCAAGCATCTAATAAAAAGCACTGTTTAGCTTCAAACCAAAAAATCATGTTAAATCATTTTATATATTCATGCATTCACACCACTGGGAACAATGGAGTGGGTATGGGAAGAGGTACAAATGTTTTATTTGTCCATAGACTGTTTGCTGAATACCCTCACACAGGCTACATAGTATTTATTTTGAGACTATTTTCTGAATTCCAGTAACTGAAAAGTGTGAAACTCCAGCAGCCCTTTCAAATGGGATTAGTTAGTGCTGTGACTAACACTAATAGTCTTAAACAGTCTTGAGTTTTTATTGATTTTTTAGTGTCACATTCAAAAATGGTGATTGAAATTTATGCAAATGCCTCAGCTGAGGCTACAGGTGAAGTCTGCTGCTACTAGCCCTTAAATTAAAAAATTCCATCCTCAGAAAAGGGGCAACTGGAAACAATATTCAGGTTGGTGGGAACATGTAGAGAACAAGTCTCAAGAAATGGGCTTAGGATTCCTTGGAAGTAACAGGGATGAGAAGGAATACTTGGATGAACCGACAGATTCCGAGAGAATCCATGCCTGAACAAATTCAGTGGGTAGCTGGAGCCCAACCTTACTTTGTAGTCAGAAAACTGAGACACTAACTAGGAGCACAAGCGACTGACTCCACAGCTAGCGCAGCATCTGCAGTGACAAAGACATGACCATGTGGATAGTACAAGAAAGAGTCTGCTAAATAAACTTTTAATGCTGCCTTCGAATTACTGCAGCGATGCTTGCTTATTGCATCAAATTTGGAAAACAAAAACTGCACACAAAAAAAAATAGAAGTCTGTAATCCCATTCTTGAGAGATCATTGCCATGAGCATTTTGGTCGGTCCTTTTAAAGGTGGCTCAATGCCTGCAGTTTGGGTCTGCAGGAAAGTCTGGATTTAATGATAGATTATGAAAGCCTCCCAAAAGTCCAATTGTTGGAAATGAAGGGAGGGTATCATTTTGGTGGAAAGAACAGTGCCGGCTCTGCCTCACTCACTTACTAATTGAACAGATATTTAGTGAGTGTTTATCATGTGCCAGGCACTGTGTTAGGCATCAGGTACACAAATATGAATGAGACTATTCTAGTGCCTGTCCATGTGGAGATTACTATCCAGCCAAGAAAACATAATTGATGCTTGGTTACAGTTAAGAAGCAATGCAGGTACTACGAAATTGTACAGCTTTCCAGACTCACTTTGTCCAGTTTATGCTAGAATCAGCCTGCTACTCAGAGCAGCCTGCAGAAAACGAGGTCTGGGAACTTGTCAGGCTCCAACCAGACCTATCAAATCAGGATCTGCTCTTCAGCAAGCTCCCAGGGGATTCACGGGGCACCTTATGGTTTGAGAAGCACTGGCCTACAGGGTAAGTGGGAATCAAGAGTGGAGGGAGGGGGAAGGCCTGGCAAGCCCTGAAGCAGGCTCTCAGTGGGAAGGCACTTGGCACTTTGAGCCGGTGAAGGAAGACCAATACACTGGGACCAAGGCCAGACATGTTCACAGCTGGGAGACACTGTCACTGCTACTCTTGTGAAGAGAAACAGAGAAGAGATGTGGTAGTTGGGAGCTCACTGATTACCTCATTGTGTCTAGTACAACTCCAGGCAGAACACACAAGCCAATCATGGTGCTCCTATGAATAGTTTATCAAACTCACCCAAGCACAGTTAGTGATGAGAAAATACTAGTCAGCTCTAACTTTGCATACTGGGGGAGGTGAAGATAGAGGGGTGGATACAAATGGTGGAACCTGTGGGGTTTAAGCCCCCCTGGTCCAGGATTACCTCCCTCACCCAAACCTCCCTTCCAGGTTCAGGCAGAGTGTTTGGTCTTGTTTGTCAGACTCTCGAAGCCCCCTGCTTCCTATTGTGTTGTCAGGCCCAGGAGTAGGACAAAGACGGTGCCTTGAAGGACTGATTACCACCCTTTGCACTGTCTTTCTCTTAACTTTGAAGGCTAGAAAGAAAGGATGAAACAAACAAAAAAAAGTCTAAGCCAAAATCAAACAATTGCAGAAGAAAATAAACAGAAAAATAAACATCCCCTTGAAAGTTAAGGCCTTGAATTTCATGAAGTCTTTTATTCCCGTATTTACTCTTATTAATCGGATTGAAGTATCTGGTTTCCCAAGCTCTTACCTACAAGCAGGGCTCCTCCTCTGATACACCTGTGTCATTCTATACCCGGCTTGGAAGAGGGACAGTGACCCAGAGAGCTCCTCTTTGTTCTCCATTTTCACATTCTATTATGTAGCCTGAGGCACTGAACTAGCTAATCAGCTTGATTTACAACCTGAAACCACTCCAGCTCCTCTGTATTGGTTCCTAACATTTATATAACACAGGTCCTCAAAGGTGTTTACAGCACACTTTCCGCCATCTACCAGTTTATTAGTCCTCACAACAGTATGGGTTTTAACATTTTTTGTTTTAAATTCCTCATTCATGAAAACGAAAATCCCGGCAAAGCAAGTTCGGGCCAGTAGTTTGAGATGATGACTGGAGTTAGTCAGAGGCTGGGCAGGACCAGGAGTCAGAAGTTCCAGCACTTATTTCAGAGATTCTCTCATCATCATCATCATCATCATCATCATCAGGAGATATATTTAAAGTTACACAATTATTGCATTCAATTCTGAAATATATATAAGAACATTATCTATAAAGTGAAAATCTTTCTTGACATCTTCCCACCTTGACTTGTTCATTACCCCCAAGGCACTTTTATGGGCTTGGCAAGTATCTTTCCAAATTTAGTAGTTTTGTCATATATATCTACATATCAGTCATTTCCATTGACATTGTGTTTCTGAGATCTAGCTATATTTTTATAACGAATTCATGTTTGGGGCTATATAGTATTCCACCATACTCATGTGGCACTAATTTATTCATTCTCCTTTTGATGAATATTTACGTGATTTCCAATTTTTCGCTTTGGCAAACACTGCAACACGGAATGTTTTTGTACATTTCTCTTAGACCTATGTGGAAATGTTTCTCTAAGATTGGATCCTAGAAGAGGAATTGTTGGGTCACAAGTTATGTAATTTTCAGTTTGAATAACTACTGCTAAACTACCTTCCAAAGAGCCTTTCCAACTGGTACATCCAAAATCAGTGTATGAGAGTTATCTCTCTATAACTTTGCAAAAATCCTTGTTCTTGTTAGACTTGTCCATGTGTAACTTTCAAAAGTTAAATATGACTCTCAAATATATTTTATAAATATAGAGTGCACATGTATAAAATGTATTCAGCTTATTAATTAATGAGAAAATTTGTAATATGAAAAAGCTATTTCAAAGACCACTTGGAGAAATGTAATAATATAGTTCTTAATAAAATATTAAAAGAAGATTACTAGGCTACATATAAAAATGGTTAATGTCCTACAGGCCAATAAATTATAACCTTTGAAGTTATCTTTCTTTGGGACAAAAATTATTTGCATCTCTACACGGCACAAATCTACAAGTTAATATATAACCTTACAGAGTCTTAGCCTTTCATTAATAGTAAATAGCAATCTCAAACAATGTTACAGTCCCCTAGAAAACTAAATACAGTAGGTCCTCGGGTTACGTTGGAGATACATTCCTACGGCTTGACCTAACTTGATTTTCAATTTTCGCCGTAAGTCGGAACCAACCTACATAAGTACCTATGTCACTCACATGGAGCACATACACAGCAGTAATGAAGTGAAACAGTAAAAAAAATTTGAAAGAAAGATAACAATTCCTGACCTTTATTGTGGTAAACAAATAATAAAAAACATAAAGCACATATGAACATATGTCAAAATGACAGAACTTTTTTTTTTTTTATAAATACTGTAAATGGGAGATGATGACGTAACCACAAAACAATATATGTTGAGTCCAACGTAACCCGAGGACTGCCTGTAATCCTTGGGCCTTTGAATGATGCTTCAATAGGACACTGAAAGGCCATACATTGAATGGATGACTACCCCTTTGGCCTTATATCCAGGTTTTGGATAATTTTTCTAACAGATTAAAAAAAAATCTGTATCAATGCAATGGATTAAAAATGGCAGTTCATTGTGTTTTAATCTGAATTTCTGTAACTATTAGTGACTTTGAGGCATTTTGTTATTTTTACTTGGCTACCCAGTTTTCTCTATTTCCAGGTCTCTCTCTCTTTTAATTTTCCATTGATTTTTTAGAGAGTGGAAGAGATGGGAGAGACACCGAGAGAAACATCAACTGATTGGTTGCCTCCCACATTGGTTGCCAGGGCCAGGGATTGAGCCTGCAACAGTGGTACTTGCCCTTGACCTCCCAGGACCCTTAAGTCCCAGGGCCAATGCTCTATCCACTGAGCCAAACGGGCTAGGGCAGTTCCAGGTCTCTTTAAATAAACACCAGTGACAGGAAAATACTTTTTTCTCTTTAGTGACCAGAAATGCCTGGCACAAACTGAAGGGCAGCTTCACAAAGTTAGGCCTCCTAGGTGAGAGGGGAATGAAGATTAGCTTTTTCCTAGGAAAGATTTTACACAGCAAAGTGTGCCCTCAAAACTGGATGCATAGCCTGGCTGGCCTGGTTCAGTGGTTGACCATCAACCTATGAACCAGGAGGTCACGGTTGACTGCCAGTCAAGGCATATGCGGGGGTTGCCAGTGTGGGGTGTGCAGGAGGCAGCCAATGAATGATTCTTTCTCGTCATTGATGTTTCTATCTCTCTCTTCCTTTCTGAAATCAATAAAAATATAAAAACTAGATGCATAAAAGCTCATTCTGGCCTTCAGAGTGCTAGAGATGCTGCCCACACCAGTGGCATGAAGGAAAAGGAGTGTGTCCAGAGAGGACGTGTGTGTGTGTGTGTGTGTGTGTGTGTGTGTGTGTGTGTGTTTGGAGGTGGGGGAGAAGATGGTGTTTGGTGGGCCTTTTGGGGAGGTGGAACTCTGCTCTGCTCTCTTAGATCCCTTCCTGGGCGGACTTCCTTGTTCAGTCTACCCATCACTCAACACTTACTGACTCCCCGCCCCCGGCTCTGCCCCGCCCCCCCCTGCAAGGGCCAGAGATGGGCAGAGGGTTTTTCACAGGACAAATGGGGAGCATGACCAACCCAGGGAGGTGACGATAGACCGAGATGGTGAACTTTGAAGATATGACATCCGCAAGTCTGGATAAAACCCGGTAGAGGCGATGTGTGCGGGGCAGGGGAACACCTCCGTCTGGATGGAGTTAAAAGACCGGCACCTTGGCCTCAGCCCTAGTTGGGCTTCTGAGACTTTCTAGAACTTCGCGGAACACTCGGGGGCCTCGCGCGGGCTCCCCCACCCCAGCCCAGAGCGAGCGATGACACTTCTGGAACCAACTTCCAATTCTTAAACTGGCGCTTGAAATCATCTTTTGTTAGGAGCAGCCCGAGGAACTGGAGGCTGGGTCCCCGCTGCTGTGAACCCGTTTTCTTCCCATGTGGGTGGCTTCCCCAGTTAGACTCCCCAAGTCCCTCGGTCCCACAAAAGGCCACGGGACGTCTTCCCACCAGTTTGTCGCCGGTCTTAGCAGGGGGGTCCGCCTCCCCGTTTAGAGGGCGACTCCTTGGCTACGGACCCAGGTCTAGGAGACGCCCCTTCCCTGCTGGGGCCTGCCCTCTTGTCTGTCTTTCCGGCCGCGTCCGGTCTGTCTGCAGCCAGCGTCCCGGCCAGTGGCACGACTGGAATGCACC